>NW_022436994.1:12529001-12622639 GCF_009761245.1 Sapajus apella
CAATCACACTGCCACGTGTGTACCTATGCAACAATCTTGCATGTTCTTAACATGTACCCCAAAACCTAAAATGCAATAAAATAAATGGAAAAAAATTAAAAAAATAAAAAAATTTAAAAAAAGAAAAATGTAAGAGTGTTGTAGTTATTAACACTGTGTCTGTTAAAATTATTTTTTAAGTGTAAACACATAAAATATATATTAATATAATGATAAATTAGTATGTTTTTATTTACTTTTGAGTCAAAAATAAGAGTATGTCCTCTCTTTATATATGTTAATAAAATATTTGGCATATATTAATATTAATAATTAATATCATAACATCAATAATTTTCTGACAGCAGATATTACACAAGATATCGGATCAAAATTCCTTAAAGTTATGCCAAAATATGCATTTTTAAACCTTCAGTCTCATTAGTTTCTTTGTATCTTTGGTTAGCATCAAATTTCAAATACCCAAATATCAGTTTTCTCCTTAGGAATAGAACCTCCAATTTTTGGCTAGACAGATGACCAACTAGAATAAGGACTTCCCTTGCAGATAGGTTAGACATGTGACTACATTCAAGCCAATGAAATGCCAAGTTGAAGTGGTATGCACACCTTCTGGAACATGTCCTTCAAGACAAGAGATATCCCTTTCCTTGTCGTTTCTGTCTTCCTGCTGTCACAACAGTGAATTGGAGCGAAAGTAGCTGTACTAGGCGCTGGAGCATCAGCTAAGGATGGGTAAGTAACATAGCAGATAATCCTGAGAACTTGATGGTACCAAGACCTCTCTGGTTACCTTTGTTGGGAGCCGTTTCTAGTTAGTGATAGAAAAATAAACCCAAACTGGGTTGTGTGGAAGTGGAAGTGGTTGCCCAAAAGCAGCAGTGAGGAGTGTAAGTTACTCTTTCTAAAAGCTTCACAGTGAAGCAAGGGAGATGTGGCGAAGTAGTTTGTGGAAGGTCAAGATTGAGAGAGGGACGACCCTTTCTGGGGGCAATGCAGAACAGTGGAGAATCTGGAATGTTTATACTCTGAGCTCAAGAGAGAACTACCTGGGAAGAGACGGAAAATTGAACAAACGTTTGGAACAAAACCTAAGAAGGGCTGTGAGGGAATAGAATCAAAAGCAAATAGGGAAGAGACTAATCTCCTGTGGCAGAAGGGAAGAATAAATAGAGATAAAGACACATTTGACTTAACACCTAGGTGATGGGTTGATCTGTGCAGCAAACCACCACGGCACACGTTTACCTATGTAACAAACCTGCACATCCTGCACATGTACCCCGGAACCTAAAATAAAAGTTGAAGGAAAAAAAGGGACATTTGAAAGTTCAGGGTAAGTAAATTAAGGATTCAGTAGGCTCTATTTTTCCCAAAACTTGAGAAGCAATGCTAGTCTTAAGAATGAAGAAAGTAGTCAAGGTTTGAATAATCCTTGAGGGATTTGAAAAAACAAGCAAACAGCAAAAAAGAAAAAAAAAAAAAAACATTCTCGAGTGTTCCCGAAGTCTCACCTGAAGTTGGCCATAAGAATTTGTCATTTCCCAGTGAGCAAAGCAAAACGACCTCCTTCAGCAGTGCTTCGCAGCTTAGAAATCTGACACCGTCAGAATGACTCATTAGGCTGCTGTAGAATAGACTATTTGCAAGGCTTATACAGCAGAAGATCAAAGGGTTGGTGGAAATGAGTGTGTTGATGACAGTGTGGTGGAAATAATAAACCGTGAAGTCCAGACAAGTTAGGAAATACATTGAAATAAGAAGGGACTGAGAGTCTGATTCAATAGAGATAAGGGAAGGAGATTAGGCTTGGGCACATTGACAATGAGCAGAGCCGGAGTGAAGACATGGTGGTGGCAATGGAAAGAGGGAACCTGGCGGTCCACAGGGAAGGTCACGCAGAATACGGGAGGTCAGAGGTGGAGCGGAGAGGCCAAGGGGTGGCTGCAAATGAAGTTACAGCAGAGAAGGGGGGAAAGTGGTCAGAGGAGAGGGGATCAAATGACTGTGAAGCTGGGAAGTGAAGTGCCTCATCCAAATGAAAGTTGAAATCACCCGCGGTTTTGGAAAGAAAAGGCTTAGAAGAGAAAACAGATCCAGAGTCCAGCTTCGTTCCAGAGGCTATGGCTATAAACCCAAAACTCATGGCATAGAGACAAGCAGTCATTAGACATAAGAGGTCAGCCCAACCAACTAAAGGGATGCTTCTTGTCAGCATCACCTAGGACTTTTCACAAATGTAAAACCCACAAAATGCACACAGTTAGGTCTGCATTAAAGTAATTTTTAGAAAAATATTTTATTACTATTAAGTCGCCGTGAGTGAGAGATGTTGAGTTCTCACTGTTATTATTGTTTTCCTAATAATAATATCTTAGTAGTTAGGACAGAACTATGCAAGACCAAGGTAGTATTGATTTTTTACTTTTTCTCTTGTTCCAGTAGAGGGCACTCAAAGCTCAAATAAATGCATGCAATCATTTTTATAGCAATTGTTGTTTTATATAATTAAAACTCATCTTTAAATGAAAAAGAGAACATCTAATTTAATAAAACTTAATTACTAGTCATGCATGTAAATTTTACTAAAATGAGATGAGATCTTATAAGTGTCTAAATGAGGACATACCTCCCCAGACACACTTCTTTCATTTTCACTCAGCACACACTGAAAGTGGAAAGGAAATTCTCTTGTCTAAGAAGCAAGTTGGGCTTTCTAAACAAAAAGTTGGGCTTTCTAAAGGTGGCCACAGACACTTAATCCTCAAGTTCTATTTTCATTCCCATCTGGACTTCTTGGAGAAGGATTTTGAATAAACTGGAAAATAATCCTGTGGAGGTACTGGACAAATATCCTTCAATGGAAAACATCTGAGAAAGAGTTAATAAGACAGAAATGACATTGGAACTAGAGAGGCCACCCTCTGAATTATGGACAACCAATGAATGAGATGGTTAATGAGTGAGGTTGCAGTCACTAGGCACAGTCCAAAGAAGTTCTCAGGAAAGTTTCAAGAAGACCTTGTGTTTTAGAGAGTTGTGAAAATGCAAGTACTGTTAGTGCTTGAGGGAAGACTATCTTCCAAGCATAAGATTAACTCTGTGTGGCTTTGGTTGCCATGTGGCAGAATGATAGTGGAAGATGTGAACAGTGACAACATTGCTGTCAACATTTCACCCAAGATTCTCCTAGAGGAAGTAAGCCCTGGGGTCAAATAATTTTATAATCTGACTTTGCCGTGATGGGACTCCTATGACCCAAACATGGCAGCTTTTCCAAACACAGAGGACATTTCGGTTTGGATTTACTTTTTATGTTGGAGTAACGATTATTTGCGGGGAGCAAGTGGGAATCATGCCAGCATCCCTCAATAACGGTGATCCATCAACAGGAATTCATTTCTTTGGTCGAGTTCAGGATGCTACAGAGAAGAGAAGACTGTCTTCAAAAAAGTCTTTTTTGGCAAGGATGGCAGCCCTGGCATTATAAAGAGAACGTTATGACTTATTTATAACAGATTTTTTTTTAAAGAACTAGTTGCGAGATTCTGAAACATTATGATTTAAAAACTCCCTTTATCTGCACCTCACCCTGACTAGACACACAGTAATCCCTGCCCTCAGAAAACGAGTCTCTTCTCAGGAATAGCTCAGTGCTGGAATTCTTCAGTCACATCAGAGATGTATCAACTCTATGACACTTGGGATGCAAATACTAGCAAGGCCAAAGTCTAAGAAGCTATGCAAATTGGAGTTTTTTTAAAAAGCACTTTCCCTTTTTCCTAATACCATGGCAGTACAAGATAAAGGATTTAGAATTTAAGACCATGAAGGTGTCCACAAATCAATAATGAAAATCAAATAACTTTAACACTGTAGGTTAAATATAGAATATTTATGGCTTGGTGTCATTGTTGGCCATATCTAGCCTTGCCATCTATCACTGAAAGACCGGCAGCTGCTGTCTCATTGTTTACTCTTTTTCTCAGCTCTCTGACCGTGGCTTGGTTTATAGGTGTAGGCAATAAATTTCAAGGTTGAGTCTAGTTTCTAACCTTGTGGCTAAAGATTTCCCATTACCTGGTTAGGCAGGATAAACATTTTCTTTAAAATGACATCCATAATCATTATAAGAAAATCATTCAAGTAAGAGTGAATGCCGATGGCCTTAACATGAACACGCAGTTCCCTCTAAGCCAGTGTGGTAGAGCGGAAAACACACAGCGATGAGGCAGAAGGTCTGCCTTCTATAATGCAGGCAGGCATTTCTTCCCTACAAGTCTCAGTGACTCCATCTTCACCCAAACCCAATCATCTGTAGACTCTGTACCTCTAGGAATGGTTTGTGTATCGCCTAGGATGTATTCTGTGGCAAGCAACAATAAAACCTAGCTAAAAGTGGCTTAATAAATAAAGATGTGTCTGATCTTACCCGACAGGAATTCTGGGCACCAGGAAATTCCAGGGAAGTTCAGTCAGGAGCTCAATGACGTCAACCATCTTTGCAATTGTCTTGGCTTTTCCTTCAAGATCACAAGATGGCTGTTCCCAGTATCATGTCCTCACGTGGTGACATTCAGAGACAGAAAAATGAGTATTTTTCTTATTTCCATTTTCTTAAGGGCTTGAAACACCACTCCAGGAGTTCACTTCACTGGCCAGAATTGGTAATGTGTCTTTTCCTGGGTGAACCACTGGTCTAGGATACAGAATTACCATAGTTAGTCTAGATCAATCGGCATTCACCCCCTGTGGCAGGAAAGAGTCCCAGACTGCCCTGCCATACAAGGTGAGCATGAACAAAATCAGGGTTCAGTGAGGAAGGGGTAGTGGCAGGTGGCTGTAGTTCCTTCGTGATCTTTATTTGCATGGAAACATGTACACAAAGACTTACTCACTCATATCCCTAATGACAAGTATTCCTACCTACCTAACACAGTTCCATCAGGTAGGTTGCCCTCTTTGCTGCACAGTTTGGAAATCGTCCACTTTGGAACATAATCACAGTTTGGTCAGAGTACTTTGGAGCATACATAAGGCCCCATGTATTAAATTTCTCAGGCAGGATCTCCTAAGCCTACTTTAACTTTATTGAATCCCAATCCCTGTAACTAATGGCATTCTATGATATGGATTATGGGGACAGTTGCTCTATCATCACTGCTGGAGCCTAAGTGGTGATGGCACAGGAGGGGAGAGGAACATAGGGTTGCTTCTAATCTCATCATGATCATAAGGTCAGCTTCATATAATCAGTTTTTGTTCTGTCCCTCTGATTGGATCATTTCCTTCAGAAAAGGCCCAGAAGCCTCCCTTTACAATATATGTCCTCATCTTTTCATTTCAGGAAACCAATTCAAGATGGTCTCATCTGTGTCCAGCATGGTATGCTGTCCTCCCTTCCCTACACAAAGATTGTTCCACAGATGAAAACAGAGGCAATTTATGACCAGAAGCAAAGTGATGTGGCTCCCACTCTTTACCCTTTCACCTCTGGCTTCACTATCTTTGAAATTCTGTTACTGGCGACAGAGGGCAAATGGAGCTTTTCTGCTGGAGTTGGGCTGGAGTTCCTCTTCTCTCACTCCAGCTAAGCTGGGACTGCAGTTTGTTCTAGGAGAATGTCACAATGGAAGAGTGACTGAGCTCATAAATTAGGAGAGAGCTGAGGTCCAAAATACCAGAAGGTGAATCAGGATGTTCTCAACAGTCAGAGGAGCAGGGCAGAGGCGGATGTCAGTTGAGAAATGGATCCAAAAATTTATCTCCAGGACTGTGTGAGCACAAGAAAGCACCCCACGAGTGAGGGAACAAGTAGAGAGAAGGGGACGTAGCAGCTGATAGACATGTGGGTCAGCCAGCCTGGCTTAACCAGGAGCAGTTTGAATAAAAAAAAAAAGTCCTCAAAGTTGTTTGCATCATCAATCTATTGGGGCTTTGAGATGGCAGTGACAAGAATAAGAACACATTTCTAATTTTCTTGTTGAAATTGAGAGTGACTGGTTTGGGATTGAAAGCTGTGTATTCTTAGAGTAATCTGAGGTTCTCTTACTTTAACCTCATCTTAAGATTCTTTCTAGATTTAAGGATCACTTTTCTCATGCAGCTAAACTGTATCTTCAGGGAAAATGAGTTGGCATGGAATTTGTGTCTGTCTTCCTATTATTGCTGTGGATTTAGATGTCCTATTTTGTAGAGCATCTTAAAGAAAATTACCTGGAGATACTATGCATGCATGTTTGAGTTCAGAGGATAATTTGTTCTATAGATTCATACTGTATAGAGTAATTAAACTGTATTTTCTTATACATGCCTGTGTTGAAAAAGAATGGCTTTCTAGAGATAAATATATCTGCTTATAAGTGTAACTATATCTACATCCACATCCATATCTAATCTATATCTATATTTGTATCTATCTTAGTTGAGAAAGCCTTTGGCTTCAAGGAGTGGAAAACTTGGCTAATACTAATTTAGCCAAGCAGAGGCTTATACGTCTCAGTTAACAATACATTTGGAGCCAGACAGTACAGGAATTGCTCTTTTTATCTTTCCGCTTTGCCATTCTCAGTATGATAGCTTATTGCCTCAGTGTCAAAAGATGGCTGCTCCAGCTCTAGCCATCTCATCTGTGTTCAAGTAAGGAGAAAAAGAAAATTGCTGGCACCTTCTTCTATACTTCCATCAGGAAATGATGGGCTTCATTGGCCGTAACTAAGCCACATGGGCTTGCTACCTACAAAGAAAGCTGGGGAAATGTGCATTTTATTTTTCCAGGTTTTATGGAGGAGGTGGCCCCAAAATAATGGGGCTGGGGATGATTCTGAAGTAAACCAGCTAACAATGGCCCGCGCCTTGCTGCAGTGAAGGCCCAACCCAGGGCAGCAGTGACAATCTAAGAATAAGATCTTGCTTGTTGGTTTTTAACTTGGGGGTTTTTATAGTTTTTTCTTGTTTAAAGGAAACTTCGCTTGGAATGCCATAACAGCCATGAGCCATAGTAGGCACTTAGAGCTTCAGAAGCTGGATTTAGAAACAGCCTGAGGGCTGGCAAGTGGGATTGTGAAAAACAACGTATTAAAGCTAATGTTTACTTATTTGCCTTGTTTTTCTTCACTTATACCTGTCTTTTCATAAAGAGATTTCAGGAGTCTTAGAAAGGAACATAAATTATTATGAAGTCGCACGAGTTAAAATTGGATCAAAAAAAGTATATGGAGGAGAGCAAACTGGAAGCAGAAATTTGACCAGAAATCTACTTTACGTTGAGATAAACATGTACCCTGGGAGGGCCCCAGATATGCCTTTAAACATTTTATCTGTCAGAAAAGACAATCACGGCAGTGACATGCATAGTCACGGGACAGATGAGGTGCAAACAGAGCCAAGGTACCCAGGAGGAGCACAGCAGAGGGTCCTACGTCCATCTAGTTCATTTACTTACCCAATTTATTGTCCTTATTTTTTGTCTCCTGTTTCTTCTAGAACAAACCCTATTTAGATTTCCTGCCGCTGTCGTGGGCATTAACTCTCCCTGGCTCCTGGAGCTGAATCAGGGGAGAGCAGGCATCATCCATGGGTACCCTCCTGCCTCCCAGTATTATTAATATTTGAATCTCCCTCTTGGTCCTGAGGGCTCCACAGCTGGTTGGCTATTTGGAGTATTTTTTCTAATGCCTCTCTTGTGAAGGAACATGTTTGCTTTACATCTTTTCTTTTAAAGGAGATTAAAGGAGAAAGAAGATATATTTATGAGAACATGTATCAGGTACTAATTCTGTGTCTTCTAGCAGCTCAGTTAATCTCCCTGCTGGCTTGGATAGAGTCATATATTATAGTTGGGTTAAATTATTTGCCCAAGGTTAGAGCTAATCACTGGCAGAGCTCGGATTTGAACTTGGATATGTCTCTGAAACCTTTCCATTATACTATTTTTTTTTTCTTTCAAACCTGCATTTCTTTATAAAACCAAGGCCCACTGCTGAAGTTGGGCATCTGAGGTTAGGTTAATCTCTCTTTTTACCTCCACTCCCCAGCCAATTTCTCTGAAGGCTGTGTTCGAAAGTTTTCTGGAGTCGGAATTGGAAGGCTCATTGATGCTCGTTTATTATTTGCTATTCTTTTACCGAGTAGCTGTGTGACCACGGGTGAGTTACTGCACCCTTTTCAAAGCCTGTGGAGTGGGAACTATGAATATGACTCCAGTGGCTCCGTGGTAGTGGTGGTGGGAGGGAGGGGTTGTTGCCAAACTCAGACTGAATCCTATTTGTTGTAATTGCTAGGGAAAAATATAAGCTTTAATCACATTCGATGCATTGTTTTTTACTTATGATTATGACCTCAAGATATTGTTGTTGAGAAAATGTCTACTTCTCCTGTGGTTTTCGGCCCTGGGGTCACCTTTTAAGGAAAATCTGGCTGTCTTGTCCCCGGGAGTGCTGACTCCATGAGTTCCCTGTTCTGTTAATGTCTGCTTTTTTCCTGCAAAAAAGGGGATGTTGGCTGTTTTACTCAGAGCTGTATTCCTAACCTCTATCAAAGGAGTTAATGCAGATCAACAGAAATATCCCTGAATTTTAATCTCAGGGACATTGCCACATTGAGAAATCACTCCTTAAATCTAGAAGAGTAAATTTTTTAGCAGATATTTCTTGCCATGAGGTAGTTTCTTTGGGAAGGGAGGACTTTGGGGGTCATGTCAAAGGTGAACTGTTTGTAACTCAGACATCTCATAAAGCTGATCCCACTCACAGCTCTAAGAGGAAGAACTCATGCTGGGGAAGTAAGCACAGGAGCTACTGGATAAGACAGATCTGAGCTGGCATTTTAGTGCCTCTCTAAAACACAATTGTTGGTGAACTGCATTTACACACATAAGGCCATATACACTTATAACCATCTCTGTGGGCTCACGTGCACAGACTCATGACACTGTAGTTGGACTCTGAAGAGCACACCCTAGGAGGAAGGGGCTTTGGAAACTCAGTTAATCATTCCTGCAGATCCCCTAGTTATTAGCAGGGAAAGAGGCCATCCTACAACCACAGTTAGGCAGCCGCTGCCCCTGGCCACTCCACACGGCTCAGCAGCTCCCCAGTCTTCTGCCTCAGGAGAGCTTCCAACATTTAAAAATAAGTAAGTAGACAATTTTCTTTTTCTCATAATGAGTGGTTGCAAACCAAGCTCAGCTCGTACCTAGAATCCAGGAACATATTCTTGGACTTGACTAGACTACCTGGAAACAAGAAATTTGAGGCAATGTCCTCCCAGCGTGACTTCTTAACCACCAACATAGTTTGGGGTAGTATCCATGCACAAGACAAGGGGAAACGGGCTGAGCTGCAAAAAGAAAATGGAAACATTCAAGGGAGGCTGTAGGAAAATTTCTTTGACTGTGCCGCCAATTGGGCAATGGAATAAATGTCTCGGGGAAATATCTGTGGCTCCCTAAATAGAAGTGTTCAGGAGAAAAGTGAGATGGAATACATATTCTCACTGTCATTATTAAGCAGGGTTTATTGAGTGAGGACAGAGTACGAGGTAGCTTTCCAAAGGCTGAGGCACCCCCGGTTCCTGTGGAAAGTGTGGGGAAGAGCTACATTTTGGCAGCTCTGGGACATGGCGGAACTCATGATTCACGAGGACCCTGCTGGCCGTCAGTCTATGACTTCGTGGCAAGTTTACAAACTATGAGATGACTTTTGCTCAGAAAACCAAGTCTCAGGCTGGTTATGAACATGAAAACATTAATAATTGCTATGATCATTAATGGTAACTCTAACGGTTTAGTTAGAATTCTATGTGGGTCTTTTTTTTTTTTTTGCTATTATGTTTTAAAACATTATTAATCGGACGCATCTTTTTACTTACTTGATAGAGATCACTGTGATTGGGAATAACCACTAAGCATTGATGTATTCTGCCTCATTTTGAATTGAAACAGGAGGGCTAGAAGAGAATGAATAAAGGTATGAATAAAGGGGAATGGGCTGGAAAGGTGCATGTGAGACAGAGAAAGGTGAGAAAAGTCTGGGCCTTTGTTCTTGTCCAGAATCTTATCATGTATTAGAAGGAGGAATAGTCGTTGGTCAAAATGCTCCATGACAACCTTGCTTATGACCTCCTTTTCCTTAGAACTACTGCAGGGGTAAAAGAACATAGAATTGTCTCATTGTTTCATAGAAAAGCCATCTCCTAGTTATCTTTTTGGTTACCTTTAATAACCAAACAACCAAACCAAGGATTTGAATGATATTTTCACTAACTCTGATTTCCTGGGGCCTGACTGGCTAACGTATGCATTGACTCATGAACAGAACTTCTCATCAGAAAGAAGAAGGGGCCAGGTGTGGTAGCTCATTCCTGTAATCCCAGCACTTTGGGAGGCTAAGGCACGAGGATCACTTGAGGCCAAGAGTTCAAGACCAGCCTGGGCAAAATGGCATGACCCCCTCTCTAAAAAGAAACTTTTAAAAAAATTAGCCAGATGTGATGGTTTATGTTTGTAGTCCCAGCTACTCAGGAGGCTGAGGTGGGAGGATCATTTGAGCCCAGGAGTTTAAGGCTGCAGGGAACTATGATTACCCACTCTTCACTCCAGCCTGGTGACAAAGTGAGACCCCATTTCTAAGAAAAGTAGTCCAATAATTCCAGGATAAAAAAGTGCCAAGTGAGACAAAAACGATTGCAATTGATAAAAAATTTGCAATTGCAGAATTAAAATCTGTACTAGAGATTATAAAGGACAAAATGGGTATTGAATAAAATTCCGTACAGATGAGAGTGGCACACTTCTGTAGCTCTTCCAGGAAAAAGAAGAAATATACCGAGAGACAAAGACTCACAGAGGAAAGATATGGGGTTCATAAAATGGAAGGCCAAGCCTGGAAATGGAGAGGAAACCAGACTAATTGCAAGAAAACTTTTTTGAGCTAAAAGAAACCAAAGTGTGCAGGCTGAAAAGGGCTAAACATGTTTCAGGAAATGTTCATAGAAAATTCCACATATCATTCCACCATGGTGAGTTTTTGTATTATGAAGAGAAATAAAAACAAAATAAAACAGAGCTGAGAAGTATCCATGAAGGAAATAAAAAGACAAGCTAACTTTGAGAGCAGCAAAAAAATCAGGCCGACTTTAGACTTCTCCAGAAGCAAACAGAAGGCCATGGAGGAGTGAAATCAATAGAGCGCTAAGGTTAGAAGATTATTACCTGAGAATTTGACCAATCAAGTTTTGATTCATGTCTGACAACCCAGGAACACATTCTCTGATATGTGCCAGTTAACACAATGTGTTATCTCACACTGTTTTTGAAGGAACACTTATAAACCTAGGGTATGGTACAATTATGAGTTTAAAAATAAAACCTGATAAAGTGTATTTGTAAAATGAATTGTCTCTAAGGTGACTGAAATATAAGATATTTAAATAAATATAAATTTAATTCCCACAAAACCCTGGGAAGCAAGCAGATAAGATTTATGGCCTCTATATTTAGAGAAACTAAGATTTAGAGAGTTAAGGGATGTATCTCAGGATCTCACTAATAGAAATGGAATCAGGATTCATATCTAATTCTTAAAGCAGAGAGTATGAGTTATCAGATCAACTTGCCCCTTTCTGTTTTAATTTGACTTTGGGAAATTTCTATAATAAAAACAGGAAAAAATAAGAGAACATTGGCTTGAAGGCTTGACCATGCTTAAAATACATTCCTCTTTTTTTTCCAGGACTAGATTAGTGCCTATGTTTCATTAGAAGTTTCTTTAGATTCCACTAACAATCTTGTCAACTACAGTAAGAAAAGCCCTTCAACAACAATGTGCTTTTATTTGGGGTGCCCTTATGTGCCAGATACTCTTTTAGGCATAGGGTTCAAGATAAAGAGAAATAAACCAAACAAAATCACCTACTCATGTTTTCTGTCAAGAATTAGTGGACAGAAAACAAACCTACTTAGACAACAGCAAAAGGTACTCACTCTAGCTCTGGTAATTAACATGCCCACTATGGCAATTAGCATACTCCATCTTGTATACAAAGGGACAAACCTAGGATCACTAGGCATGAGGAAAACCAAAGTTTTGAAAGGTGAACAAACAAAAAACTAGATGATGTGGAAAACAAATTATTCAGAGCACCAAAGAAAAAGTGTCTTTTCTAAAGGCACCTTGAAAAAGTGTTCTTAGAATATTTTAAAAGAAATTAAACCCAAAGACAGAAAGGAAACAGCAATTAAAATGCTTTTGCAGATTAAAAATATTGGTTAAAACAAAAGTAAAAGGAGAGATAGTTACGTTGAAGAAGTCTCTCTAAACACAGAGCAAAGATATGGAGATATGAAGGAGAAAAGACACAATAGGGACATTAATTCAAAATGTCTAGCATCTAATTAACACCCATGGTCTGCAGTGGCACAGTCAGTGTGTCTCTGTTGTGGTAGTGGCTATTGTTATTGTTTATATATTAGTAAAAATAATAGCCAACATTTCTTGAGAGTTTTCACTGTGCTAGAAACTGGGCTAAGGTCCTAACCTACAATGTCCTGTCCTTTACTAAGGTCCTAACCTACAATGTCCTTTAAAACTACAGAGAATGTAAATGGTTCTGATGTGGTTATTGATTGTATTTGGTTGTGGAGAAGAGAAAGTTGTCAAGAAGGAACTTTTGGGTGATTGGACACCAATAACTGAGATCAAATCTCAAAAGTAGGATCTTGTTTAGGGAGAAAGAAATTGGTTAAATTTTAACATGTTGCGTTGAAGGTGCCTAAATGACACCTGAATGGATAAAATTAATATACAGTTGTTTGTGTGAGTCTGCAGCTCAGATAAAAGGTGGTGCCAGAGAGAGATTGGGAATTACCAGCATTATCAGTTAAAACCAAGAAGTAGATGCGATCACTCAAAAAGGTAACACTGAAATGTCTGTAGAGATTATTGGTAATATTTGTCAGAACAATTTTAATGGCATTCTTGGAATAAGCCAGATTACAGTTGAAGAATGAATGAAGAATTAGTTTATCACATTCTTCATCTGCCTCAGGTGTAAAATGGATTAATAACACCTCTGTGAGTGGATACTGTAGGATTGAAAGATATCATATTTGAAGAGTCTTTAGCAAATTGCCTGGCACATAGTAAATGCTCAATAAATGCAGAAGGGAGATATATACATATCTCTCAATATATCACCCAATCACTATAACATAATACTGGAATATATCGCTGTATTATGGCAGTATGCTATAGTGATTGAGTGCATGGAGTTTGTACCTGGAGAGACTTGGGTTTGTGGTCTAGCCCTGCCACTGTATAGGTGTGTAAATTTGGACCAGTCACTCTGTTTATGCACTTTTTCTTTCATCTATAAAATGGAGAGTAGAGAAACAACCATTTTCTAAAATAATTTCTAGGCGTTGTATATTATTTTGTTCTATAAAATGGCATATTATTTTTTAAATATTGTGTTCTGTTATCCAGCTGAACTCTTACGTAAATTTGTGAATTGATGTAGTTAGGGTTTGTTGTGGTCATGCAATGGTGAAATACAATTCGTTTTGTTGGTGGTTTGTGTTTATCTTTTGTATTGTTGTTTTACTTGTACGAAAGGTAGAAAGCCAGGGCATTGTGTATCTTTGCCTCGGATGCTTCTGCAGGGCAGACTCTTCCTAAATTTGAAACAGGCAATGATGGGTGCCTGGCACAAGCAGTGCAGAGAGGAAAATGAACAGGGCATGGCCTAGGGAGGAGAGGAAGAGGTGGGTGGGAGGCTGGAACACCTCTTACAGGCGCAATGGAGATTTGCAGGTGGCTAGGCAGTACCTAGGAGAGCAGCAAGGTCTCAGTCCTTGTGGGACATCTTGGAGAGCACTAGCACTCCAGCACTAGCCAGTGGGAACCTATGAATAGAGGAACTTTCCTTTGCCAAGACCAGGAAACTTTAGAATGGAGGAGGGCAAATAAATAATAAATAAATAAATAAATAAGAGAGATTAGACTTCCCACTGGATTGTGTTGATTTCAGAACTAAAGAAATGTCACGTGTTTTGCATATGAATTTGTACACTGAAAACTCATATCTGTATCACACTCACACCATCTACTAAGAAATAAAGGTAATTTTGTCATCACTTTGTTGCATTTTGCTCAATATTTTTATTTTTTGCCTTATTATACTGACCAGAACTTGAAAAATATTATAATAAAAGGCCTCACAGTTAAAAATGAGGAATAAGTCAGCTCTGTGCCTAGACCAGGCAGGAAGAAAGGTTCTCCATGGACACAGGTAAGATAGGTGCTAAGCCACAAGTTACACTCTCTAGCTCAAGACGGTGACAAAACAGACAAGCTCTCTCAACCCTTTGCTCTATCCCATCCACCTTCCCTCATTCCTGAATTTAGGTACAGAAAAAATTTGAGGACTTCAAGTAGAGTGAGGCTTATTTACTAGCATATGGCAAATTGAAGGGACAGGGTAGGAATTTAACGCAATCACAGAAAAATAAAGTAAATTACCTATCCTGACCACCTGTGTATGTAGATTAAGATTCTTCCTCACTCTTATCTCAGTGCTTCTGGAAGTTTTTATCTTGTGTAATACTCTCACAGAAGCAGGTGTAGCAAGAACTGGTTGGCTGCTACCATGCTAACCAGGCACTCCTAAATTTAAAAATGTCTCATGTCAGTGCCATTCTAATATCTGTTAATACATGTAAGCATTATACTTAAACAGTTCTCATGGCATGAGAAATGAGTATTGTACATGCCATACATATTACATTTTAAGTATTAAAGTTTATGGTCAATTAATACTAGCTTGTCAGCCTTTTGCACCATCCCAGATGAAGGCCTTCCAAGGACCTTTCCTTTCCAGGAATTTCATCCCGTGGGCTCCGTATCCCCACCCTCTTCCTCCCACTGCACCCCTTTCTACTTTCCCACTTGTTCCATTGTAATCGCTGCCATAACTGTCAGTTTCCACTCTAAGTGCTTGCCCACCAGCTAACTTCTCTGACACTGGGTCCTCCATGGACATTCCACCTCCTATCAAGCATATATGTTTTCCTGCAGCTCCTTGATCCGGGAGACATGGATGACAATGGGGATGGGTGATAGCCACTAAGGACTTTTGTTGCTGACCACTGCTGCTCCAAGTACAAAGGCTTAGATGAGAACATGAAATAGAGAGAGAGAGAAAAAGGAAAGCAATGGAGCTTAGTGCTGGACGCTATGAACTTTCTTTCTTTCTTTCTTTCTTTTTTTTTTTTTTTAAATGTGACAGAGTCTCATTCTGTTGCCCAGACTGGAGTGCTGTGGTGAGATCTCAGCTCACTGAAACTTCCATCTCTCAGGTTCAAGTGATTCTCCTGTCTTAGCCTCCTGAGTAGCTGGGACCACAGGTGCCCACCACCATGCCAGGTTATTTATTTATTTAGTGGAAACAGAGTTTCACCATCTTGACCAGGCTGGTCTCAATCTCTTGACTTCAAGTGATTCACCACCTCAAGCCTCCCAAAGTGTTGGGATTATAGGCATGAGCCCCCAGCCAGCATGAGCTTTTATGTCAAGCAGCCTGGATTGAAATCCTAGCTTCATTACACTTGGACAAGTTATCTAGTCTTTCCCAGCCTCAGTGGCTTCATCTGTAATTGGCAGTAATAAGGAAACCTGTTTCAAAATGTTATTTGAAGGGTGAAAGAGTATTACACTTACATCAAGCACTTTGTTCCAAGCCTAGCAGAAATGAGTGCTTGATCAACAATAACTAACAGAGCGTCATCTTCATTACATTTCCACCTTCATACAAAAACAGCCTTAAGGTTGTGGTTTTTCCATTATGCGTCTTTGTGCCTGACATGTAGCCCAGGTTTTTAATTCAGCTAACCCTCTCTTACAGGCTTTTGAATCTCTTAACAGCAAAGACTTTCACAACCACTCCACATAAGAAACACATCCCACGACCACGCGCTGGGCTGTTTCACTATCCACAACGCGTTGTCCTTTGAAATCCGCATCTTCAGTATTCCATTTTCGGAGAACCAGTGCCTATCAGCTCTCACTCTCTCTCAACATACCTGCATTTCACATCATCAATATTTCTGATTCCTGGATGATGCTATTTTTTACAACCTGGTTGTTTTCTGGCTTTGCTTCATTCCTGAGGGCACTGCTCAGTTTCTTTACTGACATTTCCTCTTACTCCCATTCTTTCTTGTCCTTTCTCAGCTCCTGCTCTGCCAGAACCTGAGTCTGGGTCGCCCTATGAGTGCTATGTAATGTGCAGCCAGTCACAATAGCCACATCCCAAATATTCCATAAGTACATGTGGCCAGCAGCTACTTGACTGCTTGGTACAGACTGTAGAACCTTTTCATGAGTGCAGAAAGTTCTACTGAACAGCAATGCTGTATCTAATCAACTGACCTTCTCTCTTCTACACCTTACGGTAAAGAACTCTTCTAGGTAAGACAGAACAACTATGTGGTTTGGTGTTCCTGAAACTTCAGTGCGTTCAGTCTCAACGTCTTCCAGAATGCCTGGAGGTGTTCGGAGTCCCCCTCACCTCCTACCCCCTTCTGCCACCGTTATAAAATTTCACCTGTCTTTTCAAGCCTTCCACCCCACCACGTTCACCAGCTTTGACATCTCTCGTAGAAGATGAGCTTACCTTCTTTTTCACAGCGAAATCAGTAAGATGAAAATTCTCTTAATTCCCTTCTCTGTCAGTTATCATCATGTCTCTCCATGCCCACACTTTATTTTTTCTTCTTGTTTCATTTAAGTCTAATCCTACCACCTATGCTTAGGATTAAGTCATCAGCCAACAAATATTTATTGAGCAACTACTACATGCCAGACAGTTTTAGGTGCCAAGATTTAGCTGTTAAGAAAATGTCTCTGCCCTCATTCTAGTGTTGTCACATAGACAATAAACAAAGACCTCAGATGGTGATAAATATAACAGAGAAAAATGAAACAGGCTGGGTGTTAGGGTGTACCAGGGTGGAGTCCATTGCTATTTTATATTGAGTGGTCCAAAAAGGCTTCAGTCATCTGCAGACAAATAACAAGAAAGTCAGGGAGTGAGCTGTGAGGGTGTCTGATGGAAAATTATGAAATTCCTGGCAGAGGCAACGTCAAGAGCAAAGGCTCTGGGACATGCACAAGCTCATTCTGTTGGAAGGATAGCAAGGGGGTTCACATGGGAGGAAGACTGAGATCAAGGAGAAACAGAGAAGAAGACATGGTGAGGGATGTGGCCAGGTCACATAGCTTCTCTCTGGCCACAATAGTGAGCGATGAGAGAAGCCATGGAAGGGTAGGAGCGAAGGAGAGACCTCATCTGCCTTGCATTTTTGAAAGGGTCATTTTGAGTGTTGGATTCCCAATAGTCTATGGGGGCAAGAATGGGAGTAGGGAGATTTGCTAGGAGGCTGCTGCAGCTATTCAGGTGTGGTGGTATATTTAGGTCAACAGGGACGGCAGGTTGGCCCGAGGGGCAATGATGGAGGTGGCAAGAACTGGTGTGAACGTGGGTCTATTTTGAAATCACTCCGTCATTTCTCACTTAAGCAGGAAACTCGCTTCCCTGGCTCCTCTCATATTGTAAAATTATTTACCTTTACCAGCTCACTTCTCTCAGAAGACAACCTTAAATCTTTATCTTAAAATTTAAAAGGGCTTTCTCTCAATCCTCAGTGTGTCCTTCTCTAGTCATTACTCAATTTCGTCTTCACAACTTTTGACAGAGTACATCTCCTTAGTCTTCTCATCCCCTCCTCCTCCCATTAAAATCTGTCCCCAAGGAACAAAGCTGGTCTGCTCAGCCTAGCACCAGCTCTGCTTCGAGTACTACCAGATCTAGTGGGCCTTTCTGTCAGTGTCTTACTTGACCACACTGTCTGTCATGTGACACTTTAAAACTCTCACTTTTCTTGGCTTCCTTGATAATATTCCCTACTTGTTTTTCTCCTACACATCTGACTTCTTCCCAAAGCTCCTCATGGTCTCCTTTTCCTCCACTCACCTCGTAAATATGAAGGTTCCCAAGGCTCTGCCTTTAAGTTTCTCATCTTCTGCTCTTCTCTCTCTTGAAGGTAATACTTGCTAGAAGAAATAGATCCCAAAATGATGATGCCTCAAAATCAATAAAGGCTTATTTTTCACTCAAGCAGTAATAGAAAACAAATGTTTAATGTTTTAAAACTAGTATAATGTTTTAAAATTGAAATTCTAACCCAGCGGCCAACATACTAGACAGCTGTCAGATACCAGAGTGAAGGGATATGGACTATTGCAAAGGAATCTTTAAAGTAGATGTCTGAGAAGAAATTCCATTATCTTTGAGACTCTGGTGAGATGTTGAGAATATAAAAGTTTAAAAGAATGGAGAGAAAGTTGGGGGTGGATTTTGGGAGGTGCCTTCAGAAGATGCACCTGCCAGGTGTGTTTGAATCCCAGCTCTAGGGAAGGGTTAATTAACTTTCTTCAACTTCAAGGAAGATAACAGGCTTCGACAGCACCTTCTATAGTTGAGGGACCCTGGATACTGATGCTTGATTCATGCCTCAAAAAATGCAAATTGGTCTATGGCAAGGTAAAGGATAAAAGGAGGAGAGGGCTATGTTTGTAAAGAAACCACATTCCCACCAATAGTGGGCTAGAAATGCATGAGTTTCCCATGGACCTAGCGGGGTGTATATGGGAGGGAAGGCAGGCCTGGGGCTGTTTTAGGTCCCGCCCAAGAGAATAGGCTGGGAGGAGAATGTGTCCCACAGAGAGAGTCTATATGCAAGGGTCTGCAGGGAAGCAGGGTCCAAGTGGGGACCAGGGAGCAGCCAGCCAACAGATGGCTGTAGCAGCCATCAGGGGAAGGACACAAAAACAAGAGAATGAGTCAGGTGTGAGCATCTGCCGAGACTGCAGTGCATGAGTGATTTTAGTTTCCTAAGTTTTGTTAATGGTGGGATAAGCTTACATCGAAAGGATGGAGGAACAGAGGCTTTGTCACAGGTAAGAAAAGGAAATAAGGAGGGAGAGCAGTAAGCATGAGACATGATGAAGAATTAAATACACGCAGCAGTACAAAATAAAAAGGCTGCAAACTCCAACATCTTTCTAATCCAGTCCATTCCAAAACTAGGGAACAAGCTGAGACCTGAATGATATTCCTCCAGCAGAAGAGACACGCTCCTAACTTGCCAGGACAGGCCCTGGCTGCAGGGTCACCAGAAAGCTCCGACCCATGACCCCAGCTCCTGTCCTAAGCCCCAGGGGCCATCAGCACCCAGCCCTTAGAGGAGATGTAGATGGTGTTTAGAGAAGTAAAAAGGAGGAGAGATGAGAACACGTCCATGCTATTTTAGGGCAAACAGTAGACCTGCTGTCTTATTCCATTCAAAAACGAGTTAACAGAAAAGAATAAACAGCAACATAGGGCTTATGCATAAATTCCTCAACTAACAAGAAGAAACGAAACAAAAGAGTAAAGAAAGCTAAAGAGCACACTCAAAACTAAAGAGTCTTTAAATCAACAATTTACACATTCGAGAAAATTTTAGAAACAAACAAAAACACTTGTCAAAAATGCAATAGAAGAAAATGTTCCTGAAATGAGGAAAGATCTTTCCATTTCTGGAAAGACATAAACCATGATTTTGTTTCTGGTTTTCTTTGGATGATTAAATTGTAGGAGCCCTCTGTCCCTCTCTCCCTCTTTTCCCTTCCTCCTTCTCTCTCGTTCTTTGTTTCCTCTTTTTCTTTCTTCCTTTCTTTTTTCCTCCATGGTGCTTGTACTTGAAAAGTGAACACATATTATTTTTACAATTAGGAAGAAGCTATTTTAATTAAAAACATTGTTTAAGGCTGGGCACAGTGGCTCACACCTGTAATCCTAGCACTTTGGGAGGCTGAGGCAGGCAGAGTGTTTGAGCTCAGAGTTCGAGACCAGCCTGAACAACATGGTGAAATCCTATCTCTACTAAAAATACAAAAAGTTAGCCAGGCATGGTGGTGCGTGCCTGTGGTCCCAGCTACTCAAGAGGCTGAGGCACGAGAATTGCTTGAACCTAGGAGATGGAGGCTGAAGTGAGCCGAGATCATGCCACTGCACTCCAGACTGGATGACAGAGCGAGACTCTGTCTCAAAAAGCAAACAAACAAACACACTATTCAATGATATGCTATCATTAAATGACAAAGTTTGAGTAACTACAGGTAGAGTAAAACCTAGAATGATCTACAGTTGTTACGAAGCCCTGGCATTTGCAAATAATATTTTAATCAAGATAACTGTTGGGTCGTGGACTTGAGTCACATACATAAAAAGACCTGGGATAGAACAGAACTAGAGCGAAAGGAACAACATTAAAACTGGAAAAAGATACGAATGAAATGGGATCACAAGCTTAGCAACACACTACAGATAAATTGAATGAAATTAGTGCTCGTATTTGTACACATACAATAAGTGATGAAAATGGCATTCCAAAGTGAAAAGTTCATAAATGGTGCTCATTCAATCTTTGGAAAAATTTCTTAAAAGTCATAGTTCTTCCTTGTTTTGCATGCCAAAATATATTCCAGATATGTTGGATTAAATAACAAAGTGCCAAAAAATATTTAGTGGGAAATATACATAAATATCAATTTGATTTCCTGATGGAGAAGCCTCAGTATAAAGATAGCAATTCCCAGATTAGTTTATATAAAAATGTAAACTCTCTTTTGGTCTGAAATACTATTAATATAAACAAAATTAAAGTGCCAGGAACTAACAGGGAAAAAATTATAATAATATGTAGCAGACAGTAGGTTAGGGTCCTTAATATAAAAAGTTCTCATTAATAATAAAATATACTTTACTATAGATAATATAAATGTATATATGATGAAATTTTATTGAAAATATAAAAATAAGAATAGGGTTCTTATTAATAAAAGAAACAATGGGCAAATAACATGAACAATGACTCAAAAGAAAGTTGTGCAAAGGTACCACAAAATGTCCATTTTAAATAATAATTTTAAAATTCAAATTAAAACAAAGCATATACCATATTTGCCCTGGGTGGGAGAGAATTTTGATAACATCCATACCTAAACACAGAGAAAGAGTGATGTCCTTACACTATTGGTTGGAATGTAACAGGTAAAATCTTCCAGGAGGGCAATTGGTAACATATATGAAGATCTTAAATATGTCCACATTTTAATTTATTTTTTATTTTTTTATTTTTTCAGATGAAGTCTCACTCTCGCCCAGGCTGAATTGTAGTGGCACCATCTTGGCTCACTGTAACCTCCACCTCCCGGGTTCAAGTGATTTTTCTGCCTCAGTCTCCTGACTAGCTGCGACTACAAGCACGTGCTGCCACACCTGGCTAATTTTTGTAATTTTAGTAGAGATAGGGTTTCACTATGTTGGCCAGGCTGGTCTTGAACTCCTCACCTCAAGTGATCTACCTGCTTTGGCCTCCCAAAGTGCTGGGATTACAGGAGTGAGCCACCGTGTCTGGCCCAAATACGTCCATATTTTTAGGTCCAGTGATTCAACTTCTAGGAAGTTATCTCAAGGAACTAATAAGAGATGCATTTAAACATATAAGAGCATGGATGCAACACTTACACTTGCAAAATTTGGGAAATGACTTTAATATACAATAATTGTGGACTGGTTTAAAAATAAAGACACACCTGTTTGAAAGGTTACTCCCCAGTCCTTAATATTTTAAGAAATAATTTGACCATTGAAAATGCTCAACATACAATGATAGGTGAAAAATATCAATATACAGAATTATAGTAGGATTGTAATTTTGTTTTACATATACACAGACATTTTAATAATGATTATTTCTGGGAGGGATGATTATATGTGATTTACGTTTTTTGTTCTACATCTTTCACATTTTATACAAATAATGCATGTCTTTTTAAACTTAGGGTGGATGTCATTTAAAAAGCAACCATTTTGGTATTGGGAGTGGACGGATCACAGAGAAGGTGCCCAGTTGCTACAGTTTCTTTCTACACAGGGTTTCTTCCTATTCATATGCGCCAGAAGGGGGCGCCTCAACCTCTTCCTACTGACAGACAGCTGGATCACCTGGTAAGTCTGGAATGTTCAAATCTGCAGGATTCACTTTCCCTCATGGTTACTTTCCTTTTCTGGGTCTCTCAGAAATTTCCATAGAAGAAGGTTATGGAAATTTGAATGACCCCCGGCAAGAATATTCTCTAGTCACATGATTAACAGTCTGTGTTGGTGATAAGTGCTTTGGTCAACCCTGTTCTACCTAGGCAGCTGCTGCAAATCAGGAGTGCCTCGCTGTCAGGAAAAGACAGAAGCAAAACAGGAAACAGGACTCTACCCGATGGTTTTGCCTTAGTTGCAACAGGTTCACGGAAAAGGCCAAATTCACAACCATAACTTAGGAGGTAGACTTAGCTACCAACTTAACCGTACCTGAATTGGACTTTGCTTCTTAAAAAGTTATGTGCTATTCTTCATGGTACCAGTTAGGGGGCAGCAGATATCCTGGCAACTTTTGTTGTCGAAAAGAAGCTTCCAATTAGGAGATCCTAAAGTTGCTGTGTATTATTATTTTTTTTACCAGGTGACATGGTCTTGCAGTTCCATCCTGCACCAGCTGATCATTTTGGAAGCCAAACCTCTCACCTAGTAGACTGCTTATAATTCACTACTGAGCAAAGGTAAACCCAAATAATAAAGTATCCAATATAATTACTGCACTCTGCATCAGCTGTTTCAGTTTCATCATTATCTAAATATTACAAAGCCCTAGCCTTCTCTTGTGGTCTGTCATTCTGTCTCTCACACACACCTAAGTACATTTTATTTTGACTCCTTAAAATACCCTCAGGATGAGAATGCAAGTAAAGGGGATGAGTGTAGGCATCTATAAAATGGCTTCTGCAAAGACCTCAAGATGCTAGTTTAAGAGGATGAAGCATAGCCCAGCCTGTGGTAAAAACATTTGCTTTTCCTGATGCATACAACATTGTGGGGATGTTAGTTTTCTGTGTGGAATGTGTGTGTGTGTGTGTGTGTGTGTGTGTGTGTGTGTGTGTGTGTAGCTACTGAACACTCTGAGAATTTTGTCTATTCGAAAAGAAACAACAGAAACATGATCCTGAGCCCTTGGGAATCATTGAACCAATGTCTTCTTTTGGTTTTGATTATGCACCTTTTTTAGTTTCCAGAAGCTCCTCAAGGGATAAAGAGTTGTAGGAGTGGAAGCTAGACCACAGAGAGGTAGACTGACTTGCAACTTTCCAGCCAGGGACAGAGCCCACTGTGTAGTGGGGTCTTCCCAGTACCAGTCTGCCCTGGTGGCTTGTCGCAGAGCATTTGCCCATCTTTCCAAGGCTTTACAGAGTAGGATGCAGGGAGTTCAGGTCAGCCAATAAAGCTTTTTTAAAAAAGGAAGAGAAATAATATCAGTAAACAGCATTGACTACATACCAGTACATTCTATGTGGCTCACACGATTAACTCAGCTATCCCTGACAACAAGCCTATCCATGAGGGAGGTGCTGTTATTATCCACATTTATTATACTAATCGGGAAGCCAAGTCATTTCCCCAGCATCCTCCAGTTTGAAAGTGGTGAATCCTGAATTTGAACCCAGGCAGTCTGACGGCAGGACCCACACATTCAACCACTACCTTTTACCTCATCTTCAAATGGTATTTTTCATACTTCACAGCACTGGGGTACCTGTGCCCTTGGTCACCAGAAGGCCATACTTGGCTGGACCCATCTGGATTGTCAGGGTCTTCTCCACTCAGAGACTACCACCAAGGCCAGAGACAATGGAGAATGATTTAGTATGCTATGGTTCTAGAAGCTGCCTCTGTTTCAGACCCAGAAAGAAGGAATTCTGAGGAGGACATTCCTTCTTGGGACAAGGACCCTTAGTGAGATTTAGCTTTTATGCACCTCCATCTGAAAAGCTAAGCTTTTCTCTGGGAATTTGAATTGAAGGTTAGGGATGATTGCTCAGATGGGGAAAGTGTGAAATGGTAATCACTTGCATATGACACTCGAGAAATGTTATAATAAAGCTGAGTAAATTGGAGCATGAGTTAGCCGGTCCTTTGCCTAATGATGTCACCCACTTTGTGCTTCCTCCAGCCTATGATTAATAAAAGAGGGGTTATGACAGTAACTCACTCCTAGTGGGCAGCAGTGACGTCAGCAGCAGCTGAGCAAACTGACTACATTTAGTTGTGCGTGTGTATGTGGGCATTTTTTTTTTCCTGTGACTAACATGAAGCTAACAGCATCTAATAAAACAAAAGCTCTTTGAAATTTGGGAAACTTATTGGGTGAACTCTTTTCTACAGGGAGCACCATTTTAATTATTCTCAGTTCATAGTTAACTGATGTTGAAGTTGGCCAAAATTACCTTATTGGCTTTCTGCCCCTGTTTCATTAAGGGATCACAAATGAACCCCTGGCCTTTGGGAGAGAGGTTTTCTGGAGCATTCTTTTCCTTCTACTATAATGACTCCTCCCTCATTCATTATACTCTTCCATCCTTCAAGAGGAACTCAATGAGTAGAAGAGGGATTGTGGCCATAAGTTATTTTTTGAAAGTTTAAAGCTGGTTGTTGAATTCAGTGACTTCATTTTAAACTCTGTAAGAATATTGTGCTTAATTACAGTTTGCTTTTCCAATCCAATAAAGAGTGACAGAAGTCCTGCTTGCTATTTCACCTTTGCAAACTTGACCTTCCTAAAATTAGAGTGGGCCACCTGGAAATATTTACCAACCTAGCTGAGTCGTTGCCAGTGTCCACGCGAGTCCACAGAACTCGTGAACAGCGGCACTCAGACCATGCCTTGGAGCTGCTCCCGCAGAGGGCAGAACCTTTGGACTCTGCCAGGACATGAGGGAGGCAGCAATTCACTGATTCAAAAAAATACACACAGGACAGTCCCCAGGCTTTTCTGTGGGGCTTTTTCCCTCCAAGTGGAGATTTGGGAACAGGTTGTGGGGGGATCTTTTGGACAGGCAAAACTGGATGTGAATCAAGGTTTCTGCTCTCTTATCAGTCCACTGGAATCTACATACTAAACCATTATGTCTTCAAGTCAACAATGGAACTTATTACCCGAGGGGATCCAGGTGAGAAAAATGATTACAACAATCTGTTCTATGTTCCTTGGGAAGTATTTTTCAATAATCTTCTGGGGCAATAGGAAGATAAATTGTTGAAGCAGATGTTTCCTGATTGGGTTAGAACTGAGAGTTACGATAAAGAATTGTGAAATATATATTGGTCAGGAAGAATGTTGAGGGCATATTTCTTCAGTTTGAGTTAGTCTGGGATTTTTTTCAATACATGTTTTTCTATAGTGGTTGTAAATGAGTATTTCTCTCAATATTGAATTTTTTTACATGTACTACACGGTTACTTCTTGGGAAGAAATCCAGGCACTTCTGAATCATTTGGGAGTTGATTGAGGCCTTTGGTTCCAAAATGACCATTTACCTGAGGAGACAGTGATTCACATGTTGGAAGAGATGACACGGCGTCAGAGTGTCTAAGACATTCCCCTCATGGCTCCCTTCATCTTAAAATGATCCCTGACCTACCCTTTCCTTTCTGGATGACCCGTGTCACTCAGGAGCCAAGTGATGAACCAGGGAAGCAGGCCCTCACTGTCCGGGCCTGGACAATAGGATTTCGGTTCTAAGCTGGTTTCATCCTGGCAACTCCCCTTTTGTGCATTTCACCAACACTTGTTGATTACTATTATGATTTTCCATGAGGTGGAATCCTTCACAATAGTTTCCCAGTCCTCACAGGAAAGCAGCACCTGGAAGGGCATGGCCTTCCTTTAACAGGCACACAACTTCCTTTTGCAAAGGAAGTTTAGAGAATATAATGTTGCTTGCAACAGCCATTAGGATTTAGCAAAGCGCTGTTTTGTCTCTTTGGATATTGATTGTATGTCATTCCCCTAAGGTATTAAAAAAATAAAATCGAGCTACATCATATTTGTTTGCTGTAGGAGAACGGCATGGTAATCTCACTTTTGTGAATTTTACTTCAGGGAATTCTCTATTGCATGGATTTATCTGATACTGAATTGCTAAAATGAACAACTCAATCCTTTATTCATTTACTCTTTTGCCTGAGTCTCTTGTCTCCTAACAACGGGCGTGGGCCAGTCCATCTCATTTTGTTGCTGGTCACCAAGGTTCTGCTTTGGGTTAGAACAAAAAGCCAGCCGGAAAATGTATTGAGGCCGTAGGCGAAAGCTGGTTCAAACAACGATGTTGCCCAAGAGGAACATTGCATCTGTAGTCTCCAGCGATCAGAAAATATGAGATGCAAGAGGAAGCAGAATCACTTGAATTATTAATATTTTGTAGAGGTTGCATTTTTTTTTTGTTTGTTTTGTTTCTAGGGTCTCTTGGTGATGGATAGGGAGAAGGTTGGGTGAAACTTTAAAATAATAACATGAAATCAGGGTATCTCAACTGCAGAACTTCAGGCCAGATAATTTCTTGCTGTTGTGGGCTGTCCTGTGTATGGTAGGATATTTAGCAGCATCCCCAGCCCCTACCCACTGGTGGCCAGTAGAATCTCCCTCCCAGCTGGAACAACCAAAATGTCCTCAAACATGGCAAGAGGTCCCCCAGGGAGCAAAATCACCCCAATTGAGAACCACTGCTGTAGAATGAAGAGTAATCGTTTACTTGCTGGGTTTTTTTTTTTTTTTTCCCCTCAGTCTCCTTTCCCTAAGTGTTTTTGTTCTAGTATCTGGGCTCCCTTGGTTCAGAAAATAGCATTTCCAAATACTCCAGAAACGGAGTACTCTTACACAGCAGAAGGCCTTGTGGGAAATTCTGGTGGTTCTGAAAGAAACGTGAGGCTTAGGAGTCAAGTTTTGGATTAACCATTGCTGACCTGTTGTTCTCAATGAATTCTAGGGGACTTTTTAATGTTTCCCTCACCCTCTCTGGGGCTATTCATTCATTGATTTAAATTAAAAGCAAAACGGCTGATTCTTCTTTGTCCCAAATTTTCTACCTAACATTCAACCCAAGCTATGCACAGGCTGCAGCTGTCCAGGAAACAGGCAGGGTTTGCCAATCCCATGTTCGATTGAAACCATCTGATGAGACCCTTCATGACAGACTCCCACCATCTCCCTGCAGCAAATAGCACTCTGGATTCTGCCCACGTTCTCTGGATTCTGAGCTGCCTTTCAAGGGAGTCACCCCTCAACAACAAGGCCAGGTTTTCCAGCCTGAGCCCCAGAAAGACACATCAGTGGCTGAGAACACCTCGGGTCCTTTTGATTTCTCACCATAGTCACGTTTCATGTTCCGTTTTCCAGACGGGATGAACCAGAAATCATGCTTTTTTGGAAACAGATTTTTCATAGGGAGGAAGGAAAACACCCTGACTCGTCAGCACTCTTGTCCTTGCCTCTGAACCCCCAGCCTTGTGTCATTTCAGCTGAATCAGAGGACAACATCCCAGTCACCTGCTTGGGACATTTACGTCTCCTGGCTTGTATTTTTGACTGAATAACAGCAATCTGTGAGCAGCAGCTAAAATAATAGAGCCCTGAAAAAATGCTCCCCCACCCCCCCCCCCCCCCCACTTTTCTGGGCCTGTCTCCTTGCTCCAGGAGTAGCGAGGAAAGAGCCCAATTAATAGCGTGGATGAAAGCTGACGGACAGACGGTTTGCTTAAGAAGAAAAGTGAACATTCTTGCTTCCTCATTTATGCCAACTTTGAACAGGGACAGCTGCTGCCACAGGTAAACACCACTATAAGGTTGGCCGTGGCCCTAAGCTAGGTGTCACCGCAAGCCACAGGCCGGCACACGAAAGCTGGCCTCTCCCCCATTCGCACAATTGAGCTCTTATCCTTAAACGAACTTTGTTTTTTGACCAGCTCACTAATTGTGATTGAAAACACCAGCTCCCCAGCAATGCACACGCATTGGAGTTAGCAGCAGCAAGACAGGCCCTAATTGCTCCATTTACATAAAAGTAGAAACATACAACTTCTAAATATAAATCTCTGGCACATCGTTCCTTTTGCAATTACAGTAAAATAAGGTACCACAGTTTCCCTCCCGGCTCCTTCTCGCAGCAAGCTGCTCCACCGGGTTCGCTAGTGGCTGCTCCTCGAGGCGAGAACAGAGCCATGCAAATGCTCCAGCGTGGAGTTGGGTTTGTGAAGTCGCCAGTAAATCAGGCCGCCTCCACTAGGTGAATAACGCGGTGGCAGCGGGCCACTTTGCTAGTGCAGTCGCCGGAGGACCGCGCTCCGCACTCAGAAGGGGGCATTGGCTGGTGCGCGAGCGCTCCCGGCTCGCCTCTGTCCGCGGGGAGCCCGCCGGCCCCTCCGCAGGTCCCGCTCCCTGACATTTGCTGTGGTTTCGGTCCCTGGCACTGAGGGCTGGGTTCAGAGATTCCCAGCTGCACTCACTGAACAGTGATTTTTTTTCCCCTCCCTGAATTCTTTAGCTGCCAAAAGTGGGGGAAAAAATCAAGAGCTGCTCTTAAAAGAAGTTGCCCTTGCTGGTGCTCAGGGTAAAAATAGAGGCGGCCGCTTAGACCGGCTTGGCCCTGGCTCCAGGCATCCCGCGAGCTGGGCTCGAGCAGCGGCCGCGTTCCGGCGTGATCCCTGGAAGCTGCCAGCAGGTGCTGCTCAAGGTACAGTAGCAGGGCCGAGAAGCCGGGACCCGAAGGGCCTGGGGTGCGGGGAAGCTCCGGGGGAGGGGGAAGTGAAAGAGAAACCAAACCAAGGAAGGAGAAGGAGATTCTGGTCAGGACTGGGCTGACCAGCTTGTGCCCCGGGCCCCTTGAGTTCCGCAGGCAAAAGCTGATTCCCAGCCTAGAATATGCCACAGAAGCTATTTTAACCTGCCTGCTTCCTCCACCACCCCCACCTTGATTTGCACCGAACGAGGAGGCATTGCCACTGTGGTGCAGGTAGAGGGGTGGCAGCGCGCCTGGTAGGCTGTGGCAGGTGGGCACTCGGTGGCATCAGAGGGCCAGCAGAGTTTCGGTGTCACACTTATGTTGTGGCTTCTCTGGTCAGAGTGCTGCAGACTCCTGTGACACCCATGTTTAAGAAGAGCCACCAGGCTTCTCAGAAATAATGCCACTTATTATTATCTGACCACTGCACTTGACCCCCACAGGTTCATATTATGGATCCCATTTTATAGATGGGAATACTGAGGCCTGAGTTTACACGGTGAGTGAACAGAAGAACTGGGATCTGATCTGGGTTTGTTTTGTGAACCCCTTCCCCCCCCCCCCACCACTATCACCTACCCTCACAAACACACACACACACACACACACACACACACACACACACACACACACCACTTTGTGGGGGGAGGGAGGGGATGTTTTCAGGACACCAGGGTTCATGTGTGGGGTACAGGGTGAGTTTAGATGCCCTGAAGGTCATTGACTCCACTAGTTCTCAGCAAAAAGGATGGAGAAGTTCCTTTCTTATAAAGGGTTTGAGTTCAGCCAGTGCTAAAAGGAGGGGCAGGTTTGGAGTTCACCATCATTAATCCTATTTCTGTCTTTGCCACTCAGATTCACTCTCTTCCTCTACAACCTAATGATTTTTTTCCTACTTCATTTCTGCATATGCAGTTCTTAGAATACTCCTTCCCCCCACCTCCAGGCAGCAACACCCACACTTTCTCTGTGTCTAGCCAAGAGAGACCCTCTTACCCAGAAAACTTCTGGTGTCCTAATGGAACTTGCTTAAGCCACACATCAGGAGACCAGAGCCTCTATATTTTGCTTGTGGGCACAGTGAAAAGTTTATTTTATGCATGTTAAATCCTGCGTACAAAACAACATATCTGGTCATATGGCTCTCATTAGCTCCCAATTTTGTACATTTTATCCAACTTGTCATGAAAACTGGGCTTATGCTTCAACTATACTCCTTCAAACAACTCTTCACCATTCTTGTGGGAGGACTCCTTCCTCCTATGTTATTTACCAGACTTGCCAACACCCCTCCCCCCAAAAAAGCCTGACCAGCTTTACCCCTATTTCAAGGGGTGTTCGCTTCTTTTCGTTAAGCTCACGGTATATTTGTAACAATTTAGAAATGATAGGAGTTGAAGTTCTGGTGAAAAAGAATGATGCCTGAGGGTTTCTTTGTTGTCGTTGATGGTGTGGTGTGTGTGTGTGTGTGTGTGTGTGGTGTGTGTGTGTGTGTGTGTGTATGGTTGGTTAGGATGAGATTCTAAAGACCTGGGAAGGATACTTATGAAGTTCACTTATAGAGAATGACTATTTCCAAAGTTCTTAGTGATAAATGATTTATGAAGCAGGCATTCAATTTCAAGATGTAAAATAATAGTGTAAGTTGGTGGAGGGGGAGACCATCATCATATGATTATACAGATTTTCCCATTTTTTTCCTCAATGAAATAGCTTATTTAAAAAAATAAAATCAGAATCCCCTTAAAGAACACTACCAATTTTCTTCCCTGAAAGAAACAATAAAATACTTTGTAAATAAAAGCAACTTCATGAAGTAACAGATGTTTTATGTAAAGACATAAAACTGAACCTGAATATAACGAGACGTGCATGCGAGGAGTAAAGAAAAGTTGAAAGTTGGACACACTCATTGAGACATATCTATTTGATTCCAATATTTTTCTCAAAAGGTAGAGTAATCCTAGCCAGAGGTTTGACTGGCTCACTGCATCACCCAGTAGTGTCTCAGAAGCCAGGAAGGGCTTTCCATTAGATAATGAATTATGAAATGTCTCACACTGGAAAAACCAGTCATCCGCTGATGTCATGCTGATTCCAACCAATCCCAAACAAAGCCCCAGCCCTCCTCTGTTTCAGTGGTACCAATGTGTGAGTGTACAAATAAGTAGTACAGTATAAAACTTCGCAGTGCCAATACCATGAAGAGACGCTCAGACAGCTCTTACCACATGATACAAGAGCCGGCTGGTGGAAGAGTGGGGACCAGAAAGGTAATGCTTTTTAACTCTTACTTCTGAGCTCTTTACACATGCAAAGATAGGATAGCTAGGAGGAATTTTACAACTAATTGGCATTTCCAATGTGCATTGTGATTTGTACCTTTTTATATAATTCAGGCAGGTTAATATAGCTTTTAATAGTCTTAGAGCATGCAAATAAATTGTGTGTTTATACAACCCACTCAGCACATATATACAAGTACATATGCCAAAGAGAAAGCTATTTTTAAGAGTTACATTCGCAAACAGTAAATTCAGGGAACACACACGGACTCAGATGCAGAGAGAATCCAAATATTGATAAGTTGCACTTATCTAGATGCTGCTATTAGGACTCTTGAGTTGTTTAGAGTCATTAAACTTTTGGTTTTATTTCAGACTTTCTTGTAAAACTTAACTGGACTACAAAACATTTTGGGTGCTGTATGTGTGACTCCAAATAGGTGGATGATGTTAAGTGTTATGGTACAAAGATGTTTTATGAAACCATTGTAACACAAATGCCCCCACCTCCCCCATTCTCTTTCACCATCCCCCACTAAAAATATGAGGCTTTTTAGGCGATGTTGACAAACTTTTAACAATAATGGTGGAATAATCCGATGTTCCTGGAGCCGAAGCCCCAAAGGTGTTAGGTGACTTGTAACAGAAAAAGTCTTGCAAATAGTTGTTTTGGAAAAGGGGACAGTATATACAATTCAGAGAGCCTTGTTAACCTGTGCAGACTGTAATTTTAACTTAGTGTCACAATTATCTTGCCTTTTTCCCCTTGCACTCAGATCTTATGCTTGTTGTAATGATATTTATTAATTCTTTCCACCTAAACTGCATTGCTTGACTGTAATGCTACGAACACACTAGGTGTCAGATATAAGCTGACTGTATCTTCAGAAACCAAAAGGGCTTATGTGTGGGAAAGAAACCGAGAGGGAAGGAACGCTTTAACAGATGGACCCCTTAAAGATTCTTCTGCAAGATAAAAGCAATAAGACAGAAAATGAAAAAAAGGGGAGGGGGAAGAATTTTTTTTAAGCCTCAGAAAGGCATTGTTAAAAAATTCACAATTTTCTTTTTCTGTGCACACTAAAATCCATGATGATTTCATCTGTACTGTTCCTTTGAGGGAAAAAGAAGCAGTCAAGGAGGCTGTCTATGAATGCACTGGTCGGGACAGGCTTGAGGCAAGCTGAAAAACTACCACATGACAGAGAAAAATAATTTGCCAATATATTTTCGAGAGTCTTTTCCCATAGGACCAGTTATTCAAGTCACACGAGTGCACTCTTTTTATAAAAGGATGTGGGAAAGGCCAAGAGAATTTTGCATTTTATCTGTGAAGTCCGGGGAGTGGTGGTTTGCTGTAATGTGTGAGAGTGAGTGGGTCCCGGGCAGAAGGGGGCAGCTGAAGGGGATGGGGAGAGCGCTCCTGGGACTTGGGCTTGTGACAGGCTGCCTGCCCGCTGGTCCTTCAGTGCCCAGCTGCATTTTACAGTTGGGAAGAGTGGAGTGTATTATATGACCCCCAAACAAAAGTTCCCTTGCGCTCTCGTCAGATCGCCTGCCAGTATTGATGACCTGAACATTTAAATATGAATGAATGAAGGGAAAGGAACATCTCCCCTGGATCCCATCCGGCCAGAACAATCGACTGGCCCGGGCACCTCCGTGGTCCCTGGGCCCCTCTTCCCCGACCTCCACTACCTGTCCACTGGACCTCCCTGCCCCCTCTACCCCACTGCGTGGCTAGGTGGGCATTTTACCACCTAGGGCTGTGGCTAGGCAGGGTGGAGGGGTGATGGGGACAGACTTTTTCAATCAAGTCATCCTTGTTGATTGAGACACTGCATTTGTTTGGGGTTTTTCCCCCTCCCCTCCAAAAAAGGAAGAAGGTGAAACCAGGAAACCGGGCAGAGAAAGAAAAAAAAATAGCGAACAAAATTAGGAGAATTTATTTTAGAAGGGAAAGTAGAACCCCCGAAAATGGTGATATTTGAAGAGAGGTGTCTGTGAGGAAGCTAAGAGCAGAAGGAGAGCAGCCTGTCAGAAAACCGGCTGTCCCTCCCTCCCTAATCACAGCGAACTCCCTCCCTCTCCATTCACTCACTTACTTAGGGCCAATCCGTTCTCTCTCTCCCTCTCTCTCTCTCTCTCCCCCCCTTCCTCTCCCTCTCTCCCTCTCCCCCTCCCTCCCTTCCCTCCCTCTCTCCCTCTCTCTCCCTCTCCCCCCTTCTTTCCCTCTCTCTTCTCTCCCCCTCTCCTCTCTCCTTGTCTCTCTCTCCCTCCCATCCTCTCTCTGTCTCTGTCTGTCTCCCCCAACCCTGTCTCTCCCTCCCTCCCTCTCTGTCTCCCTCCCTCTCTCCCTCCCTCCCTCCCTCCCTCCTTCTCTCTTACTCGGAGACAGTCAGAACTCTCCTCCCTGACAGCCACAAACCTACAGCACTGACTGCATTCAGAGAGCAACCTGCAAACAAAACTTCACAGAAAACTTTTTGTTCTTGTTCCAGAGAATTTGCTGAAGAGGAGAAGGAAAAAAAAACCAAAAAATAAAAACCCAACAAACACACAAAAAAAACCTGTGCGTGAGGGGGGAGGAAAAGCAGGGCCTTTTAAAAAGGCACTCACAACAACTTTTGCTGCCAGGATGCCCTTGCTTTGGCTGAGAGGATTTCTGTTGGCAAGTTGCTGGATTATAGTGAGGAGTTCCCCCACCCCAGGATCCGAGGGGCACAGCGCGGCCCCCGACTGTCCGTCCTGTGTGCTGGCCGCCCTCCCAAAGGATGTACCCAACTCTCAGCCAGAGATGGTGGAGGCCGTCAAGAAGCACATTTTAAACATGCTGCACTTGAAGAAGAGACCCGATGTCACCCAGCCGGTGCCCAAGGCGGCGCTTCTGAACGCGATCAGAAAGCTTCATGTGGGCAAAGTCGGGGAGAACGGGTATGTGGAGATAGAGGATGACATTGGAAGGAGGGCAGAAATGAATGAACTTATGGAGCAGACCTCGGAGATCATCACGTTTGCCGAGTCAGGTTGGTGTTGGCATTAGCAGAGGGTGGGGAGGGGTGGGGGGTGGGGGGGGTAAATATATTTCTTTGACAGCCCCAGGAGGAACTTTTTTTCCCTCCAGCTAGAAACTGCCTGGGAAGGTTATTAGTTATTAAATGATGGTAGCGGACTAGTGGACGGAGGGCAGGCAGGGGAGGGGGAGAGGACTTTGCAGAAAAGGAATTCTCGGTGGAGCTCTGCATGGAGATGACTGGCTTATACTTGCTAAACTCAGCCGGTCACACAGGGAGGAAGCTCCGGGGCCAACGTAGAGCTGGAAGGCAGACTGTGAGGGGCTGCCTTGCCCTGCCTATGAAACCAGATCTGAGCAGCCGGATGAAAGCCGGGGCATTTTTGGGTTCTTGGGGAGCAGAGGAGGCTTCCGGACCCCATCCAAAGTTTGTATTGAGGATAGAGAGGCGAGTGTGCCAGGATCAGAGTGGAATGGCACACATGAAGTCACTCTCTTAAAACAAACCTTCCCCTTTAAAAGTCCAATCTGGGGCCACATCAGAGAAGCGGGGCACAGTTACGAGTGACAATCATTTTTACCTTTAGAAACTGTATATAAGTGCACAGGAACCGCATTCTAGACAGGGAAGAGCTACTTTGGGGGACAGTTGCCAAAGAACCAGCAGTTACTTTTAGGACACTGACTTTTGCTCTCTGAAGGAAAAAAAAAGGAAACAACCAGTTTTGTTCTTTGTAAAGTTACTAAGAGCTCTCTGCCAAGAAACGCAACCTTGACAAAGTACTCTCAAATACTATGCTGAACTCACTCAATCCTTAAGAGGAAGAACTTTAATAAATAGATTCTAATCTTTGGCTCAGGACCACACTAACCTGTTGCTGAATAGCAATACCTGTCAAAAGTATGGGTCCATAGACTTGGAGCCAGGCTATTTTTATAGTGAAGTGACATAGATCCCTCTGCATGCCTGCAAGCCCATGCACGTCAGGCACACAGATGTGTTAATACTGTGTTACTTTCATGGTAATGCCAGGCTAAAGAATTGCATCCTTTGCCAACTCCATTTGAAAGGAATGCCATTGTTTTGTTTGGTAGAGCATATGGCCAGTAAAGTATGTGCAGGGACTCCCAGCATTTTTGTTTAAAAGTTTGCCGCAGCAGTATAAACAATTAAGGCAACACTCAGAATTTCCAATCCTGAAAACCTGTTGACTCAGATGTTCTGTTTTCAAGAAAACCATGAAAGACCTGGGCATCTTTCTGGGGGTGCAGATAGCCTGCTGGCAGCATGGGTTCCCCTTGCAGGAGAAGCCCTGGTGTCCCACAAGCTGCCCAGTTCGGCTCTCTCACCAGCAGCCTCTCTCACTTAGGGAAGGTCTACTTTCTTTCCCTAAAGCTGTTTCTTAATCCAGCCCCAAAAGGCATGATCATTAGGACTCTATCTTCTGAAGCTTTTTGAGGAAGAAAGCTAGGGTAGAACTTTTCAAGTTGACAGCCATTTTTTCTCAATTTTTTGTGGTGGGATAAGATTAAAAAAGAAAATATTTATGATACTTGGCTGCATGTGTGAAACAGATTTCAGGGGTGTAGAGGGTTGCTTCGTGTCTTTATATATGGCAGCTCCTATCCAGTTGGCTTTAACCATGTCATGTAACTAAGTATATCTATGCCTTTGACCATTTTACCCGCACAACTATTACTATTACTATCAGTATGCCCCTCTTTCTGACTTACTGGATTTGTAAAGCAAATCACTCTCTTAGCATTTAGAGATTTGGCAGTGAAAAAATTTGACCATTTACATTCTTTCTTATCTATGGTCTTCCTTTCAGTGCCAGTCTTCTCTCAGTTGTATAACATCTTGTCATTTTGTACTTCTCTGTTAGGTGTTTAGTTTGAAAGAAAATGAGTGACTTTTTAAAAAGCGACTCATTGGACATTCACATTGAGTCAAGTTTAAGATTTGTAGTGGGAAAAACCTTGTTGATTTTACAACTTGACTTTTGATTCTTAGAAAACATTTATTACAATTGATTATTTTTCTCTGAGCGATTTCACACATCAACTTCAAGTTGATTTAATATAATTTCACAGATTTAATGACTGATATATGGACAGGCTACTCTTCAAGAAGAAAACCATGTGAGCATTTAGCTGCCGATTTTGCTAATCCAGGAAAAGATATTTATCATCCGAATGACTTGGTGAATATATGAGCACGAATAGCGAAGATCTATGCCTTGTTGCTTTTGGAATAATTCAACTTTAATAACATTCCAACTATGTGGAATGTCAAGAGTTTTTGGAGAATAGAAAAAAGCATGTATTTTTCTTTCCCTTTAAACCATTTTATGCAGCAAAGAATCCAGACATTGTCACCCATGAGCATGCTACAGATGCAGACCCACAGCGGCCTCTTTCAACCCCAACTTTCTTCAATTCGAGGCTACGTTTAATTTTGGCCTTTTCTCTCCTTGATTGTTGGATAAAGCCAGGCCATGGCCAGGGAAGCAGAGAGCCTGCAAAAGCTCAGGTGGTTGGGACTCTTTTAATTGAGCTTGTCCCATCCTGCTTAGGTAAAAAGTGCCCAATTTTTGTAAAGCTGATGCAAGTTGTTATTGACTAAACGGCGGGGAATCACTCTAAGGCTCTCTGAAATGTATCCCAACAAACAAAAATGATTTTCTTTTTATGTATGTCACATCGACCAAGATTGCTCACCAAGGCTAGTGTGTTCTTTGCACAGCTGGTATAAACCCATCAGTGTTTACCTTAAGGACTACAGAGGCCTTCACAAGGAAAGATAGAAGGAATGAGTAAAGCCAGGCCACCTATCACTATAAATGTCAATGACTAAATTCAGTGGCCTTCTTAGCTGATACAGCTTATTTTCATTTTATGTTGACTCATGACAGTAGCTGGTCATCAACACATAATAATAATGTATCTCTGAGTCTCCATATGCTGTCAAACCTGTACGTGGGTTCTGATAATTAGCTTAGCAATTGATAGCACTTGTTGTAGAAAGAATAGGGGGAATAAAAAATAAATGAAACACCAAGAAATGGATGTGCTCACATAGCCTAGGTGTCATTGAGTGTAACACATAAGTTTACCCCCTGGGTGATACGATGAATGGAAGATTTGAGTTAGAAGTTGACACTGCCCAGACAGGGGTCGAAGAAGCCTTGCTTGCTTGGATGACCATTTTCCCCACCCCAAGAAAGCCATCTCTAAGTGGAGCTGACTGCCACCATCCCATGCCCATCTTCCCGACTTTTCTGTGAATCACCCCTCCCTTAGGGATGCCTTTATGGGTTACAGGCTCTCTTCTGTGAAAAATGGAGAAGAGCGGCCACAAGAGGGCGCGTTCCAAAGACTTTTGCTCCTTGTCAGTTTCTCTAGGGAAAGGCAGTTGTGCCTACTGGAAGCCCCTGTCTGTAGCGCCCTGATCTTGGTGATTATCAGTTACCTCCTGCTCCCTCTCATCCTGCAGAAAAAGTTAGGAATTTATGATATGGGAGAAGCATGACTACCTGTAATACATTAAATGAGACAGAAGGAGAGGAAATGGAAATTCTAGTGATACATGTGAACATTCCGGAGCTCTATGGAAGGCAGACGAGTGATAAATTTCAAAAGCAAACAAAACAGAGCAGGGAGAAATGTGACCATGAATCATCAGCGATACTGATTTGCTCACAAGTCTCTCCCTAATACGGTCACCCGGGGCGTAACAAAAACATCTTCCATCTCCCCTGATTTTGTTGCCTAGTTTTCCTGTCTTATCAACACTTTACACCAGGGACAAATGACAAGTGACTTCAAACAGGGAGGAAAAAGGTGGTTCTTTCTTTAATGCCTTGTGGAGACATGGTGTACAGCTTCTGAGGATGCGTTTGTCTCCAAACTGTGGGTGTGGAGAGAAACAGTGGGGAAAGATGGGAAAAGAGGTTACTAGTGGTCTGTGGCCTGTGCAGTTGGGATGCACTGGGCTGGGAGTGGTGGAGATGCCAGGGTGGAAAGTCAGTTGTAATATTTAAAGAACTGCAGTAATACCTTCCCAGGCACTTTTCTTGAAAACACATATTTGTCTTGGCCCATCTTCTGCTAAAAAATACTTGCACATGATCTCCTAGCTGTAGTTCAGAATTCTTCCTACTCGACTGGTTCCTAGGTCCAAAATTAAAAGTGCCAAAGTTCTCAGGAACTTTGGAAGAAGGCTCTGAAATTTTGTGGGTTGAACCTTAAGAATTTTTGCTGCTTATAGGAACCAAAACCCCTTTCTCCCGAAATATTTAACCTTTTTCATCACCATTTTAATGGAAGAGGCATGGATGATGGATGTTTGTGGCTGGCATTTATAAATCAATAATGGATCCTAAGAAGGGACATTAAAGCTAAAAAAGTTAATCAAGATAATTCATGGCCAAATCTATAGTTCTACTGCAGGAAAGATCCTCTACTATAGGTCAAAGGAGGAATAACCTTAAGACCTCACTTGCTGCTTTCTGCACAAACCCCTGGAAGCAGTCCAAATGCAAAGTTAGAGCTTCAGAGAACGCACCCTGTAAATGAGGGTAGTTGTGTATACCATATCTAGGCACAGTGAAATCTTGATGAAGAATGGAAAATTAAAGGAACAGACGCTTTTTACAGGGAGGCTTCCCCCACCCCCCACCCCCCACCCCATGGTAAGTTTAAATATGTTCTATAAACAACAAGGCTTTCCACATTCACATTAGAGACATAATTATTGCCCATATGTAAAAGAGCAACATATTTTAAGCGGGACCCTGGTGAGGAAAACAAAACCAAATCGAAACACTGCATGTGTGTGTAGCTGATTTAATTGGAAATGTTCATACACTCACAGATCTGAGATGCTGGACTTCTGGATGAGCCCAGCATTTGCATCCTCGTGTAGGGGGAGGGAACAACGAGGGGCTTAGCTGCTTAACCCTTGGCATGCCTTCGTGACTGACTTATTCAAAACATTTTTAAAATTCTGAAAGCAAATAAAAATGTGCTACAAACACCCTTCCGGGTATCTTTCCTTCCAGCTTAACACAGCCTCTCCCCTGTCCAATCCTTCCCACCCAGCAGCATTTCAAAGGTATTCCCTGAGAGGTACAAAATTTCTCTCTGCCCATTTTTCTGCACCTCTTTTTCTCTCTCTTTGGTATGTGTCCGCCGAGCTCATAGAGGTTTAAGTGATGAAATATTATCACCCACATGGGTTTGCGTGGGACTTTCTTAGTGAATTACTCAGGCAGAGCAGGCTGTGGTACAGCCTTGCTCACAAGCCTCGAGAGAGAAAAAATAGCACAGAGGATGAAAAGAATATTATCAGAGAGCAGGTAATGAAAGGTTAGCAAAGCAACCAGCTATATCTGGCTAGCTAGGTAATAGTGCAGGAACCTAGGTTGCACCTGTACAAACTAATGCAGAAACTGCTCACAGCGCATTATGGGAAAGCTTTCATTTCAAGATTTTACAGCATGAGATATTTAAGTGAAAGCTCAAACTGAATAGAAATTGATCCCGAACATCTCAGCCTTAGTCAACCTTCCCTTTTTCAAATTGCTATGCATGGAGGTTGGAGGATTGGGGCATCTTGAAAGTGTCACTGCAGTATTGCAATCTCTCTCAGGTAATATAGAGATAAAGGGAATATAATAAATTGACCTTTTTTATTATATTTTTCATACCTAGGACATTCTAGGGCTGTAATATATTTCTGATGCCTGCAGCCCTGATAAACATCAATCCCATGTCAGTTTCCAGCAGTCTCATCTCCCCACCCCCTTCTGCAATGAAAGCTAATGTAAAAGAAAGAAATATGCACTGCTTAATAAGTCAGAATACAATAGAACTTGTAAAATGTACCTGCATACAAGGTAGACATTAGGAAGACTTGAATCTCTCTCTTCCCCCTGTTCTCCTGAGCATTATGGCAACAGCATTTTCATGAAATTAGATCTGTTTTTTTTTTCTTGATAAAATATCATGCAATATACAAATAGCAGTTCCAGAAATGGACACCAGGAGAAGGAGGCGACAGGCATGTCAATTAGTAGGGGGAAAATCCAAATGTCAGAAATATGGGGGAGAGAGAAAGCACACAGGCAGTGGATGCATATACAGGGAACAGAGTCTTTCAATTCATATAATTAAACAGATGCATAAATCAGCGCCCGTGCCCCTCCAGAATACGCAGGCAATGCCATGCAGTTAATTATCAGCCAAGACCAGCATGAAAGTCATTTTATGACGACTCTCTGATCCTAATATAACAGCACCTGACAGATTGAGCCCCCTCTAATGAGTACTCTCTTTGTACAATCCTCTCTCAGGAACACTAAATCATTTGCTTCCAAGTACAGCTGCCTGTGAAGAAGGGGTGGGGCTAGATCATGCATCAGAAACCTGCTCTTGTGAAATGAGGGGCTGTCCTGTAGGCTGTGTGACTGGAAGCCAGTAGCCTCAGCCTCTCTAGCCCCACAAAAGCAATTTGCACACGGCTGTCACTAATTCCAGTCAGCCAAGTATCCCTCCCTCGGCACCCCCACCCGAACATCTGTAGTCTGCTCTGGATGTTATTCGTGGAAAGTCCACTGCATGCAGGTCAGCACTGCTGTCCATCAACCTTCACCCTGACCCCTTCTGGCAGGTGTGGTTGAGAGCAGAGCAGAGCCCATGGGGATGAGTTACCCAAAACCCAGTGAACCTCCCCATCTGGGGCACTAGTCAGACACTCCAGTTTCACACTCTTTCCTAGAAAAACAAAACCCAACCTTGTGCCCTCTGGCTTCTCTAATTTAGCAGCTACTATCTCTCTGTTTTTGGAGTGACACCCTGTGCAGTTTAAGATTTCAGAAGCTGTCCTGCATAGAGGCAGAAGGGAAAACAGCGGGTAGCTTGTTAACATTCTCCACGGGGCAAGGCGGATGTGCCCATGCTGGAGGTAACCTGCACACCCTCCAGGCCAGTTATCCGAGTCTTGGGAGGTTTCCCTCAGCCTTCTCCTACGGCCTTGGCAGGACCTTGTCACCTTAAAATCAACTGCCGATTGCCTTTTTAGATTTAAATGATTAAGCTCTGCTTCTGGGATCTTCTTCCCTTTTACTTTGTCAAAAAACAAACAACAACAACGAAACCCCCACCCATTCTTAGCAAAAGGGAATATGGAATTCAGATTTTGAAAAAATAAGTCATCATGCTTCCTAAAATAAGACCGCTTCTCCCTCTAACTGCTCCCTGCTCTGGTATTCTGTCTAAGCTTAAACCCAACTTTATTATTCATTTCAATTCCTGCCAAAGACATGAGGTCGGAGTCAGAGGAACTCCCCTTACCACCACCACCATCACCATGGCCAGCATCCTCGTACGTTTATAGAAAGATGCCAGAGAACCTTTCATATCCATCTGCAGCCCTGCTTGGCCCTTGCCTCAGTGAATTTACCACTATCATAATCACAGTGTGCAGAGTGTGTTAAATTAAGAACAGAATCTACAGTACGCAATGCACAGAAAAGCCTGCCTTCTGCTGCAGAGAACTTGAAACTGTGCCTAAAATTTATAGTACCGTAAACATCTCAGGGCCTCGAGTGATAAGTATGGCTGGATTTCCGTTAACTATAGAAATCCATGCAGGGAGATCCTCCCAGGGAGTTGCGAGTTCTAAGATGAACTTCCTAAAGATTGTTCCCAGATTTGTGCATGGGATATATCTACAGCGGACAGTTGTAAGGAGGTCCGTGGTCATGGGAAAGAGGATATGTTTCTATATGCCACCAAGTGGGGAAAATGGAAGTGAGGGAAAATAACCGATGAATCAAAAAATTCTCATTTGGATACCTGCTTTTATAGTAAATGCTGCTGCATGATTAAACATGTAGGTGCTTAGGAAAAGAGAAGGAAATAGGTGACTTTCTAATTTTAGAGTTAGGCTAGAACTGAGTGGTTGCTAAATTCAACTGCCCTGACAATGTGGGGATTTCCTGTGTATTAGCAGCGGTTGCTATCTGACATAGAATTCTGGTGCTCATTAAACTGCAGTCTAATGGGTCACAGGCAAAAATGGAGGATTCAGAGGTAGAAGGTGGCTCTCTTAATTTAATAGAACTCAATGTTAAGGACTCCTCCATGTGTTAAATAAGTAATCAAGTCATTGCCTACTTTCTGCTAAACACTAGACTATGCTAGTGACCTTAGACCCTAGGCATTCTAAACCAGGCTGGCAGGAGGATGGTGGTGGAGGAGATGTGAGGGAAGCCTCCTAGAGAGAGTGTCTTCCAAACCATCTGAAAATTGAAACATTATTAAAGGCAGCACTAAGGGTGGTATGCTGGAGTTTGGGGGGGCAGGAGCACTTAAGGCAGAAGAAACAGCAGGTGTCACTGCCTGCAGGTGAGGGGTGTGGGGTTCTCAAGGCCACAAGGGAATACTGTGTAGCTAGACCCCAGAGAACGGGACAGGGCAAGAGCTGGTATTCAAGGTAGGAACAGCATGCGCACAGACCAAAGTCCCCAGCAGTTTCTGTTAGATACTGAGAGCAATAGGAAGTCAGTAAAGGACTTTCAAGAAAAAGTGGTGTGATCAGATCCACCTGTGGGAAAGATTCCTTTAGCTACTTCATGGAGAAATGGCTGGAGAGAAGGCCTGCCTCAGTCAAGCAGAAGCAAAGTAAAGAAAATGCTGCTGCAGTGACCCAGCAAAGAGGTGACTGGGGATGAATCAGGCTGTGACAAGGGAAGAGGAGGCTGGCTCAGTGTGTCCCTCCCGCACAGACCTACACACTGAGGTGGGGCCAGGGGCTGCATTTTTGTCTGAGAACAATATTTCCTTAGCTTTCTAGAGCTTGCAGTGTCTTTTTGTTTACATTATCTCATGGTATCTTCCTAAACCTGTGAGGTAACAGGTCAAATGTCATTACGTCATTCCCGTTTTATAGAAGATGAAACTGAGGTTAAGCAATTATTCAACAGACACAGACCCTCAGGCCCTCTTCATTCTAAAGCAAGGGTCCAACAACTTTTTTCTGCAAAGGGCTGGAGAGTAACTAGTTTAGGCTTTGTGAGCCAGTCTGTTGCAGCTACTCACCTCTGGTTTATAGCGCAAAAGCAGCCGTAGGTAGTATGTACAGAAATGAGCATAGCTGTACTCCAACATAATTTTATGTACAGGCACTAACATTTAAATTTCAGATAATTTTCACATGCCACAAAGTATCACTTTTTCCTTAACCACTTAAAAGTATAAAAACCATTCTTCGTTTGCCAGCAGTACAGAAACAGTTACGGCTTGGGGGCTATCATTTGCTGATCCCTGTTCTAGATGGTCTATCACAGAAGACTCCTGCTTGTCTGAAATTTGTGGGTGCATGTAAATGTTGGAATTAATGGATGTCCCTGTTTTCTCTTATGCTATCTTTCATCATTAGGCACAGCCAGGAAGACGCTGCACTTCGAGATTTCCAAGGAAGGCAGTGACCTTTCAGTGGTGGAGCGTGCAGAAGTCTGGCTCTTCCTAAAAGTCCCCAAGGCCAACAGAACCAGGACCAAAGTCACCATCCGTCTCTTCCAGCAGCAGAAGCACCCGCAGGGCATCTTGGACGCAGGGGAGGAGACCGAGGAAGTGGGCTTAAAGGGGGAGAGGAGTGAACTGTTGCTATCTGAAAAAGTGGTAGACGCTCGGAAGAGCACCTGGCACGTCTTCCCCGTCTCCAGCAGCATCCAGCGGTTGTTGGACCAGGGCAAGAGCTCCCTGGACGTTCGGATTGCCTGTGAGCAGTGCCAGGAGAGTGGCGCCAGCCTGGTGCTCCTGGGCAAGAAGAAGAAGAAAGAAGAGGAGGGGGAAGGGAAAAAGAAGGGTGGAGGTGAAGGTGGGGCGGGAGCAGATGAGGAGAAGGAGCAGTCGCACAGACCTTTCCTCATGCTGCAGGCCCGGCAGTCTGAAGACCACCCTCATCGCCGGCGTCGGCGGGGCTTAGAGTGTGACGGCAAGGTCAACATCTGCTGTAAGAAACAGTTCTTTGTCAGTTTCAAGGACATCGGCTGGAATGACTGGATCATTGCTCCCTCTGGCTATCATGCCAACTACTGCGAGGGTGAGTGCCCGAGCCATATAGCTGGCACATCTGGGTCCTCGCTGTCCTTCCACTCGACAGTCATCAACCACTACCGCATGCGGGGCCACAGCCCCTTTGCCAACCTCAAATCGTGCTGTGTGCCCACCAAGCTGAGACCCATGTCCATGTTGTACTATGATGATGGTCAAAACATCATCAAAAAGGACATTCAGAACATGATCGTGGAGGAGTGCGGGTGCTCATAGAGTTGCCCAGCCCAGGGGGAAAGGGAGCAGGAGTTATCCAGAGAAGACAGTGGCAAAATGAAGAAATTTTTAAGGTTTCTGAGTTAACCAGAAAAATAGAAATTAAAAAAAAAAAAACAAAAAAAAAAACAAAAACAAAAACAAAAAAAAAGTAAATTAAAAACAAAACCTGATGAAACAGATGAAGGAAGATATGAGAAAAAATCCTTAGCCAGGGCTCAGAGATGAAGCAGTGAAAGAGTCAGGAATTGGGAGGGGAAGGGAAAATGGTGTCCCCTTCATTTCTTCTGAAATCACACCGATGACATCAGTTGTTTAAAAGGGGTATTGTCCTTTCCCCCCTTGCAGTTCCCTTGTGAGCCTTGAATCAACTAGTCCAGTCTGCAGTAGTGTGGACTAGAACAACCCAAATAGCATCTAGAAAGCCATGAGTTTGAAAGGGCCCATCACAGGCACTTTCCTACCCAATTACCCAGGTCAAAAGGTATGTCTGTGTGACACTTATCTCTGTGTATATCAGCATATCAGCATACACACACACATACACACACACACACACACACACACCAATCATGTGCAGGTGGTCACACTTCCTTTTTCTATACCACTTTTGCTACAAGACAAAACAAAACAAACACCATTAAAAAATTGAGAACAAGCATGGAAAGAATGAAAGATCATGGAAAAAAGAATACCAAGTTACATTTCGTTAAGGTGCTTATGATCTTAGAACTATGCAACCTAATAGGTTTGAACCTGTTTACCTGAGAGAGAACAAAAAGAGAGACTTTTTTGTATTGGAAGTAATCTGATTAATTTTTATTTTCTTCAAGGAGAGATACTTGAAAGGAATATGTTTGTCCATCTGTTGGATCCAAACATTTCTATATTTTGTAAATGTTGTTGTTGTTTTTTTTTTTAATCGTTTACTATTTGCACTACAATGGTGTTTGACCTGTCTAATCCTTATTTAACAAGTATTTTCTTTGGGTGGGGGTGGGGGTGGGGTTTAAGAGCTGCACTTAATGTGAGCTATAAAAGAACTGCTACAGCACACAAAATAGCTATTTTTATTATTATAATTATAATTATTATTATTATTTTGTACCTTAAAAAATAGACACATACACCAAAGACATTTGTGTGAGCCTTTAAACAGTCTGTCTGTGGTTGGTATCATTCACCATCAATGAGTCAGGGGTTGGGAGTAGTGTGGATTGTGTTCAGGCTTAAAAGACCTGAGAAGTTTGGTTTTTGACTCCTTTTACATCCATGAAACAGGACATTTCATACTGGATGTACAGTAGTTGTACACTGTTGGATATCAAGTTCAATCAAATTCATGGAACTACATGCTTGTATGTGTATATATACATTGCTTGTGCATATGCATATCTGTGTGTATATATACATGTATTGTACCATGTCCATACACATTTTGAGCACTTCAGGCTGTCATTTTTTAATGTTCTTAAAGCAATGAATGTTTGTGTGCAAAACACAGTATTTTTAAGATGGATAGGCTATAGTTTTTGCTTTTACTCTGAACTAGGTGGGCACATTTCAAAAATTTGGATGGGAAAAAGCCTGGAAATTCCAGCAAATATTCAGCAAGGCCCTCTTTCGATGTACAGGGATCAAACTTCCTCCTCTTTCTTGTCCCTTCTCCCACTTCTACAAGTTATCCCCGTGGGGAAAACAGGGTGATAATCAAAACTCTGGGCTGATACTTTCCCAGCTTACTGTCTATTGGAATCAATCTTAAATCAGAAGATTTTTCAGAAAAAAATAATACTTAAGCTAGAATTAGAATTGAGTGCATTTTAAAAAAATGATTCAGGCTTGGTTGTGAGAAATATTACCCATATCAGCTGCACAAAGTAATGTCGTCACTAATTAAAAGAATTAATTGAGGAGAAAGTGCTGAGAGAGAGAGTAAGGAAAAGAACAGTTAAGAGGAGGCAAAGATGAGGGCAAGTAGTGAAAATCTCTAATATTTTAATTTATAGCCAAAACTCTTCATGTGTAAATTTGTATTGATTCAGATGCAAAAAGGAAAAAAAAAACTTTGTTTTATAAACATCAAAGTACATGCTTAAAGCCACATTTTTATCTAGTTTATTCGAGTACTTAGCTTGCCTGGAAGAGGTAATAAATAATTCATTTATGTGCTTTTGAAAATACAGAGCCTTATTTTTACAGACTTGTGTGAAGTTGGAAATATTTTGAAAAATGGAAAAAAGTTTCTGATAATTGGAAACAATTACATTCATTAATATTTGTAAAATATTGAAGCTCTTAGTCCCATGTCAATTTGCAGATTAAAAAAAAGTTATTATAGGAAAAGATATCAGTGAGAAACCAAATATTACAAAAAGTGGTTTATCTCTTCCTGAAAAGTAGATTAAGTTGGTATTCTGTAACACTAGGCTCTATGTAGGCAATGTCACTATTGGGCAAATTCATTTACTGTATTCTAGGGGCTACCCTTTCTTATGCAGAAAATATAATATGCACTGCATGAGAAGCTTGAGAATGGATTCTAATCAGGGTCCATCGACCTTGGATATCATGCATGTGGGAAGGTGGGTGTGGTGAGAAAAGTTTTAAGGCAAAAGTAGATGGCCATGTTCAACTTTACAAAATTTCGTGGAAAACTGGCAGCATTTTGAACTGCATCTTCTTTGGTACTGGAATCTGCAGAAACAGTGTGAGAAATTAAGTCCTAGTTCACTGTGCAGTAGCAGAGATGGTTAAGGCTATGGAAAAAGCAGAAATTTACAAAGACAGCTGATACCCATGTATAGTTCCCATTCATCTCAAATACATCTGTTATCTTTTTCAGCTAAGTCCTAGATATTTTGGGGATAACATGAGGGTTGATTAGTGACCACAGTTATTAGAAGCAGAGAAATGTAATTCCATATTTTATTTGAAACTTATTCCATAATTTAGTTGGATATTTAATGATTGGGTTATCAAACACCCAAAAACTTTAATTTTGTTTAATTAAATGTATATGGCTTTGAAATACATGAATAAATTGCTACCATTTTTGATAGTATGGAAAGATATCATTTTACCATCTTTAATAATCTTGGAAAGTACAAGCCCTGTGAACAACTACTCTTTCACCTAGCAGCATGAGGCCAAAAGTAAAGGCTTTTAAATTCTACCATATGAGGTTCTTAGTATGTTTTTTCTTGCAACCAGAGTGGCTCTATCTAACCTTACTATTCCCTCACTTTTTCTCTAAGGCTAAACTCTAGGCTCTTAAAAATCTGCCCAAACCAATCTTAGAAGCCCTGAAAAGCATTTGTCTTCAAATATCTTTTAATAGTAATATGTATTTTATGGACCAAACTGACATTTTCTATTTTTTTTCCAAAAAAGTAAGGTGAATTCCAGCACACTGAGATGGGAATTTCTTATCCCAGAAGACCAACCAATTTCATGTTTATTTAAGATTGATTCCATATTCCATTTTCAAGGAGAATCCCTGCAGTCTTCTTAACGGTAGAGCAAATACTTTTTTTTCACCATTGTGGGATTGGACTTTAAAAGGTGACTCTAAAAAACAGAGAACAAATATGTCTCAGTTGTTTTAAGCATGGATCCATATTATCATATTCATTTAAAAAATGATTTCCTGTGCACCTTTTGGCAACTTCTCTTTTCAGTGTAGAGAAAAACTTAGTCACCCTGAAAACCCACAAAATAAATGAAACTTGTAGATGTGGGCAGAAGGTTTGGGGGTGGACATCGTATGTGTTTAAATTAAACCCTGTATCACTGGGAAGCTGTTGTATGGGTCAGAGAAAATGAATGCGTAGAAGCTGTTCACATCTTCAAGAGCAGAAGCAAACCACATGTCTCAGCTATATTATTATTTATTTTTATGCATAAAGTGAATCATTTCTTCTGTATTAATTTCCAATGGGTTTTACCCTCTATTTAAATGCTTTGAAAAACAGTGCATTGACAATGGGTTGATATTTTTCTTTAAAAGAAAAATATAATTATGAAAGCCAAGATAATCTGAAGCCTGTTTTATTTTGAAACTTTTTATGTTCTGTGGTTGATGTTGTTTGTTTTTATTTTGTTGGTTTTTTACTTTGTTTTTTTGTTTTGTTTTGTTTTGTTTTTGCATACTACATGCAGTTCTTTAACCAATGTCTGTTTGGCTAATGTAATTAAAGTTGTTAATTTATATGAGTGCATTTCAACTATGTCAATGGTTTCTTAATATTTATTGTGTAGAAGTACTGGTAATTTTTTATTTACAATATGTTTAAAGAGATAACAGTTTGATATGTTTTCATGTGTTTATAGCAGAAGTTATTTATTTCTATGGCATTCCAGCGGATATTTTGGTGTTTGCGAGGCATGCAGTCAATATTTTGTACAGTTAGTGGACAGTATTCAGCAACGCCTGATAGCTTCTTTGGCCTTATATTAAATAAAAAGACCTGTTTGGGATGTATTTTTTATTTTTATTTTTATTTTATGTCTTACTTATTGATTTTCCGTTATCAACTTTGCAAACGTATTGACACATCCTTTGCTGGGTGACAATTTTGTTTTTACTGTAATTATCCAGAAGAGGATGAGAAACAGACTGAATGTGGGAGGGAACAAAAGCTGGAGTGAGAGAGAGCTCAAGTAGAAAAAGAATAGATATTGCCATTACAGAGGCTGGTAATGGGCTGCAGATGCTTGGATCGGCAACATTTATATTTTATTCTTTTGTTGATTTCCCATTTCTTCAACTGTAGTGGCAGCTACTCACAGGAAATAAAGAGATATTCATTCCTTCCCTCCTTCCTTCCTCCTTTCCTTTCTAGCTAGAAAACTGGAAATGCATAAAGCAACTAGAGCTAGAGAACTATATACATGAAGAGAAAATGTACTTAGTCTTATTACCGAGACCAACAGAACCAATTTGGAATTATAGAAGCAAGGTCAAGCATTAATTGATAGGTTGACTTTTTCTTCTATAATTTTTCTCTATTATCTGTGCCACTCTCAGAGGTTATAGGGAGAAAGTAACTTCCACAAATGCTCATTTGGACCAGGAATGTCCCATGTGTCACCTCATTTGATATTCACATATCTTTGTTTTAACTACCATGCACAGTAGTTTTTATTGCTGTTTTTACAGATAAATCTGAGGCATGGTTGAGTAACATTAATTGGAATTAAAATTCCAACCCAGGTCTATATTTCAGATCGAAAGTTAATTTTCTTTTTGTTCTTCCACAATTGCAGTTTTGTGTTAATTTTCTTATGTAGCGAGAAAAAAGTGGTGAGTGGATTGAGTGTTTAAGTCACTTATAACTTTTTAACACAGAGACACTTCATACTCAGCAGATAGTTCACTGGCATTTATCTCCAAGTGAAATGCCAAGTTCTTGTAAATTTATCCTAAACTCTTTTTACTTTAGTAGGAAAGTTTCTATTTTTTTAAATTAGAAAATGGGAATTGTTAGTTTTGCTTCATATTTATTACTTTGTCTTATCTTGCTATTCTCATATTTTGCTAAGGATACTCCGGAGTACTTTGTTTTACTTTATGGGTAGTGACATTTGCGTGTGTGTGTGCCTACAGGTGCACACATGATCACTTGCATTAGCCTTTATTTCCTGCCAAGTTTAACAATGAATATATTTTAGAGATGAGGTAAAAACATCACTTAATTATAAATGAGTAACCTTGTAATGAAATTTATATGGCTATTATCATAATCAATGTGAATATTACTGAAAGAAAACAAAGTTAAAGTCAGGTATAGAAAAATACTTTGAATGTGCATATATATGTATATAGATATATATACACACCTGTATACATAATATGTATAAATAAGTGTGTATATATGATATCTGTACACATATATTTGGGACTGAGAAAGAGAGAATATGTCATCATTTAACTTCTAAATCCATTTCATGTAGGAGTTTAATTCTTTCTTAGAAAATAATTGCCTGAAGAGTTATACAAACTGACAAAGGGGAATAGAACAGTGTAATAGTTCTTTTTCTCTATCAAATCAAGTGCCAGCTCCTTTAATAGAATTCCAGTGTTTCTACATTAATCCAACTTCAAGACTTCTTTCAGCCATGATAAGTCAAGATTCATTAGAAATTCTCCATTACACCCTTTTAGGCGTTTGTTCATTTGTCCTGTAATTAATTCCTAGAGTAAGAAAAATAGGAAAGGCAAACTGTTTGTCCACAAGCAGAGAACCACGGAGCTGTTTCAGGCTTCTTAGAAATGAACAATTGCACCGTTTGATGATGTCTGATTTCAAGAAAAGCCCATAATCCTGGGCATTCCACCATGACTTCAAATTCTCTCAACAGATACCAGAGCAGCATTTTTCTTGCAGAAAACTTGGCAGTTGGAATCTGGAGGTGGTTTTGGGAAATATTAGGCCAACTGATTGAAGAAAAATGATGAAGAATGTTTTTCCGTTTAGCTAACTTCTCCTCAGGAAGAAGTCAGGGGAAGTGTTAAGAGAACGTCCCATCAAATTGTCAGAAAAGAGCAATGAAAAAGCCACCCAGGGCTAGAGTTAATTTCCTGCTGCAATTCTTGCTCTCATGGTGGTGGTGGTGCCAGCATTACTGTTATGTGGGGGACCCAATGTTCTAACACAAATACTATAATATGGCAACAAAAGGTCTCATGGAATACGCCTTTCATTAATGAAGTTTTCTCAACACAGTTGAGTTTCACAGTCTAAACCATTTGAAAAGCTTGGTACTCACATGGGATAAAGGCGGTCATTAAGGGGAAACTCTTCCATTGTGAAAGGAAGAAAGAAGAAAAGAAAGGGGAAAAAAAAGACAAACAGTGCTAATCCAGACCAGAAACAGACAGGCCTAAGGCAGAAGGATGACAAAGCATTGTGCTTCAAAGTGTTTATTGCATTAGAGCTTCCAACCACTTTGAAGACAACCATCAAACCCTTCTAAATGAAACCAAGAAGGCTTCTTGCCATTGATGTGACAACAAATGTTTGTGTTTCACGGCTGCTTTACTTCTCCCTCAAAGACTCTAGGTTGTCAGTTCCTAGCATACTTTTTAAGGATAAAGCTAATTTTCCATCTGAGTAATCATATCCTAAACATGATCTAATTGCCAACTAGATGAAATGCTTAGATTCTCCCAGTAGCATACATTTAGTAGCTATTAATACATCAAATGTTATGGGGTTCACATTTCTGAAATCAAGTAACTCCTATGTTCTCAAAATCTCAGAAGAGTGAAATTTGAACCATTCTCCATCAGATCATGTACTAGTCCACACTGCCATGAAGTTACTAATGGCCTCAGATTAAGCAAAAACAGTTCTTTACTTTTGGGCTTTGGATAATAAGAGACGTATTGCAATTAAAAATCTAGTTAATTGGGCTGATTGAATCATTAATGTAACCACTGTGTGAAAACATTCTGGGTAGAGGACTTAAGAGTGATCTACCAGCTAAATACTGCCAAGGTTAACAGATAGGGTGGCTTTTTGATTGCTTTAAAGAGGAATGGATGGCAAATGTTAGCTGGTCCAATCAATGTCCCCAGCAAGCCAAGTGTCAGCAGGTTCAGAGAAACAAGACAAGATTGCCTTCCTTTTCATAAGACAGCCAGTTCCAGGTCCAGCACCTGACCACCCCAGCTTACTCTTGCAATCAGGCATCACAGATGAGTGATAAAAGGTGATTGGTGAACAGCTTTTATCTTTGAGCTTTAAAAATTTTACAAAACAGGGAATGTAACCATAACCCATTATTATATTGAACAAGCACATATTTATGATTCATCCATCACCCAGAAGACTGCTTTTCAAAGTAATAACCCTGGAATTGATAGTACATGGATTAAACACTGGAATTAAATTTTATGGAAAAAAATCCCTGTAATAAACTCTATTTAGATGATCAAAAATGGGGAAAAAGTAGATGCAATCTAGGAGTAATGACGTCAAGATCAAGTACCTTTCTCTATCCTCTACTGTGACTTATTTGTGTTAGGGAATATTTTGATGAAGGCATGGACTGGCATTTGGGAATCAAATTGCTTGAGATTTCCGCCAGGTGGGGTGACTCACGCCTATAATCCCAGCACTTTGGGAGGCTAAGGTGGGCAGATCACTTGAAGTCGGGAGTTTGAGACCAGCCTAGCCAACATGGTGAAACCCCGTCTCCACTAAAAATACAAAAATTAGCCCAGCGTGGTGATAGACACCTGTATTCCCAGCTACTCGGAAGTCTGAGGCAGGAGAATGGCTTGAACGTGAGAAGTGAAGTTTGCAGTGAGCCCATTGCACCACTGCACTCCAGCCTAGACGACAGAGAAAGACTCCATTTCAAACAAAACAAAAAACCAAGTTGCTTGAGGTTTTGTGTTGTTGTCTTCCTGAAGGAGAAGGTGCCAGGAGAAATCATGGTGAGGAAAATCACATCCTCCAGTCAGGCTTCTGGGATTTATGCCTATACCAGTAGAGAGACGGGTGGCAGGCAGCAACGCAAGAATCCTTTTACATCAAGAACTCAACGTAAAGGGGGCACTCTTGGTCGCCAGGTAACAAATTGTGATACTCTATGGGAGAGGGCAAAATTTTCTCTGATTTTGCTTCAAAAACAGCATCATGGATGCTGCATGAAAAGTAGGCCAACAGCTTTGGGGGATATGGAAGAGTGGATCTTCCCTAGATTCTGGCACTCTGGCAAGGTAGCCTCTGGAAATAATGGAGGTGTGATAGATCTCCATGAGTGCGGGGGACCCACATGAGATGCCTGAGGGTTCCTAGACATAAACTTAGAGATGGGGTATGGAGCTATGAGGCAAAAGCTAATGAAATTGGGTCTGTTTCACTTAGTATAACGTTGTCTGCTTTTACAAACTTGTAAGAGTTGAAGGAATTAATCTACAATAGAATCACACACGGTAACACAGAAAAGTATGGTGCATCCTCAAGGAATGTTAGTTGAACCCAAATTTTAAAAAAATCATAAAAGAATTTGTCTTACTAATGGATATCTTTACAAGCAACTCATTTTTTGACAATCTGAGTGACGAACCTTAGTCAATTTGAGGGAGATTTTGTGTAAGAAATGAAGCCCAGGAATAATATCTATGAATTACTGAAGAAAAGAGTTGGACAAAGTTAGGAGCCAGACTTGGAAACAGTGCCTCCCACACTAGGGTAGCTGAGAGACGTTATCTACAATGTGTATGAGTCTACCACATATTTATTTTTAAAACTCCTATAAAGGTATTATGTGCTGGGTGTTGTTTTGAATGTTTTAAGCCTTATAAAATCTCTGTGAGGTAGAGCTTCTGCCTTTGCTTTTTCAAAGGTGAATCTTAGCCACGATTCCACAGGTTAGGAAAACAAACTGCTTTGGCAAAGAGTAGTGCAATAACTTACCCAAGATCAAACATCTATGATGCGATACAGCTGGGGTTCTAACCCAGGAAAGCCTTTTACCAGCCATTGACCTTCAGTCATATGCCTTGCTACAGTCCATCAAGAGCATGATTCCTGCTCCCCGCTAACTCTGCTGATATCACAACTTCCCCCTTCCACTTCTGTATACGATTTCCATCTTTACAGCTGATACAACCAACTACTTAACTGGTCGGTAATCTACAGAGCAGAGGCACTAGCGAGGAGGAAAGAATGCTGGATCGTGAGGCAGGAAATCCAAGCTTTATCCTTTCTCAATCACTAAATGACTCTGTCATTAAGTTATATTTACATCTTCAGTTTCAATGTCCACGTCTATAGAAAAAGCCGAGTGAGAATCTCTCAAGTGTGTTTCAGCCTTAAGATGCTAAAATGCAAAGTAGTTAGACATGGATAAGACATGGATCTCTTAGACACAGCTTCTGCATCTCCCTTTGTAACAGATTCTATCACAAGGACTTACCTAATCATCAGATATATTTTTAAATGGACTGTTATTATGTTTTTGAGGTCCCAATCAGTACTTTTTGTCATAACAGCAACAGTAAAATATTTGACTTCAATGCTTGCTGTGGACAAAAACAATTGTCACAATCACTCAGCCAAGTTGACTAGAAAAATTACTGCAGAATAACCCCTGTTGTTTTTAAAAAAGAGGTTAAAGTAAAGACTTGAGGTATGGATACATGAAATGTGTTCACACTTATTTACGATTGGACAGATATGATTAGACAGTTCAGATACAGCTTTCTATTTCATTTTGGGCATGTCTGGCTATCTTTTGCTTGCATTTCTATTTCTGCTTCTATGTTTTTCTTAGCATTTTTTTTTTTTTTTTTTTTTTTTTTTGCTCCTGAAAGCCAGAAAGGAAGGTCATTAAGAGTAAAACTACTGGGGCAGGGAAAACTTCATCCTCTAACCCAGAAATTCTCCAACTTTAGTATGCAGAGTCACCTGGGAACATTATTAAAAATATTACAAATGAATATTCCGTGCTTCACCCACCAAAAATTTTGAGACAATAGATCAGGAATAGGACCAGAGAATCTACATTTTTATAAAAGTACTGGAGCACAGGCTTAGTGCTTTTCATTTTAAAAATTATTCAACAAGTAAATAGAGGAGGAGGCTCTCCTCTATTTCAAGTAAATGGAAGATGAGGTTTTCGTTTTTTGTTTTTGTCAAAAGTTAAAGATAGACCAACTAGAAAACTTGAACATTGCCATGCCATATTGGTGATCCTGAATTCTTTGGAAGCAAATGAATGATATGTTAGTATGAACTGGCCAAAAGCCACATTCGTTCACATGTGGGTATTTCCTCTGCTCAGATAGTCGTTTCCAGGTTCATGGATAAGAAATGGGCATGTGGTATAATAATTGCAGAAGTAGATACAATCATCAAAAGGTGATTAACTGTGATCTAATTAGAGATGCACATGGTTTTAAATGGTATGTTCAGGGTTTAGTGATATATTTCTACCCCTGTTTTCTCTTTAGATATAATATAAAGACAATTTTATTAATTATATAACCTCATCTTTGAGAAAAATAAACTTGGTTTTATATGCATGGTTAATATGCAGCATTAACATTACTTGAAATTGTGTATACATGAAGAACTAGGAGATGTGGGGAGTCCTGGAGTGAGTACTAAATGTACTTAGTTCAGGCTGTTTTTATTTAATGATGTGACCTTAAACTAGACGCTTTGATTCTAGATTTATTCTTCTGTAGGGTAGAGCCAATTAGACCTATTTTGCTTATGTTCCTGTGGCGCTGCTAGAGTGAGCTCATGTCAAACTGCTTTAGGAATTTAAGAATCAGAATACTGATGAGTATGCTCCTTCCATTTTTTTAATTCAAAAACAAAATCTTCCAAGCCATTGATTTGTTTCTATTCTTTACTTTTTGAATTCAATAATTTAATGTTGTACCCAAACCACCTCAATGAGCCAGTTAGAGATGAATTTATGATAAAGAAGCATAATCTGTTTGATATACAGTTTTTTTATTTTGTTTGTTTTGAGACAGTGTCTTACTCTGTCACCCAGACTGGAGTGCAGTGGCGCAATCTCAGCTCACAGCAACCTCTGCCTCCCAGGCTCAAGGGATTCTCTTGCCTGAGCCTCCTGAGTAGCTGGGACTACAGGTGTGCATCACTACCACCAGGCTCATTTTTGTATTTTTAGTAGAGATGGGGTTTCACCATGTTATCCAGGTTGGTCTTGAACTCTGGACCTCAAATGATCCACCCACCTTGGCCTCCCAAAGTGCTGGGATTACAGATGTAAGCCACCACGCCTGGCCTGATATATAGTTTTTAAAGTATGATAAATATAGTATTTTCAATGTAGTTCTTAAAGAATGATAGTGACCATGTGATCCAACTTGGTTAAACTGTATTTCTGATTGAACAGTTTTAAATTTTGTAAGCTGCTTTTTCCACAGTGTTTTCAAGTAAAGCCAATCTCAAAGTCTCTTTGGATTGATATGCTACACATTTACCAGGTCACTCTAATGTAAAGTCATTGGAAATGCACTTATTGTAGATCTGTCACCTTCTGGAGACCTACAACAGAAAACTTTTCTCTTTGACAAGGTAGAAGGGCCCCTTGGCCAATTCAGAGGGTACATGCTATTAGAACAAGTGAAGCTGAGCTGTCAGGAGAGGAACGTGTTAGTAGAGGTTTCTAATCATTATAGTTATACATGCTGTAATCTGTGACTTCCACATATTTTTTTTTTCTTTTCTTAGCAAGTGAATTTAAAAATAAGTAAATACAATCAAATGTACAACATAATGAATTGAGTAGCTTCCTAGTTAGATCACAACAAATTTTAGCTTAGCCACTTAGAAGCTCTGTGTCATTAGGCAAATTATTTTAAATCAATAACCATTTTTCCTTCTCTTTACATGTTGAATAAAAATGTGTATTCTTGATAGAGCTATTTGAAAATTTTCAAGTGGAAAGACATTTAAATAGTGGAGCTTAGCGTCTAATATGGTGAGTTTACCATCAACCCCTGCTAGAAATATTTAATTATATTTTTATGGCTCCAACTGCTAAGAATGTTCAGAAGTACCTCCCTCGATCATACTCTGGGCCCAGGCATTCCAAGACACTAGTTTTGACAGTGGCCTCACGGGATGTTTTAGAAATAGATGTGGTTGTTGTTTACTCTCCCAGATGTGGTTGTTAATAAATCATAGACAGTTGTTTTTGACCCAAACATCTTTCTTTAATAATCCTGCTATAATTATTCATTTGAGCTCAGGTTACCTTTTGAGGTAACAAATTCTAATAGTTTAACATGTAAATTAAAGTAGCACCTAATTTCTTTGATTTGATAGAAACTGAAGTGTCTCATGTAAAGAATTCTTATTTTGTTTATAACTGAAGAAAGGCCTTTTAAATACTGAAAACAAAAGTGTATTGTGGCTATAAGAAGTAGAAATTTGACCAAGCAGGCTTAAATAATGAGAGCATTTGCTGTTCATGTAGTTGAAGACCAAATTTTCAGGAATGGTGGAATCATGGCACCAGCTCTATGACCTTATAGTCCTCTGATAGCTCTATTCATCAGTATTTTGACTTGTTATCAGACACATGTTTGCAACAGGACCCTTAGGAAAAACCTGGGCACTATTCGTCTTCACTTGCACTTAGCATAGATTGCTTCTGTTAAATCAAGGTTAGCCCAAAGCTGCCTCCTTACATATTTTAAGTTCAGCCTAAAGGTTTTTTCTCTGTACATGAAGTATTACAAGTAGATGGTAGCCTACACTTGTGCTAATCACTGAGTTTTGGCCAACTGTTCGAACTGTGTTCAAATAGGGTAAACACCAAACTATAACCAATCCAATTGTTTCTATACCTCACTTCCAATTTCTGTACACTACTTTCCTTTTTCTGTCCATAATCTTCTTCCATCACGTGGCTGCACTGGAGTCCCAGAGCCTACTCTGGCTCGGGAGGCTGTCCGATTTGCACATGGTTTGTTGCTCAATTAAACTCATTTAAAATTAGTTTGGCTGAAGTTTTTATTTAAACACTTCCCATGACATTCTTTTAAAAGCAAGAAAGACATTTCACAAAAGTTACTGGTAAGTCTTTCCCAGTGACTTTCTGGACCAAGTTTGCACACCCCTGTCACAAGGACAGGAATCCATGATTGACTAAGACAAATCAGAACCAACTTCCAGAGGTGGGGTCAATTCCCTAAATTGTTTTGCTGCTAGACAACATGGGACTTGATAGGGTGAATGATACAGAGTCAAACATCACCAGTGCCAGAATTTTATTTTAATATATTTGAGGGAACTCTTTATACAGTTCCCCTATGATCTAAATCCTTAAATAGACAACACTGAACATAATTTTGCTTTAGTTTTTGGATGATGATTCAGAAATTGTTCAGGTATAATCTCAGTCACTTCTATTTAATTAGGCAGGCCTGTTTGTTCTTAAACTAAATAGTTCCTGGATCTTTTTGAGTTCTATGATTGCTCTTCTAAATACTTTGTCTCTTCAGTCATTGTGATGCAACAACTAAAGGTATTATGATAGACAGCAATCTCCTTCCCCATTGTACTTTGCTATGGGAGAAAATATTATAGGAAACCTCTTAATGGATCCCAATTAATTTACTTTGTGGTTGATGGATGATTTTGATTCCCAGCATAAAACACATTGTCTGACGCTCTCAGAAGATTGAATACGTGTAACTAGTGGGTCACGCTCTGCAATATCTGTGCATTTTTGCTCTCACTGGCTGAATTGTATTCTTATTGAGGGTCAGGCATGTTTGTTCCCAAACCTGTTTCTGCCAGTTGTATTTGGGACTATATCCCATAAAAACCTGAAATCTAAGAAAAGCGAAAACAAAAAAGTAACAAAAAGGTGCACTGCCCCTTTAAGAGTTAAAGGAAAGTCACTAAAATAAAACAAACAAAAATGGCCAGGGAAGATACGGCTGAAAAAGAAAGAACACTAAATATGGAAAGGTTCTATATAGAGAGATTTTTGCAGGGATCTTTAAGTTTGCGTTCTACTTGAAGAATCCCAAACTGGACATTGCAGAACATGCATTATAAATGTGATTCATACAAGAAAGATGAGGGCAACCTCTGATCAATAAATCTACCCTCAAAGGAAAGGCCTTGGCCATGAATTGCGTATTTTAAGTTAAAACCTAATGTTAAGTGTGCATATCATTTTGATAATTACCCTCTTTAACTAACTTCTATTAACTAACCAACTTCACATCAGGCAAGAGACTCACAGTATACTGGAAGGGCGATGTAGGAAGAGTGTGTGTGTGTGTGTGTGTGTGTGTGTGTGTGTATGTGTGTGTGTGTGTACATGTGTGTTTGTTAGTGAGGGATGGTTGTTGGGACGTAAGGGTCAGAATGCTAAGTCCTTATCCAATGTCTAAGTCATTTAGACTTTAGACAATGTCTAAAGTTAATGAATCAAAAATTATATAAATATGCATTCTTTAGCACTTAAAATAACTACTCAAAAAAGGCTAAAAGTGTTAAAAGGTATTTGTCTTTGGAAAGTGGGGTTATGATAGTGGATACTGGGGCTACATATAAAGGCTATTGTTTTCAATAGGCGCTTATTGTTTCTGAGTTTTTTAATGATGTATAAATTTTACTCTTATACATAACAACATATTGAATAGGAGCAACTACCAGTCCTGATTTTGCTTTGGCAGCCAGCCTCTCACAAAGGCCGCACCAACCCTTGCTTCCTGAATCACACTCCTGTGTCCTCCCCTCCCATATCTCACGTCATATCAGGTTGGTATGTGTGGCCAATAAGATGTTGCAGCAGGACGGCAAGTCAGTTCTGAGATTAGGTTAGAAAAGACCCTGTGGCTTTGTCGGAGGTGTTCGAATTAGAGTGACTCCATCTTGAGTGAGGGCTAGGAAAATGAGGCTGAGACCTGCTGGACTGCATTCTCAAAAAGTGAGGCATTCCTAGCCTCTAGATGTTTACGGTTAAGGGAACACATTAATAATGCTTACTAAACAGACCCAGACTTGAGAGTGTCCAGATATCCCGATATCTGGATGACAAAGGCACTCCTAATTTTGCTTTAAAGATAATAGTATTGAATCTTGCAAAGTATAGTAATTAAGAAAAGTAATCCTTTATCACAACATTTGTAGAAGAACATATCTCCCCATTTACGGAAGCATTGTACCTAGGGTAGATGCATTCCTCCTCTTACTTTCAGGAACACCCTACTGTGTCTACAGAGTACCCGTCTTTCACCACTTTTCTTTCTTAATAAACTTGCTTTTACTTTGCACTGTGGACTTGTCCTGAATTATTTCTTATGCGAGATGCAATAACCCTCTGTTGGGGTCTGGATCAGGACCCCTTTCCTGTAACAGCTCTGTTCCACTCTTACTCTCCATTCTCCCTCTCTTCCTGAGTGTGTGTGCCCTTGGTCAGAAGCCAGATGCCATCTTATGAGAGGCCTTGTGGAGAGGCACCTAAAGTGGGCAACTGAAGCCTCCCTCCAAGCCCTTTAAATCTCATTTCTTATTGTAAATTTTAGATAATAATACCTTCCTTGTGAGTTATTGTAAAGTTTAGTTACAAAGTATTTAAAGTTCAAGACAAGATACAGATCCACAATCATAGTTGACCTTATCATTCTAAAGATTTTAATTATCAATATCTTTATTAAGCTTGCCAAAGTCATCCAGCTTGTTATATGGTAGAGATACGTATCTGGAGCAGACCTATCTACATCCTAAGTTCATTATCTAGTGAGAACTGTGGAACTGTATGCTTCCAGAAAAGGCAAGATAGAGAAGAAAATAAATATTGTGTGTATCAACTCAGACTGAAGCAAATGAATGAAATAACCTGCTAGAAGGCTTTTGAACAAGAGACGAGCATGGTGGCATAGTGGGGGCAAGAAGAGAGGAGTCAAATCTGTGGGCATGGATGAGTGATTCTCATTAGACATAGGGAGAAAAGTCTTGATGTCTATCGTCAGAAGAAAGATTAACCAGAAACTTCCTGGAGATGCGAACCAGAGTCTCAGAGCCTTCCAGGTTTGCTGTAAGGCAAGTCAGGGCTGGGGAAGTTGTTAAAATTGAGCCCACAACCGATGACAGATTCTGGTAGGAAGTTAGAAGAGTTCATTTTGACTAGAAAGTAGAAATGAAGTAAGTCTGGCAAACAGGCAGTGACTCCAGCAGTGAGCGATTAAATAAAAGGCTAAATGAAGAGAACAGAGGAGAGGACGTGGAAGGCCCAAAAGGAAATTCTTGTACTGGGTCTTATAAGCTGAGGATCAAGAGACTGGTCATTTTTTAAGAAACACAGAGTTTAAAATGTGGTTAAAAAAAAAAAAAAGTAGCTGTGCATTTAAACTATTGGGTGAGCTGGATTGGATGAATGCTTCTCAAGACTTGGGGCAGAGGCATCTGATGTCAGAGGTACAGGATTTGGGAAAGACCATTTTCCTTTCCCTGCACTTGATCACTCACCATGGTTCACTCTGGAATCCTGAGAGTGAGAGGACACCCCACAGGCCGGCTGCACCTGGTAGGGAGTCCATTTGGCCTTAGGTAGTGTGAGTCAAGGTGGGACTACCGTTTTTTTCGGTGGTGCTTTGCTGGATGGAGTAGAGCAGTCATCGCCTAAAGGTTTCTGGCTTGCTAGGCCACCCCTTCCTGGTCCTTTGATTAGAAAAAAAAAACAAAAAACAGGCTTTGTTGGGCTTTTATGTCTGCGTATGTTGTTTCCAGATTGCCAACTTCTTCAGCTCAGGTCTGAGATCTAGAAAACAAACAAACAAACCCGGAGAACTCATCATTATGTTGTTCCTCTCTTCCTAAGGTTCCAGTAGTTCTCCAGGCTTTTTTCCCATCCTTCAAAGTCTTCTTGCATTTGTTTTATACATAATAGCCAGGGTTTTTAGTTCTGCTTAGTGGGAGGAAGAGGAAAAAGTAAGTCTACTCCATCTACCCAAAAGGAGAACTCTGCTCCTCTGAACAGTATTTTTAATTTCTTATTACCACTCCCAAATCCATATTGCTCAACTAGATCTGTCCAAAGAGCTCTGGCAAGTGAGTTAGTCTCATTGAATGTTTTCACCTGGACAGCCCATGAAAAGCTTAAATTGAACATAACTGTACGGGCTCACTCCCTGCTCCTTAGCACTTTAACACTCCTCCTCTTTTTACCCTATCCTGGTTATTGTTACCACATGGCCATCCAAGCTGGAAACCAGGAGCTATTCCTGCACGCCGTTCTTTCCCTCACCTGCCACATCTTAGCCAGCTAAGTACTCAACTGTGGCTGCCTTTCCTTTCACACCCATCACCTCAGTGGGTGTCATTCAGCATATTCAGGCTCCAGTAATTTGTAAATTTGTATCATCTTCTGTTCTAAACATTCTCCTCTTGCATGTTTGAAACTTAATGTGACCTTCATTTTTCCCTCCTTCCTTCCTTCCTTCCTTCCTTCCTTCCTTCCTTCCTTCCTTCCTTCCTTCTTTCTTTTCTTTCTCTTTCCTTCTTTCTTTCTTTCTTTCTTTCTTTCTTTTTCTTTCTTTCTTTCTTTCTTTCTTTCTTTCTTTTCTTTCTTTTCTTTCTTTTCTTTCTTTTCTTTCTTTTCTTTCTTTCTTTCTTTCTTTCTTTCTTTCTTTCTTTCTTTCTTTCTTTCTTTTCCTTCTTTTCTTTCTTTTCTTTCTTTTTCTTTCTTCTCTCTCTCTCTCTCTCTTTCTTTCTTTTTTTTGACAGTCTTGCTCTGTTTTCTAGGCTGGAGTGCAATGGCACAATCTTGGCTCACTACAACCTTCACCTTTTAGGTTCAAGAGATTCTTCTGCTTCAGACTCCTGAGTGAGTAGCTGGAATTACAGGAAACTGCCACCACGCCCAGCCAATTATTTGTATTTTTAGTAGAGACAGGTTTCACCATGTTGACCAGGCTGGTCTCGACCTCCTGATCTCAGGTGATCCACCCACCTTGGCCTCCCAAAGTGCTGGGATTACAGGCATGACCCACTGCATCTGGCCCATTTTTCTACTCACTATTGTTCCACATTTTTTCTGTCCTGTATGGTTACTCACCTTTACCCTATACCCAATAGTTCCAAATGTCATCAACTCTATGATTGAAATCTCTCCCAGCAGCACCTTCCTATTTATTTCCACTGTCATCATCTGGATCTTAAATACTAGGAGACCTGTATTCATGTCCGGGTCTGCATCCCTTTTCGTTGGTGTTATCAAAGTTGCCCCCTAATTGATCCTTCCTCCTTCAGTCTGCAGCAGTCTATCATGTACACTGTCTGATTCATTTTCTTGAAGCAATATTTCTCAGTGCGGTTCTCCTGCTTCGAAACTTCTAGTGGCTCATAAATACCAATAGAATTATGTCCAGCGGTTTCAGTTTCTCCATGATCTTTTATGCATGATCTTTTATGCATGATGGAGATTCTTTTATGCTGAACCTCTCTTCTGAGTTTTGTTCATTTCTCTCCCCTAGGCCCTTTGCAGCAACCCCAGGCAGGTTATGAATGATCAGTTAGCTCATCCTGCACCAATGCTTTAATTTAAGTGCAGCACAGATTAGGTTGTTTGGTTTATTAATTGTGGCCTTCACTGCATGACATGTAAGGTGAAGGAGAGAAAAAAATATAACAAAGCAAAGATGAGTGATATGAAAAGATGTAGATTTTTTTTTTTTAAACTCCACATTGAAGCTATTCGGATGTAAACAAGAGTGTTGGGAAAATCATCCTCACAGAGGGGAGGAGAGAGGTATGCACTTCCAGTGGGCCATGGCTGTGACTTCAAAGATACAAGTGTACCAGTTGGCAATAAATATTTATAAAATGAGACATAGGTATTTAGACCATTAGCCTGCCACATAGTCCTTCTGCACAATAAAATATGAAGCTTAAATCATGATAAAAACAGGCAGAACAAATAGCAGTGGACCTAAATGGAGGCTCGGGTAAATGTTCAGATTTATTCTAAATCACAGATTTGTGCACATGGGCATTATAGACAAAACCAGATTTTCAAATGGCCACAACTGTTTTGCATTCACCTCTCTTTGTTACTTCCATATTTTTATGAAAGGAAAAGATTTTCTCTCAACTCATGGTCTCTTTTGTTTTGCCTTATAACACTTCATCATATCCAATATGACTTGGTGTATCTTTGTCTTGTCTGGTCATGTGATTCATTTGGTAAAATGAAAGAAAGAGGCACTTGACTCTCAGGAGACACATTTATTTCATCCAAACCAAATTTTTAAACTTCCCTCAAAGTGTAAGCTAAGCAATTTCCAGCTATGTGTTTAATATAGAGTCTTTCTTCTCCACAAATCTTCCTATAAATTTACCTACCACAATCACAAACTAATAAGCTTCAGAAGTGAACATAGGCTGTTGAATTTATAGAAGGGTTTGGGTGAAGTTTAGGACTTACTCCAAATTCTGGCCTTTCTGAACTCCTTGCTGATTATAAACTAATGGTCGAATTATCTTTCCTTTGAGACAGTGGGAAACAACTAGATAATAGGACAAACTCACTTAAGTGAAGCAGCTAGTGCCTGTCAGAGGTTGGATGTGCTATACCTTCTAAATGAAAGAGGCTGTCATTCCAGGTACTCCCAGTCTCTCTACCGTCAAGGCATGGCTGCAGCAATTGGAGGTGGCAGGGTCTCCCAGTCTGGGGCACTGTCCAAACCCTGTCACTGAGACCACCTTTGCAAAAATTATGACCATGAAAGAGATCTGCCATGACTAACTCTATCTTGTCTTTAACCTCCAAACTACCCTCGGTCATTTCTGAGTATGGGAAAAACTAACTTTGGGAGACATTTAGTTTATTGTTTAAATGACAATTGTCCTTCCCCAAACTAAACTACCTTCATAAAACTAATAAAAGACCAAAAGTTTAGGAGGATGAAGAGGGGCCTGAATCCTACTAAGATGTTGGTGGCTTCCCAGCCATTGTTATGGAGGTCAAGAGATTTTTAATTTATCCAATTACTTCTGTAAATAACATCACTATTGTGTTAGGTTGGTGGAAAAGTATTCATGATTTTTGCCATAATGGCTAAAACCTCGATTACTTCTACACTGATCTAATAGAGCCTAAGACTGGCCTTAGAGCGAGATGTCTTTTCACACTGCATTTCTGATGACTGGATGGCTCTACTCAGACCCATGACTCATGACAACCCGTCCTGTGTGCCCCACCCAGGAACAGACTCGGCATACGAGAACCATTTTTCACACCTCTATGATTGCATCCCCTACCAATCAGCACTATCCATTTTCTAGCCCCCTGTCCACCAAACTATCTTTAAAAAAACCCTAGCCTCCAGATTTTTAGAGAGGCTGATCTGAGTAATAATACAACTCCAGTCTCCTGTTTAGCCATCTCTACATATATTAAACTCTTTTTCTATTGCAATTCCCTTGTCTTAATAAATCAGCTCTGTCTGGGAAGTGGCAGAGAAGAACCTATCAGGAAGTTATATCATTTCATCAAGGACTTTTATGTATAGATGTGTGAATTCTGGAGTGTAACCTCCAGAATCACAGGACATGGCATGAGAAAATGAACATACAGCTTAGAGGTTGGTGGTAAAAGATTGAGTCTCACTTAAATAAACTTGAACCAGTGATTTGGAATTTCTGGCCTTTAGTTCTCTCACTTATAAAATGGGACCAACATTGAGTTCTCAGTGTTTTTGTGAAGATTCACTGTGGAAGGTTTATACCCTCTCCTCCCTGCTGCTGTCCTTGCAGGGAGCAACAGCTTCAACCATAGGTGACAGTGGTCCACAGCTCACTGACGAGAGGGAAAGACAAGTTGAAAATATGGATGTTTGTTTAATTGAATAAAAGGAATTAAGAAATTTCCAGGCAAGAAAACTTTGATGGTGGCACCTATCAAAGGTTTTAGGGACACAGGATGTTTTACATAAAGAAATTTATTATTTTTAATTTTCAGGGGAGCCCAGCTTACAAAATCTTTGTCAGAGAACATGAAAGAAGAACAAGCCTAGTTTTGTTACATTTTATGTTTGGCCAGAAGGAATCCTCTGTTCAATTACTTGGTTTCTAGATCAGATTGATTGTGGCACCCATCAATCAGTATTTGTAGTCCTAATGAGAAGTTCACTGGATACCATTTCTACACATTGACAAGGGGTAGCAGTAACATATTGAACATGTATATTTTAAATATGAGTTTGATTAAAATCTCTTCCATTTGTATTTCTCCTTCCTGCAGTACTTTAAACCTCATTGCCAATTTATAGAGCACAGAATTAAACAGAATAGAATAAAATGATATGGATTGCAGCTTGCCAGTTGTAATGAGCAAAGGATAAGAGCCTCAGACCCCTAGTTCTGAACCCTGACTGGGTTCCTCCCTCAGTAAAGCTCTGTGACTTTATTGGCCAAGTTATCTGATATTATGAGCTTCAATTTCCTCATATAAGGTAAATCCTTATATGTGTATGAGGAAACTATATATATATCCATAAGTTTCTTGGAAGCTGCAACTTTAAGAGAATCAACTATAAGAAAACCAATTTTCCCATAGGCAAATTGATATGAACAAAACTTAAGTTCTTATGGCATATTTCTGGTCACACAAACATCACCAAACTTCTAGATAGAGACCAAAATACTTCTAATATTCAACATTGAAATAAATGTGAGCAATACATACATTTAGGAAAGATTAATTAAAACAAGTAAGATAATTATTATATTTACTCAATTATTTTAGTTCAGGGTCTCAGGTGGCTAGAGTGTATCTCAGCAGCTCAGGGCACAAGGTGGGAGCCTGCCCTGGACAAGATGCCTCCGATCTCAGGGCGCGCACACACACCCACACTCACTCTCACTGGGACACTTTAGACACACCAGTGCACCCAACATGCATATCTTTGGGATATGTGAGGAAACTGGGCCTGGAGAAAACCTACAACAGACATGGAAAGAATGTGCAAGCCTCACAAAGTTAGTATTAGAACAAAACAATGTGTTATGACCTCATAACAAGACCACATTGAAAGAAGGGATGTTATCTGAGGACCGGCTGTACAAAGATGGTGCTGATGCTGAGGATGATCATAACTACCTCATAGGAATATTGTGAAAATGAAATAAAAAGTGTTTGAAAATTGCTAGCACACCATCAGGAACATGATAAACACTCAATAAATAAATGCATTTGTTTTCTTTTCTCCTACATACTGTCTTCAGAGTACCTTTTTGGGGGCGGAACACAATATACCAAATTCCAATCTGGATAGAAGCTTAGAAAGTTTCAACTTCCTTATAGAGTAGGATTTTAACTAGCCAGATCTTTAATTTTTGCATTCAATGAATGCATAACCAATTTAGATGAGTAAAAGGTTTGATATGACTGTTTCCTAGAAGAATGTCTTTAAATTTTGTTTTTGAGGTTGCAAGAGCATTGATGAACTTTCAAGAGGGCTTTCTTTTGAAAAATGCTTACTAATGAGATTGGTAAAAACAGCTGGTCTACCCTTGAGACAACCCAAGAACAGGAAAAATAGACCCACTGAAATTCTGACCAGGAAACCAAGTAATTGAACTGAAGAGCCCTTTTGGTCAAGCATAAAATGTATCGTAACTAGACTTGTTTTTCTTTCATATTCTCTTACGAAGATTTTGTAAGCTGGGCTCAGCTAAAAATTAAAAATAGTAAGTTTTTTTTTTATGGAAAACTTCTGTGTCCCTAAATGTCCACTGAAATATATAAAAAGTTTATTTCTAATTAGGGCCCCTGGCCTTCTAGATCCCAAGATTTTTGAAAATGTGGGGAGGAAAACAAGCCAGCAGTTTTGTTTGTTTGTTTGTTTTGTTTGTTTGTTTGTTTTTTCCAGTAGGTAGAAACTTGAATTTACCTTGGGGGCTTTCAAAAAATCACTATAGGGATGTTTATTATGTAAATGTAATATAAGAATCTACTTATTGTTTTGATGATTGACTGGAGCCTTGAAGAAAGCTGAAAATATGCAGTTAAGCATTCTACTTAAAGCATAATGTGATGGCAAATTTCATATGAAGCACATCTCAAAGACTATGCTACATTTTGCGATAACCATCTTTTTCTCTATGTAGATTTAGACGCCTTTATTTCTATACAACTATTGCATGTACTGATGAAGTTTTTAATTCATTTATTCAACAAGAATTTACTAAATACAACGTCCCAGCCAGTGTTCAAGAAACTAGAGATATAGCAATGAAAGGGAGTATAAAAATGTTTGCGTTTGAGGAACTTACACTCTGATATAGCAAGTTAGTTATATTTTAATATGTACTATATACTATTTATTATACTAATATGGAATATGAGTATACAGTTATTGGCAAAACTTAATGTGTCCGAGACAAGCCTGGGTAAAATGAATCGCTGGCTGTCCTCTCAGCAGAATGCCTTGTCTACCCCAGAGTTTATCGGAGTCTATAAGGTGTTCACCTTGAACTGTTTTTGATTGACTGGGCTATTTTACAACTGTAGAAACTGATAAGAATGCATAATTTCCTATCCATAGCAAAGCAAATGCTTCCTGGGCATAACAATGAATATTAATTTTGTCAAGTAAAGAATATAAATCTCCATGAACCAGATTTAACATCTTACTGGTTCACTCTTTAGTTAATAAATGAAATAAAATACTTGACTTGATTTTTTATTTTATATTTGTATGAGACTCATGATTTTACCTTTTTGAAAATTACACATTACCATTATGCTATTTATATATTTATTTATGTACAATATTATATTAGTATATAATATGGCATATTATAAGATGATAATGTGTTAGGAAGCAAAACAGTATAGGGAAAAGAGATGGAGGGAGAATCCCAGGCAGAGGGAATTGCCAATGTCAAGGCCCAGAGATACAAACCTGTCTAAGTATCCCAGAACAGCAAGGAGGCTCAGAACCCTGGAGCAGATGGCAGATGAGGTTGGAGAGATGGGGGTATCTGCCCCCCATATAACAAATATGATATAGCCTTGGAGGACTTTAAAAGCTATGACTTTTCTCTGGGTGACATGGGAAGCACAGATCAGTCTCTAACAGTTCTGGGGCCAGGGCAAGAGGCAAAATAGAGATCCATAGCCACACCCTTGACCTTGCTCCTTAGCCATGGTTTAAGCTTAGAGGTATAGACAAGTCTTATGCAGGTTATCCTAGAGAGGATAGACAGAGAAGGGGCTCTCATAGAAGTGATCTGGGGTCATTTGGTCAGAGAATTCCTATCCAAGCTACTCATGCTGCAGCAGCAGGGGAAGAGAAAAGAGAGAGGGGCTCTATATGACCACCATTACTTGGCTCTTGAAGACAACTGTCAGTGAGAGGAGCGGCTGAGTGGGACTTAAAAATGGGCTCGAAGCCGGGTGTGGTGGCTCACGCCTGTAATCCCAACACTTTGGGAGGCTGAGGTGGGCAGATCACAATGTCAGGAGTTCGAGACCAGCCTAGCCAATATGGGAAACCCCGTCTCTACTAAAAATACAAAAAAGAAAGAAAGAAAGAAAGAAAAATTAGCCGGGCATGGTGTGGACGCCTGTAGTCCCAGCTACTCTGGAGGCTGAGGCAGGAGAATCACTTCAACCCAGGAGGCGGAGGCTGCAGTCAGCCGAGATCATGCCATTGCACTTCAGCTTGGGCGACAAGAGCAGAACACTGTCTCAAAAAGAAAAAAAAAAAAAAAAGACATTTGCCTAGTTCACAATTAATGAGAAATCATGGTACAGAACCAAAAATAGAACTGTTTGAACTAAAAAAAAAAAAATTTTTTTAGGCGGAGTTTCGCCCTTGTTGTCCAGGCTTAGGGTGCAATGGCGCAATCTCCCCTCACCGCAACCTCTGCCTCCCGGTTCAAGGGATTCTCCTACTTTAGCCACCTGAGTAGCTGAGGTTACAGACGCGTGCCACCACGCCTGGTTAATTTTTTGTATTTTTAGTAGAGACGGGGATTCACCATGCTAGCCAGGATGGTCTCAATCTCCTGACCTCCTGATACACCCGCCAAAGTTCTGGGATTACAGGTGTGAGCCACCACGCCTGGCCTGAACTAAAAATTACTTTAAAAAAAAAATGAACAGGAACAATACAAACAATAAAATGCATGTTGACTTTTGGAGTTTGTGCCTATATCAGCAGAACCCCCAGAATACAGTCTGTGAGCTGAAGCACATGGGATCAACCCACCAGGAGCCTGTGTATCTATTTAAGGAAACCCTATCAAAGGACGAAATCAGACACACCGGGAGCTCCCTCGCTCCTTTTCACACTTGGAAATGTGCTAATTCATTCAATAATTCGATCTTGTATATGAAGATTTTATAAGATTTTTTCTCTATTCAGTGTTTTTAGTTATAGTTCAATCAATCTATAGAAATATTTTGTCCTAATGATTCAGTATGTCTGACTTATGATGTTAAACTTTCTTCCAGGTCAGTTATCTGCCTTTGGCTTTTTCTTTGGTTGTCTATATGTCATATCCTCCTAGCTTGCAATGGAACAGCCTATCACACTGTCAATTCTGTACCATTCATAAAACATTTTCCAGCCTTACACTTATAGCTCAGGCTTGCTTTTCCTCTTCAAACTGAAAGGTAACATTTATTGACACTTAATGATTCTGTATTTTTACACGCTGTTTCAGAAGGGCTTGCAAGTCATGGTGCATTAATTTTCTGCAGCTGCCATGGCAATTTATCATGAATTTGGTAGCTTGAAACAAAAAAAGTATTCTCTTACAGTTCCAGAGGCCGGAAGTCCAAAAACAAGGTGTCCAAAGGATTATGCTGCCTTCAAAGTCTCTAGGGGGATTCTTTTCTTATCCCCTGCAGCTTCTGGTGGCTCCAGGCGCTCCCTGATTTGTGGCCTTTCACTCCAGTCTGCCTCAGTCTTCAAGGGCCTTCTGCTGTGGTCCATATCCTCTCTCTTCTGCCTGCCTTCAATCTCTCCCTGTCTTTTCTGGATATTTATCATTAGATTAGGGTTCAATTACATAGTCCAAGATGACCCCATCTCAAGATTTTTAACTTACTTAGGTTTGTTTAGATTTTTTTTCCAAATAAGGTCACATTTACAGATTATAGGGTTTAGGGCCTGGACATACCTTTTTAGAGGCCACAATTCAACTCACAGCACTTACTGGGTGAATGATTTCTGCTCCTAGGTCTTTGTTACTACAGCAGCTGTTGGTTATCAAAAGTAATGTTGCCGATGTGAATTTCAGGAAACAAGCATCACTGGGTTGCAGGATAAGCAGCTATTGGTATAAGGCTGCTCTTCATTGAGTACCTACATTTAAACCACCCTTGGCCAAACACAAATATCCCTTCTTTTCTTGTAAAATTATAAACCAGGGGCAGATAGTATGCTAAGTAGAAATTATTCATTTAAGAATCATACCAAGTCTTGATTAGATTTATATAGTCGTCTTTCTGTATTTCTTATTTTTTTCAGAATGGAAACACTTGAAATTTCAACATTGTACAGCAGGTTGTCAGATTTAGCAGGTGTCCAAGGGAATTATGAAACTTCACTGAAGGTAAATATTTTCTGGTATGGTGTCTCTAATACTTCAAAGAAAGATTGCAGCTGGGCACATGATTATTACAGCAGACAAGGGCATAGTGACCACAAGCTGTAATTGATTTGGACTGAAAACTTCCAAGAGATAGAAAGCCACAACTTGAATTCAAGAATAGTAAATAAGTCTATTAGTTAAGATGGCAACTCTATAAATAAATATAGAAATATAGCCTTCCATTTTAAACAAGCCTTATTAATTATGTGAATTAGAAGAGTCAGTCCTCAAATGCACATCTATAACTTTCATTGGGCAGATGGGTTACAGTCCCAATAGCAGACTTTGACTCAAAGTATGCTCATGTGTATGTCTGTGTGCTAACATATGCTCATCATTTAGACATGTGCAATGCACTCCTTCTTCTGTAAGAAATAACTTGTAAGTGGCCGAAATTTGAAACACATGTTGTCACCATAATAAGATAGGGTACCAAGGAAGAATTTACTAATGCGATTAGCAAAGATCTAGGGGATTCTAAGCAATTCTATTGTATGTAGACATTCTGGTGCAAGGACATAAAAATTGATGAATGTTTTTGGTTTAGAAGTATAAAACTCTAATTATAGCACAGAAATGAGTTATAAATCTATTAAGAATTAGAAATGTCAGAATGCATAGGATTTTGAGACATCTCAATCACACTTAAATATAGTGGATTAGGAGTGTTTACTTCAAGTAAACTATCTAGTCCAAAAAAAAAAAACAAGGCGATTTGGAGTATTCCCTTCCCTATCACATGAATTGATTCTGGCCAATAGTATCATTTACAAGTTCTCTAAGTCTTAAGGATTTAGGTTTGAGTTACAATGAAAAATGTTTCCATTTAAACTAGGTTTAGTAACTGAATCCCTGAGCCAATGCCTGAAATTTACCATGAAAGTATAAAAGAAAGATACCTATGAGATTTCCATGTATTTGTAATTAAGACAAGTAGCTGTTCTGGGGAGTTGGGTGAAGGAACTGCAAAGATGGGAAATTGGTGGTGGTGGCAGGGTTTCTTTAGGAGCCTGGCATATGAAAAGGACCACATATCATCTCTTGAGGAAGCAAATTGAAGACTGAGACAAACACAGAACTCCAGGGACTTCGATTCCCCATTTTTTGTGCTTTCCTCTGCAGAGCTGACATAACTAAAATAATTTCCACTGACAGTTATGGCCTTCCAAGAGAAGCAAAGAAATTGACACTATGCCGGTTGCCTAGGTTAATACACTCTTGCAATGGGGTATTACTGGGGATGAAAGAGACAGGTTGATTGAGGCATTAAGCCTTCTAATTTTTTTCACTTGACTTGAAGGAATGCCAAGGAGGCCCCATCATGAATATCATCTAAAAAATCATGCTAAATAGCACCATAAGGTATGATAACTTAGAAGGTGGTTTTCAAACTGTCTTATGCCCCAGATGCCAAATAATTTTCTGAGAACCAGTTACATCTAGAGTAGAAACTGTTATTTGAGAAGCAGTGGAGCCTGGACCTGGAAACTCATTTCACTTCTCTGCCACCTCTGCTCCACCTCCTTTGGGGTCTCCAGAGGCAGAATTGTAACTCCCCATGAAACACTGGGTTTGAAAAATTGCTCATTTACCACGAAGATCAAGGCAAATGCTGCCTTAGACACAGGGAATGATTTTATCTCCTATTTTTCTCTTTCGTTCTCTTGTCATGTCGTCCTTTTTCTTTTTGTCTCTCTTTTTTCTTACACTTTTGTTTTAAAAGTTTGTTGTGTCATTTTTCCCGAAATTACATAATCACAATAACTCAGCTTTTAAGGTTGGCTCAGTCTTACTCTTGGGAGAAGGAGTTTCATGTTTTGTTGTATACCACAATCATGTCGTCAGAGCTTGGCCCATAGTCCACCATCACCTCTTCAGCCTTGTTTTTTCTTTGGAAAGCCAGACTTCTGTGGTATTGACTGTGAAGCCTTTCTAATCCACTTCTGTAAGGTAGTTTTTTCCTCTCCGTCTTACTAGAGTTCAAATTCATTCTTTTCCTGCTCATGCCCTTGGTCATTCTCTCTCTTCCTATTAGCTGGTATAGAATCTGATGCAGAAAACCCAGTAGGTATTATTACTTTGTAAGTAAGACCCAATCTTTTCAAAATAAAAATTCTTATAAGATAAAATAAAGGAAGTAATAGTGAGAAATGTAGCCCGAAATAGGTGTAAGTCATAGTAGGTATATGCACATTCAATGTTCCCCTTCATCTACCCCTCCGGCTCCCAGTCATTATTCCCATCAGCAAAACAAATTAAAAATAGTAAATCATAGAAGAGAAGTGTGCCCACTATGTATCTACAGAAAGTGTGTTCTCAAGGGCAGGGAGCCTGGGAATGTTTCATTAGTATACTCTGCTGTGTGCACCTAAGCTCTTAATGCTCAGCACCATTGAATGCTGATGTGCATTGAGCCAGATCACTATCAAAGTCTTATTGGGAACTGAGCCCTGGGTTATTAAGGTACTGTCTCTCATTATTGCTGCAGCCTGTGTGGATGGAAAAAACATGCCCTTTCCACTAGTAGACAATATCTGTATTATTTTCCTTCTGGATAGCCTTGCCTTCATTATACATGTACATATCCATGGAATTTAAATTACCATAGTGCTTCTTTTTCCTCATAATACAACATAAGTTTGGTGATCTGCTGAGTAAGTACCAGGAGTAGGGAAATCAGTCACACCCTAGGATTTTAGTGGGAAAGGCAGAGCACTTTGCCAGGCCTCTCTTGGGTAGGACTGTCTCTGCTTTCACGACTCTCTCTTCCCAATCTATGTTCTCCAGTAGGAAAGAATGTGCCACACTGATGCTCCACTGTGGGCTAACATGCATTCTTCTGACTGAATGAGGAACCATTTTGTCTGTTCGTATTTAAGCCTGGAAGAAAAAATACTAAAATAGATCCAAGGAAAATTCTTCTCCAAACTCCTTAGATTTGTGGCTAGTGCTCTCCTGAAAGAATAATGAAGTTGTTCATTAAGTGCCTGGTATGCTCCTAGGAGCTGGCTTTGGTTCCACGGAATGGGGATGGGGGTTTAGAAAAAGCCACAGCCCTCTCTGCCAGAGAACAGACACAGCTGACCTTTCCAGTGGACAGATGTGCCTGTTCCCTGGCAGAGAGGACTGCGGCTTTTTCTCTACCCCCATCTCCGCCCAACTGCCTGCCCCAGTTTCAGGAATGGCACCATTAGAGTTTAATTCTTTTGGACCTGGAAGGCTTTTTAGTCTAAAAAACAGTCCATATTACCCCTCCCCACAATAAAATGTAGATGTGTAGGTACCCTTGGGATTGTCCAGTTCAGTAAGAGCAAAGATCAGTGGAAATAATATTTAGGTGTCCTACATTATAAATGGGGTGAATATTTATTATTTTTTTCTAGTAAGAGTTCTGCATTTATCTTTATCAATTTGAGTAAAAAATTTAAAAAAACAGTCTCCTACAAGGTAGGGCATTACTTCATTTTGTTTGTTTGTACAGAGGCCAGCATAAGAACGTTCATGAGATTCTGTATAAACGGCCCTTGGAAATCTGGGGTTGGAAAGCAAAGCCTTTAAATGCCTTCTAAACATTATCCACAAGTGGAGTACACTGACATCCATTAAAAATTACAGAGGTTATTCCAATAGGAAAAACTAGTTTTTCAGTTTTGTTTCCTATGGTTTTATTTTAAATTGAAATTAATACGTGCTAGTTCCTATTGATACAGTCTCAAGTATGGTCAAAACCCACAAACACCTTAGAAAGTTATCTAAGAAAAAGCTGAAAGAGGCAAACACAAATACTGAGCGGTCAGAGCCTAATGGGGCTCTCTTTTTATTGAATCAGTGATACAGTGGTAAAAACTAGCTTTGCACAATTATGACATGAGAGTGTATTTCTTCTTTGATTTGATTTCTGTTAGGTGTTTGAAGCATATTACATTCTTTCTGGGTGTTCATATTATCAATATTTGCAATGGGGAAGATTGATGTTAGACACTGGGTGAGGGACTCTGGATATAGGAAATAAAGAAACACCTATAAGTTGTCTTCCCTCTTGACTTTTCTCCCCTCAGCAAATGTTCTCTTATTCATGAGGGGCCACTTCTGATGACCGACTTGTACATTTGGGATGTGTTATAGAATGAATGCCAAGTGGCCTGCTGACCAAGCTGGGGGATACACATACTCAGAGGACCCTATGGTAGCAGTGGGCCTACAAAACATGCCTCCTGGAAGTGTGCCTGCCAGCATTCTCTGGTTATTGTATAAGACATGGCCTTTCTTGAACGTATCTACAGTTCAGAGAAAATTCAGCCTGCAACTGGAACCCTGAATTCACTCAGGAAATGTGGCAGTAATATGTGAGACATATTTCTGGTCGTGAGCCAGCGTAGTAGGCACAGTAACACCAGGGACTTAAGGTTGAAAATGTGGTTTCAATAAGAACGTTCTCAAGGAAATGTGTGTGTTGGAGATAATTTAGATCTATGTGGAGACTTGCACAGACCTCTACAAAGCCCTAGGAAGAATATTTGAGATCTGTATAACATAAAAACAATGAATCTGGTAAAAAGCTCAGATTCCTTATTAGAGCCTTTCCTTCTTTACTCGGTATTACAGGCTGCCAGATAGTGTGGTTTCTCTGGAAAATCTTGATTTTTATTAAGGGCTTATCTAGAACAAATTATATGACAGACATAAAAAATCGAATCATGAAATTTTTAACTACTAAGTAGCTTTAGAGTATATGTAAATCATAAATTATTTTACACATACACACACGCTCTTCACTTATGAAACACAAATCAATAAATACTCTTCTCCCTTAGAAAGAATACTAAAAATTAGTCTATAACTTCCTGGGGCAAAGTAGAAATTTTTACATTTAAAAGGTTTGTGTTAGCTCTCAGCTTTAAAAACACAACAACAGAAAAACAAAACACCTCAGATGGTTTTGTTGGGGTTGTACACGACAAAATTGCGATCGTAATAAGAATCTTTATCCAGGTGAGGTGCAGCACACAGCCTATCAAGGTTTTTGCCGTTTTCTGTGAGTTTAGGTTTGGCACACGCAATCACAGCTCAGTGCTTTTCGTGTTGCTGTTTTTGGGAAAGAGAAGGATCTGATTGTAGCTAGAAGTTTGGCTCCAGAGCAATGAGATGTGTTGAACCTCAGAAAATCTCAGACAGGAAGATTAGTTCCTCTATAAGTATTCAAAGGTTTATGGACACAAAACTCATCTGAACTCTCTAAACCTATGGAGTCTGCCAAGTTGGCTAGAATAACTGACAGGATTGGGCTTTTTCCCAAGCCTTCCATCACTTTCACCCTGATCCCTGCCAGAAATCAAACAAGAAAAAGCCTTTCTTGTCGTGTTTTGACACCCCCTGCTTTAGTCCCTGCTATAAACTCGGCATCCAAATATTTCAGCATATCAACTGAAGGTTGATAATATACATGGGCAAGGGTTCAAAGGGTGGCTAAGAGCCTGAAAAAGGGTCACTCAACCTTACATAAATAACGTGCTCCGAGAATACGTTACAAAGTGACTGATTCCAGGTCCAGCCATGTTAGCAGAGTCTTTTCCTGTAGCCTGGATGTCTCCAGCAGCACCATGCCGGGTGTAGAGTCCCGTTTAATAGGCATGCTCTATGGACTGCAGAAAATATTATCTGTAATTGAAAATTTTGCTACTGTGTGAAAGAAAAAGTAAAAAGAAAACAAAACCCAGCATTCAGTAAATCGGTTAGATATAAATATACACCTAGTCATGGTATTTGTTGGTCATAGAAAAAGCTAACATTTCTTTCTTTCTTTTTTTTATCAAAATGGGGTCTACTGAGTTGCCTGGGCTGGTCTTAAACTCTTGGGGTTCAAGTGATTTTCTTATGTAGCTGGGATTACAGGAGCACGCCACTGCACCTGGCTTTAAATTTCATTCTTTAATTCAACTTTAAATGTATTTTAAACACACTGATTTCTAATGTGCACTGTAATGTGTGCTTTATTTTATTTCCTTCCCACTTAATATTTGACCTTAGTTTATCTAATCTGATAGCTTAATCCATAGTTTAGAGATTATATCTCTGATTTACCTGAAGGTAAATATTGTTATCAGTTGCTTCTACCACAAGAATATATTGGACTTAATATTATTTCCATTATGTTACAAATTAATGGATCTCAGCCTTAGCTAGGGCATGTAGCACCAGGACAGCTATGGACCACCACATATACACGATGCAACCTTATGGCCCAAGATCCTTTTTCAAATGTTTTTAAAACTGCAGATTATAACTTATATATTCATAAAGTCAATTTATTGGGTGACAACAGACATTTTGAAAGTGAAATAGAGTAACCTAAACTAGGATAGAAAACAACAGAGTTCATCCTATGTAGCATGAGGAACCAAGCAACTGGTGTCATTATAGAGTTCTGTAGTAGTTACATACATGTGTGCATACATCCTAGTCATCATGTAGAATGTGTTCCTTCTTATGAATCACAGTCTGAAAGTTTGAGAGCCATCAATTTAGTGAGGCATCTAGCTACTCTTGGTTTGAATTTCTATTTATGTCTACTCTCACCACAGAAGACAGACACCTTTTGAAATCTAAGTCAGTCCAGGTTTGTTCATCTGCCCAGAACTCACCAATGGCCAACTCCTTTAACAACCAGGCACCTCTGACCCGGAAGCTCTCCACTCTCCCCTTCATGCGCTCTGTCCCAGACCTGAACAACTCCACTCTGGTCCTCATCTGGCATGAGCCTGCCTCAGCCTTAGTCCAGGTTGTTCCCTTGCCTAGATTTGGTACTTTTCCTCACATCTTCAAATCTTGCTCCAATATCTCTTTGTGTCTGAGGCCTCCCCTGATCATCCTATGTGAAACTGTGACCACTGCCCCTGTCTGTCCTATGCATCCCCTTCCTCTGCCCTATTTTTTTGGTGACACCACCCTCCTGTATGATTGACTTGTTGTGACATTTAGTCTCTGAGTCTCTTGACTAAGATATGAACTCCAGGAAGACAGGAATTTCTTCTGTTCATGCATATAGGCCTTTGATACTTAAAGCTGTGCATGCTACAAAGTAAGCACTTAATTTCTGTTTGTGGAATTCACTGCATTTAGGAAGAACTGCATTCAAATCCATGAACTGGAGCACTTTTCTTTGCCTCCAGGCAATCGGAGGTGTTAGGGATCTTCAAACTGTGCCTAATTCACATTCATTCCAGCTCATCCCTCTGTTCTGCTATGTAGTGGAATTCATGAGTGTCCGCCCATGGCTCATGCTAAGCCGAGAGGCTGACTGGATGAAAGGCACATATCATAGCAAATAAACTCACACTTTCTGATCACGGACAGTGTCCTTTTGTGCTTTAGTCCCCACTGACTCTTCTATTCTCATTCCTTATTTTCCCTGGCTCTTCACAGGCTCCACCTGCATACCCAGAGCCTATTTTCTAGACCCAGTGCAGCAACTGTAGTTGTCTGTCTACATTGTCTTCATGATTTCGTACTTTTAAACATACTATTCCCCTTGCCTGGTGGGAATGAGATTTTCCTGCCCTTTGCCATTTGCAAAACATTTTTTTTTTTAACGTATCTAGAATAGAAACTTTCCCTCATTTGTGGACCATTTTCTAACCTGCCATCCTGGTGTTCTTGGCGCTCAAGGGACAGCCTGGTTGAGTAGAGAGAGGATAAGGCAAGGCAAACCAAACTTTGCCATATACTAGCTTTGTGAACTTAGCAAACTACTTTTGCCTCAGTTTTCTCACCTGTTAAGTGGGAGAATAGGGCTATTTTATGGGGCTGTCTTAAACTGATTGACATGGCATTGTCAAGCCTGACACCAGTGTGAGACAATGGTGGGGGGTGTAAATATCACTTTCCTCTTCCTTCTTCTGAAACAATGTGTGCACATCCCTGTCAGCACTCATCCACTCTGGGTAATTAGTGGTTTATTTCTCAGTCTCCTATGATTGACTGATGTTTCTGAAAACCATGACCAGGTTCTATTCGTGTTTGCATTGCGGCACCCAGTGAAGCTCCAGGCATAGCACAGGTGCTCACTTAGAAAGGTGATGACAATGAAATAATAGTTATAAATGGCTATCATTTATTAAGGGCTATTGAGTCAGTAAGTCACGTGGATCACGTCTTGTATTCTTCACAACAATTCTGCAAGCCTGTGTTCCTTCTTATTCTCCCCATCTTACAGATGAAGCAACTAATTCTCAGATTGTTTAATTAATGTGCCCAAAGGCAGGGAGCTCTGATGGAATGGAGTTGGCGTTTAAAGCCAGTCAGTGCACTGAGTGAGCTTCAAGCTATAGACCACACCTCTGACTGGAATTTTCTTATTTCTTATTTCAGGGGTAAGCCCTTGGTCAATCCTGATGCTATTTCCATGGTTCCCCACTCTACATACAAAACAATCCTGCTGGACAGGCCCAGACATCTGGCCAATGGGAACTGGACAAAACTCCATCTGGAAGCCATCAGCACCTCTCATGGGTCAGCTGTGAGGGATTTTATTTCAAATGACCCAATACATTTCCTCTGCTTCCCTCTCACAGACAGATTTGTTGGCTGCACTGTTCTGATAGCTTAGGGGTAAAGGTCCCACTTAAATGGCAACTTAATCTCAAATCAGTGAGTCCCCAAATGCTATTTGCTATTGTCAGGGCGTGTGTTTTCATTTTCCAACCAAATCTACTTCAGAGACATTCAGATGGCTTCCATAGTTTCCAGGTACGATCGATCTGAGGGCTGAGAGCTCAGACTGGTCCTAATTAAGCTTATTTTATTTTTTTTAACTATTCATTTGAACAGTCTTAAGGTGGATTGCCTTATTGCACAGCAACTTTCTTCTTTCAAGATGAATAATTTGATGGTACATATTCCTTCTGCTTCCTAAAACTGACCACCTGAAAGTCAGAGTCAGAGAGTCAGAGATGCCCTTGTAGACAATATTAATCACATCCTTACACTTCACACCTCACTGGAGAGCAAAATGAAGGTAGTAGGGCAAGTGGAGTCATAATGAAGTATTTGATTCCTATTCCACTGTCATAACTCACAGTTATCAACCCAGCCAGAAAATCACAACTGAGTACTTAATAAAACACGTTTGGATTCTTTACCCTCAAATTCAGAGACTTAAAAATCATCAAAGTATACAAATTCCTTATTCTACTCTTAACAGTAACGCTTGTCTTGATTCTTATATTTTAATATTCAAAAATACTTTTTTCAGGAAACAAAACATCAGAATCAAAGAGGAATTTTCTAAGCACCCAGGGAAGCATCCCCAGAAGTTTCCAAAATCTTGCTGATATAATCAGGAAGAAAAGCTTTGAGAACCAAACACTCTTGTCTATGTAACAACATACAGTTACAATGGAAAATTCATGCTTGTTTTTCACATGACTTCTTTTGCTACTAAAAGCATGCATTTCCTAAAGTCCTCTTAATCAAATAATGTTGTGGCCGTAGTTTTCTTAGTAAAATATAATGTGATTTTTTAGTTAAAAATTTTTAAATTTTACATACACACATACATTGGTTTATCTCTTTTAAATCACATCCTAGAAGTGGATTTGTGAATCAAAACATAGGCACACTTAAGAAAATACATCTTTAATCAGATGGCCCTCCAGGAAAATTATATGAATCTATACAAACAATAGTAAATTAACTCTAATATTTGAAATGAGAGAAATAGTTACATGGATAAATTATGTTTAAACCAAACAATATTTAACACATATCTACCATGTACAACTCCAACCTGTAACACAATAGGATCTAGTTATCTTGGTTTACCACTTTAGAGCTTAATGGCATAGGGTAGTTTGTATTCTCTTGCCTCCCAGAAAAAAACACAAAGTGCAATAGGGTCAATGGTTACGACTGCAGGTGTAAGCTAGGGCTAAACCACTTATTCTCTGTGATACCCTCCTTATGCATCCTGATTTTCTAGGCCAGTATATTTGATGATTTCTGGATAATCCAAAACTATTGAGCAATTTTAATGGAAAAATATAATGACTGGTGAATTTCAGGCTAAAAAATAAGATATGTGATTAATATATAAAATATCTCAATATGTCAGCTTTGTAGGCTTATAGAAAATAGTGACTCTTATTTTATTCATTCAGTAGGTATTTACTGAGTGTCTACTATGCATCAGATACTGTGCTGCAGGCTGGAGATCCAGTGATGAACAACGTAAGTATTATTCATAGAGCCTACATCCAGGTAAATGTAGAATCACAAATTTACCAGTTGCTATGAAGTACTGTGTGCTATCACAAGGCAATATAGGGGAATTAGAGCAGATAAAGAGTAGGGACGTTTCTGGATAAGTGTCTTTTGGAGGGAGAGGAATTAACTAGATCAAAGATGGGAGTTCTGGCAGTTCCTTAAAAGTTTAAATTTGAGTTTCAATATGATCTGTTGATTCCCCTTCTAGGCATGTACCCCAAAAAAATGAAAGCATACACCTGCAAAAATTCTTGTACCTGAAAGTTCATAGATGCGTTATTCATGATAGCTAAAAAGTGGATATAGTTAACGAAGGAATAAATACAATACAGTATTTCTATACAATGGAATATTATTTGGCAATAAAAAGAAAAAAAAACTATTGATACATGTTACAACATGGATGACCCTCAAAAACACTATGCCAAATGAAAGAAGCCGGACACAAAGGCCAACTATTACACAGTTCCTTTTATATTAATTGTCTATATTAGACAAACCTATAAAGACAAAGTATAATGGCTCCCTGAGCTTGGGATGAGGAGGTTGGGGGAAAATGGGGAGTGACTGCTAAGGGGTACAGAATTTCTTTTGGTGATGATGAAAATGTTTCAGCATGAACTGAAGTGATGGCTTGCACAACTCTGTGAATTACTAAAAACCGTTGAATTTTACATTTTGAGTGGATGAATTGAATGAGATGTGAATTATATCTCAATAAAGCTGTTATATTAAAAAAATGAAAAGAAAAAAAAAGGAGCTACTTCGAGAGATTCATTAATCACACATAAGTCCATTAGTTGAAGCCCATGAAGAAAGGAGGGGGGTTAGTTTCCTCTGCCTTGAGCTCCCTGGAAACTCATTTTCCCATGGAAAAAATGAGAATAAAACTCATCGAATTTTACATCAGTCAAGTCACTTTATTACGTGTCATTTTAGCTGCCAAAAAACACAGGTCAGACCAACATGTAACCATTGATCAGTGGGCCTTATTTCTTATATGCCTCTCCCTCGTTGTCTGTTTATATTAGATCATAGCCACAGTGGAGGTTAAGGTGGAGTTACAGGACTTTAAAATGTACTAAAGTTGTCAGCGAACCTTCTAGCATACAGTAAAAGCTTGAGTTTTCCTTTGAGTTTTTGTGAACTTAGTGACTGACATCTAGATCATGGTCAGCAAACAATTAAAAAAAAAGTGGCTGCTTTTGTATTGTAATTGAATATTGAATCTAGTTTTTTTAAAGTGATAAAAAATCTTCAAGCCAATGTTGAGGTTTTTTTCTTTTTTTTGTTTTTTGGTTTTTTTTTCAGATAGTTTATCCATTTAACAACCAAATATAATGCTGGGAGGTGCAATTGTACTAAGAAATTTGGTCTCAGGAAGGGAGATCCTGGGAAAGATCCTCCAAAATACAGAGCAATGGACTATGGATATGAAATTGCTACAGTCCAAGAACTCTGGAACAAAAAAGAAGGTCCTTCTAACAGTAGCCAAACTTTTTGGGTTCTTTTACCTTTATTCTGTGCTGACATAGGTCAGGGATCTTGAATGACTTGTTCCATCACTGGCATGAGATAGGACTGTTCTAAGAAGTTGGAGATTATCCTTGCCAAGGTCTCAGTGGGATAAGGCTCTGTATTTGAGGTTGAAGTAAATTCCATTTGAACTGTTTTAGAATTTTTCTTTTTTCTTTATGCTGTTTTTCTTTTTAAGGAGAAAAATGTAAATTGCTTTTCCTTATGCCTTGAAAAATTTATTCAAATAGACTGGAAGGAAATATACCATAATTTAAATAGTGGTTATCTATAGTTTACAATAACTTGTCTTGAAATTTTCTACAATGAAGTTTTATTACATATGGGTCAGAGAAAAAAAATATATGTGCCCTTGAATTTCTCTAGGAAAGTCAATTGCTTATTTGCTTCTTAATTCAAGATAGCATCTGGAATTCTAGTTGCTGTAATGCCTCTATTCTCTCCTTATTTATTACATCATACAGCATGGGTTTTGGAGTCAAACAAACTAAGGTTTAAATCTCTCCTTGGGCTGACAGAAGAGAACTAATATAAGATGCTGCCTCTTGATGCCAAAAGCAACTCTGGAGATGAAACAAAAGCAGGACAGGAGTTGATTGCTCTCAGATCTTTAAAACTGTGAAAAATTCATGGAGAGACGAATATGGAAAGGAAAAGAAACAGCAGGCAGTAGTAGAAGTGGATCAAGTACCTGAGGGGAGGAAAATTAGTGGGAATTCTGCCTCTAGGGGTTCAAAACAGCAGCTGTGGCAGCTGGGGTGAGCAGAGAACTTTAAGGTCAGTCTCGCCTTCCTTCCACCCCAGGTGCTTATGGCAGAGAAAGGCTGATCTTTCTCAGGAAAATGTAAAGGCAAGTTCCCTTAGGGACAAGGAAGATGGAAGGAGGTGGGCCTAGGTTGTAACTTCTGACGTTTCGCACTTGAACTACACTCCCACAGTGAAACTCTGTATGACATTACAGTAATGAATGCATGTGGTTATGCATTTGTCCAAACCCATAGAACACACAGCACCGACGGTGAACCCTGATATAAACTCTGAAGTGTGGGTGATAATGATGTGTCAACGTAGGTCCATCAACTGCAAATGGACCACTGTGTGCCTGATAGCAGGGAAGGCTGTGTATGTGCAGGAACAGGCAGGATATGGAAACTCTCTGTACTTCCTGCTCAATTTTGCTTAAACCTCAAACTGCTCTAAAAAGTAAAGTTTACTGATTTTAAGAGAGAAGTCTTTTTCAATATTTTGAATATTGTTTAATATAAAATTTCTCAATTTATCCTTCAGGTTGGGAAAATAGGTTAATGGAAATGTATCTTCTTCTTATGTCAATCATTATTAAAAATACTTAAAATTCAATGTCTATGAATAACATAATTTTTTTAAAAGGATTTGAAGGATATTTTCCTAACTTTATTCTATCATTACTTTTAATGGAAAAAACTGCAATTACTTTTGCACCAAACTAATATTTTAAAATGTTTAAATAATGAATATTATACATATTCCTTTTAGATAGGATTAAGATAAGGATGGCTGCCCTCATGTCCTTACCATTAACCCTGAAGGTGCTGGCTAAAATGATAAGACATGAAAAAGAAGAGTTTTAAGGATTGAGAAATAAAAGAAAAATTTTATCTGCAGATAACATAATCATCTATATAGAAACCCCATCAGCATTAACACATTTATTGGCTATTAGTAAAAATATAAATTAAGCTGCCAAATAAGATCAGCTTAGAAGAATCATTAGCCTCTTTTTAAATGAACAATATTTGAACAGAAAATTTACTAGAAAGTAAGACCTGGCCGGGTGCGGTGGCTCACACCTGTAATCCCAGCACTTTGGGAGGCCAAGGTGGGTGGATTCTCTGAGGTCAGAAGTTTGAAACCAGCCTGACCAACATCATGAAACCCCATCTCTAGTAAAAATACAAAATAAAAAAAAAAGAAAGAAAGAAACATTAACTGGGCATGGTGGTGGGCACCTGTAATCCCAGCTGCTTGGGAGGCTGAGGCAGGAGAACGCTTGAAGCCAGGAAGCGAAGGTTGCAGTGAGCCGAGATGGTGCCGCTGCACTCCAGCCTGGGCTACAGAGCAAGACTCTGTCTAAAAAAGAAAGAAAGATCCACTTCCCAAAACAGCAGCAACTATAAAGTAGGCAGGAATTAACCTATTTAAAAAGCACCGGAGAACTTTTTAAAAATAGAGGAAAATATGAAGCATTATTAAAAAACCAAAAGAAGACTGGAATAAATAGAAAGTATAGACCATGCACACGGATGAGGCAACTTAACATTGTCTTTATATCAGTTCTGACCAAATTAATCTATACATTCAATGCAATTTCATGCAAAATTCAAGGAGAATTTGTTTTTAAAGAAACTTTCCCAAGTGATTCCAAGTGGATATGAAAAGATAAATGTGCCAATTATGTTAACCAAAGTTTGAAAGGAAAAGAAAAAAATGGCCCCCAAATTTGAAGATGGGGTGAGCAGCACACTTGTTCTACAAGTTATTTAGAAAAATTATAAAATCATTTAAAAAGCAATGTGCTATTGGTATAATAATAAACAGAACCCATGAAATAGAATAAAGATTCTGGTATTTATGGGAACTGGTATAAAAGTGATACCAAAAATCGGTGAATAAAATATTGTTTGCATAGTAGAAACTCTTAGGAAAATTGGCTCAGTATGTGGAGAAAAATAAAACTCATCATATATAGAAATGAAATCCAGGTACATTCAATTCTGAATGTGAAAAGCAAAATATAAAATTTAGTAGAAGAAAATGCAAAAGTATATCTTTGTAACTTTTGGATGAAAATATGTAACTCAGATTCAAAAATCATAAACCATAAAAAGGAAAAACTGATGTATTCCTCTACATCTGAAGTGATGATTATTCTTAGGTGGGCATGGCGGCATGTGCCTATAGCCCCAGCTACTAGAGAGGCTAAAATGGGAGAGTTGCTTAGCCGAGGAGTTTGAGTCTAACTTGGGCTGCTCAACTTTTAGAGAGAGACCCCCTCCCTAAGAAACAAAAATAAAAGAAGGTAAGGATTATTCTTTGAGGAAGGAATTTTACACAAAAATAACCAATGGATAACAGACTAAGAGAAGACATTTAATACAAATAAAAGATTAAGAGCTGGGCATGGCCTCACACATGAAGCCAAGTGGGTAGGATGGCTTGAGGCTACGAGTTCAAGACCAGTGTGGGCAACACAGCAGGACCCTGTCTCTGCTAAAAAAAAAAAAAAAAAAAAAAAAAAAATTTGCTTGGCATGGTAGGGTGTGCCTGTCATCCCAGCTACTTTGGAAACTGAAGCAGAAGGATTTGCTTGAGCCCAGGAGATGGAGGCTGCAGTGAGCCATGATCAGGCCACAGCACTCCAGCCTGGGCAACTGAGCAACAGCCTGTTTCTAAATAAATAAATATATATATAAAACAAAAATATAAATAAAAGTATAAATCTTTGGTCCATTAAAGTTTGTATTTGGGGTTGTTTATCGCTTCCTGGAGGCAGCAGTGATTTGGAGAAACTTAATACTATTTAACAAAGAGGAGTGGACCTGCATGAGGTAATACTACACAGCCATCAGGAGTCACAAACCAGCTACAGACTTGTAGATCAATCATGAAAACAGCATGGGGTTAAAAAATAGAGTTTTATCTATAATATAATATTATTTAGATGAATTAAGAACACAAATTTTAAAAAATATTTCTAAGAAACATATAGCCGAGGAGCTATCTCAATTATATTAGGACGGTAGCTTTACAGCGGTGAGTAATGGCAGTGTGGATGGGGAAATGCTGAGTAAAAAAAATGTAAACACAAGAGGGATCTTGCTAAATTGAAATTAGTGTGCCACAAACTGAGCAGTAAGAAGAGCTCAAATCTCTGTGCTAGAGGGACATACACGAAAAACCCACCCACCCACACGGAAATTCAAATCATTGCTCCGTGAGCTACAGCTGTGGTACTCATGGCTAAGTCACCTCACCTCTCAGAGCATTACTTTTCTGGACCATAAAAAGTGATGCAAAGTAATTGCCTAATTCTTTAGAATTAGGATTAAATGAGATAAAGTATAGCAAGCTCTTAGAGTACTGCCAGAACTTGGGATGGGGTTACCTGTCAGCCACTGAGAAGGTTTGTGATTTAGGATGGCATCCTGGATGCCAGACAGGCTTGATGTTTTCAAAACTTGCTCTGCCAGCAACCAGCTATGAGCTTGGTCAATTATTTATACTCCTTAAGCCACAGTTCTATTCTCCGTAAAATGGGCATGGAATAACATGTTCTCAGCTATGTCATGAGAATCACCTACAGTCAGTGTAAACAAAGTTGTTAGTTAAGAGCAGGTGCAAAATAAGGGCTCAATGTGTTATTTAAATTTGTTATTTATTAAAGTGTTTAAAATTAAAAATTAGGTTCATTTAAACATTTTATTCAGGTAATAGCTAATGTAAAAATAATAGCGAATCAAGGTTGAATTGTCATCTTTTATCCATTCAATCCAAAGGTTCTAAAAATTTTGGACTCAGTATCCCCTCAGATTTTTAAAAATTACTGAGGACTCCAAAGAATATTTGTTTATATGGGCACTATCTATCAATATGTACCATATTACAAATTAAAATTGAGACATTTGAAAATATGTATTAGTTTAGCTAATATTACGATGACAAACCCATTAAATGCTAATGAAAATAATGTATTTTTATGAAAAATAAATTTTATGAAACAAAAAGAAGAGTGAAAAGAGCGATGTTTTACATTCTTGAAAACCTCTTAATAGAAAACAGTTGGAAGCTCATCTCTGCTTTGGCATTTAGTCTGTTGTGATATGTTGTTTTGGTTGAAGTATATGAAGAAAATCCAGACATAGATATGTAGCTGGCAAAGATAGGAGTTTTAAAATAGCCTTTTCAGATCACTGTGAATATTCTTCTTTCATGTTGTACCAAAATAAATGGTAATTCTCTAAAGGTTATTTGCAAAATCTATAAATCAGGTGGTATCTGAAATTATAGCAACATAATTTTGTTTTCTATTAGATTTAAATTCATAGATCTTTTACTTTAAATGAATTTCCATATTGCCATGTGATTTTGTATTGCCATGCGTTGATCATTTGGAAAATATTGGTTCACTGAGTTAATATCGACACATTTCATTAAATGATATAAAAAAATCGTATTTGTTAACATAATCACCAAATCTCACCTGGAAACACTTCAAGTAAAAGGAAGCTGTCTAGCTCATTGTGACAGATACACATTTTCCAAATTCTAATTTTTGCTTGAAAGCTCCAATTTTATCATTAACAAATACTGTCAGTTGTTTTCCTTGAAGTGACAGGTTCATCTTTGAGAACATGTCTGCCACATATTAAAGACTGAAGAACCATGTGTTTTTCTCAGGTTTTCTTTCAAATAAAAATGGTGTTCCCTGAAGAAAAGCAGCTGCTTCAGCTAGATGCCCAATCACACAAGTCCTTTTCTTGAGACAACCATGATACTTTAATATACAGCAAAGGATTTTATGCACACTTTCCATTTCATTATTCAGTATATAAAAATTGTATTCAAATATTAAGACATAATTAATAATTTTTATTGCTTCATCAAAGGCATTTTACATTTTTTGGTATTGTGTATAGTGGTAAAAAGTAGAATAACTATTAGTACAGTTTGATGTTACTGCTTAATTCATACTAAAGTGTCAACAGTCTTACCTACTACTTATTCTGCAAATAAGGCTTCACTGTTATTTTGAAAATAGTCGTGACTTCATGAACTCCTGGACCCCATAAGGAGTGATGTGCATCTTATCTGTTGAGGTAAGGATTTATTTCTCATTTCCAAGGTGGTGTCTTCCATCTTTGACAACCAATTTCTACTTCTGGTACAATTTAAAGGGAAATTAGGGAAGGAAATTATTTAAAGCAGACAGGTGAGAGAGAAGAACAAGAAGAAGAAAGATGCTGAGCGCGTAGGGGAATAAATTTAGTAGGGCTCTATCACCCTCCCACATAAGAAAAACTGAAGCCTGAAATTCATAAATCATGAGTTTTGATAAAGGAAAACAGAACAGGCGCTACTCAACTTATGGTGGAGTGGCTTTTTTTCTTTTTTGAGATGGAGTCTCACTCTGTCACCCAGGCTGGAGTGCAGCGGTGTGATCTCTGGATAACGGCAACCTCTGCCTCTTGGGTTCATGTGATTCTCCTGCCTCAGCCTCCCAAGTAGCTGGGATCACAGGCACCCACAATTATGCCCAGCTAATTTTTGTATCTTTAGTAAAGACAGGGTTTCACCATCTTGGCCAGGCTGGTCTCAAACTCCTGACCTCAGGTGATCCACCCACCTCAGCCTCCCAAAGTGCTGGGCTTACAGGTGTGAGCCACCGCACCCAGCTGGGTTACATCTTGATAAACCCATCATTAAATTAAAAATATCATTAAGTCAAAAACACACTTAAACCTATGGAACAACATGGCTCAGCCCAGCATACTTTAAGCATGTGGGGAACACTTACATTAGCCTACAGCTGGGCAAAATCATCTAACACAAAGCCTGTTTTATAATAAAGTGTTGAATAGCTCATGTAATTTGTTGAATATTGTACTGAAAGTAAAACAGCATGGGTGCATTAGTACTTGAAGTATGGCTTCTATTGAATGTATACTGCTTTTGCATCACTGTAAAGTCCAAACATGTAAGTTGAACCATCCTGAGTTAGGGAGTGTCTGCATAACCTGTCTACAATTCTTGCTGATTTTACATGCAGTGAGTAATAAGGCCCAGAGCAATCAGCCTCTCTGTTTAAGGCAGTCTGGTCATTGTCATCAGAGCTGCAGAAGAATTAAACAATTAAACTTGAGTCCTTCTCCACTGGCAGACCATCCTTCTTCTGTCACTTACAGTAGAGACTGTTGGGTAGGAAGGAAGGGAGATGCATACACATCCATTAGGATTCTTTAAATGCCTCTTGATACCTCCCTTAAGTCAAAGTGCCTTTTAGGAGATTCTCATTGCCCACAACTATCATCACCAATTACTTCCTTTATGAATAGATGCCCACTGTCAGGTTCAACATTCCACAGTCCATATGTTTCATGAATTTATATGTTGTACTTCACATTTATCTTTTCACTCTGCTTTTCTGCCATCCCTCCCAGTCTTCTCATTCAACCCTGTAATTATTAGCTGCTTGGTAATGAGGAATAAATCACTTTTTTATGGCTTCTTCACCATACTTCTGCTAACAGCTACCATACCGCATTAACATTATGTTACACACCCTCAAAGAAAGCGTATGACCCCCCCATTCACATTCTAACAGATATATTACACAGTCAGACCACTAGGCCATGAACCTATTTATCTTGCAGCACCAGGAGGCTAATATATATCAGGCTCTCCCAAACCAGAAGCACTTCAAGAAAATATCAGTGGAGAAAACTCTGGTAGTGTGCAATCCATTGGAATATTTGACTTTCTAACAAAGGAGATAATATATCCCCAGCATTGTTCAACCCTCAGATAAATTAAAATTATTTTTAAAGCATATTAAAATTAATCATTTTATTTTAAAACATATTAAAATATTATTTAATGTTTTATTAAATATTAATATATTATGTTTTATTAAATATTAGATAATAATATATTATTATTAGTATTGCTTAATCCTAGACAAATTAATATTATTTTTAAAACATATTAAAATAAATCCTTTCCTTTACTACCCAACCCCACTTTCTCGTACATACACAATAACATAGCGTCAGGCAATGCTGAGTTCTATTTGTTTCTTTCACCAGAGACTCAAGATTTGAGACTTCTTTGCATTTTCAAACGTGGCCCTGATTTGCATCAAGGAGACACGTTAATAGTGCAGAAGCACCTGCTGGGAAGACAGACATGGAAATGACGCAGAGCCATCCCCACTGTGAGGGTAGGAACTGGAGCCTCTTCTGAGTGAGCATTCACCACAGGGAATGCTTGGAAATTTGATGTCAGAACAAATTTATCCGAGAATATAGAAAAAAGATGGAGTTGTTCTCACACTCAAGATCCATCCAAGAAAGGCAACTCGGCAGTAGGACAGAGGTAACTCTTGTAGTACCCTGTGCTGTTTTAATGTCATAGTTTCATTTATGTGACCCCATTTATGTGCAGTGAACTTCTGCACCCTGGAACACTGACTGGGAATGTAGTCCAGAGATAATTGAGAAGGGGTTAGACAACAGAGTTGAGATCTAGGGTTGGGCCTCTTCCTGCCGCTCCCCATGTCGTGACTTTGGGAAATGGCAGTACACACTCTGGCTCTTGGTGTCCTCATTGTAGCAGAGGGATTTGACCAGACATTTGGCCTGAGTCTGGCACTTGGGTTGAGTAACTTGGATGAAGTAACCAATGAGGTCATTCTAGAGCTGAGATGAGAATGGTGGACTGGTTCTCTGTCCAGTGCCGTTGCTATGACACTTAGTGACGGGGAGCAGAGGTGGAAGAACATCAAAGCAGTGAAGGGAATGTATTCTGAACATGGCCTGGTCCTTCCACTTAAGAACTGACCACATGTGTGGGCTACTCATTTAACCGCCTTCTGTATTAAAAATGAATGAATCTCGTGGGCCTACCTCCAAAGTCAAAGGAACATGTTGCACCACAAATAATAAATGCTCAAAATGTTATCATTATTATTATTGCTACACAAAACCATCTCCATTGCCAGTGTTGAATCTGATGATTTCTCACAGTTCTCATATCAATTTTTATGATTCTACTCTTTTCATGAATGCTATTCTTTAATAAAACAGTTATTTGATATACATTGTCAATTATATTTCTTATGTTAGAAGTCTTGCCTTTAAAACAAGAAAGCTAAAGAACAACTAAAAGAACTAACTCTACTCAAATGATGATTATTGTCATTTTGAAATATTTCTTTCAAATCGGTTTTTCACACACACACACACACACACACACACTTCTTTAGTGCAATTGGTATAATAGAATCTGTACATTTTGTGTTTAGAAAAAAAGTAACATGAATAGAGAGCATTTTAGGCTTTAAAATATCATTTAATGGGTCATAAAATATGAGTTAATGACTTTTTAATGGCTGCATAACATATCATATGGACTTGAGCTAATGATGGATTAATCTATTTAATAGTGGATTTGATAGAATATTCCTTTTTCATTAGACATTTAAGCTACTTGTAGCATTTTTCTTTTATAAATATTATCCAATAGCATCCTCATAAACAGATTATCCACATGCTTGATTATCTTCTTAAGATAATTTTTGTGTAGAATTATTGAATCAAAGTATATGATATCTTTGAATGCTCTTGATAAATATTAACAAATTAATTTTCTGACTGGTTATACCAAGTTACTCCACTAACTAACTGATCACAAGGAAAGCTACTTTATTACACAGTTGATAGTGGTTATTATTTTTCTTCTCAATTTAATTGGCAAAATATTGTCTTGTTGCCTTTATTTGAGTAGGTACAATTACAATTAATTATTTTTCCATAGATTTGTTGGTTTTTTGTTTTATTTTTATTTAAATAGTTTTATGTCCATTGTTTATTTTTATATTGAGAAGTCAGTACTTATGACCTGTAAGAGCTATTTAATATTAAAGGCATTGCATATTTGCCTGTGCATTTGTTACAGTTTTCCACCTGGCTTATCATTTTTTAATTTAATTTTGTTTATTGAGTCTTGTTAGACATTTGAAATTCTAATAATTTTTCTTCTTGTACTTCTATATAAAGAGACTTTGCCCACTTCAATATCTTTTTGGCATCTAAGCTCAATTTTCATTCTTATAATTTAAATTTTACATTTATTTAGTTAAATTGATTGGGAATTGAGTTCTGCATAAAGTCTAAAATGAGATTTTACTTGATTTTTTTCAAATAGCTATATTCTCAACAATTTAGGGAATCATTTATCCTTTCCTCATTATTTTGTGATGTTTAATTTATTATCTTAAAAATACGTGTTTGCCGGGCGCGGTGGCTCAAGCCTGTAATCCCAGCACTTTGGGAGGCCGAGGCGGGTGGATCACGAGGTCAAGAGATCGAAACCATCCTGGTCAACATGGTGAAACCCCGTCTCTACTAAAAAATACAAAAAATCAGCTGGGCATGGTGGCACTTGCCTGTAATCCCAGCTACTCAGGAGGCTGAGGCAGGAGAATTGCCTGAACCCAGGAGGCGGAGGTTGTGGTGAGCCGAGATCGCGCCATTGCACTCCGGCCTGGGTAACAAGA
>NW_022436994.1:12622739-12840388 GCF_009761245.1 Sapajus apella
AAAAAAAAAAGCGGATTTTGGGGTTTGTTGCCGGGGCCGCGGTGCCGCTTTTCCCGCCGGCCCGGAAAAAAAGAAAAAAAACCCCGTAAAAAAAAAAAAAAAAAAAAAAAAAAAAAAATACGTGTTTGAGAGAAAGAAACCCTCTTATCCAATTCTATTGATACCACTGGTTAATTGGCATATCAAGAAAGCTTCTTTTAAAGTAAAACATAATAAGAAATGGTTCTTATTCTTGAATATTTTTATGTTTAATATTTTGTCAATATTTTAATGTGGTTCCAAGGTCTTTTTCAGTGTATGTCATTGATTGGAATTCTCCATCCCCTTTTTTGTGTATATTACATATATTGCATCATTTATATTTTCTGGATTTAGTTGCTTTAAAGTAGAATGAGGATGTACAAAAGCAAACCAAGATAAGAATCCTGGTATTTTTAGTGGCTTCGTTTTGACTAGTGGTTTTTTTTGATTTTTTGGTTTTTTTTTGAGAGACAAGACCTTGCTATGCTGCCCAGGCTAGAGTGCAGAGTGTGCAGTTGGCTATTCCCAATGGTGGTCATGGTACACTATAACTTTGAACTCCTGGTTATATACCTCAAGTGAACCTCTCACCTCAGCTGCCCAAGGAGCTGGGACTACAGGAGTGAATCACTGCACCTGGATCATTTGGGCTAGTCTTTCTAGAGCATGCAACATAGTTTTCAGGTCATCAACAATTCCCCCTTTAACACTTACATTTCAGTGGTTCCAAGTAATAATAAAATAAAATAATTATAATATTAAAATCTACATAAACAGGTTGTACAGAGACATCACTGACTTGGGAAGTAAATAACTCTATGGGTGGCAAAATAATTCACACACACACACACACATACACACACACACACACACACACACATTTATTGAGTGTAATCCCTGAATCTTCTAGGTTCTGGGCACTGGTCATTTTGCTTTATAGAGAGAATGGAGAGTGCTGAATTGCACAAGTTGGTTAAAAGAGCCTTTCACAATATGTACATACATATGTGTGTGAATATGTTTTTGTGTTTATATAGCTCGTTTAGGGCTAGCAGTCCTATTTCAATGGTTTTTCAGCTTTCACACCAGCAAGCGGTGCTTTCATTGTATCTTTGAAACATGTTTTATAGTTTCAAGGACTCCTATGATATTTATTTATTTTTTAATGTTCTTAGTGAGTCTCCCCTGTGACATCTTCCAGATGAATTTTAGAATAATTTAGAATTTAGAATAGTTTTACAAACTTCCATGGGGAAAAAAAAATCCAAATGGGATCTTGATTGTAATTATAGCAAGCCTATATAAGAGCTGGAAGGATTATTCCCCCCTTAGGCATATGATTCAGTGACTCAGTGAATTCTTCAGTGATTCAGATCTTGTCAGGAAAACATTCCCACCTGTTTACCACATTTAGCCTATTCCTAGGATCTGAGGATACCATGGTATGGTACTCAGTTAATACTGAGTGTTAACCTGATTGGATTGAAGGATGCAAGTGTTGTTCCTGGGTGTATCTGTGAGAGTGCTGCCAAAGGAGATTAATATTTGAGTCAGGTGACTGGGAAAGGCAGACCCACCCTCAATCTGGGTGGGCACCATCTACTCAGCTGCCAGCCAGGATAGGATAAAAGCAGACAGAAAAGCATGAAAAGCCTGGACTGGCTTAATCTCCCAGCCTCTGTCTTTCTCCTGTGCTGGATACTTCTTGCCCTCGAACATCAGACCCCGAGTTCATAGCTATGACTCTTGGACCTTCAACCGCAGACTGAGGGCTGCACTGTCAGCTTCCCTACTTTTGAGTCGTTGGGACTCGGACTGGCTTTCTTGCTCCTCAGCTTGCAGACAGCCTATTGTGGGGCCTCACCTTGTGATCATGTGAGTCAACACTCCTTATAAACTCCCTTTTATATATACATCTATCTTAATAGTTCTGTCCCTCTAGAGAACCCTGACTAATACACTTGGTCAACCAGGGAACATGATCTCAGCTTTGGAGAAGCTCAGGGTTTGCTGCTCCTGTGGATGAAACAGGCTGTCTGCAGTGCCCTCTTGTCCTGTATTTCTCAACAAAGTCTCTGTTTACTCTTGTTCCTGCAACCAGCTCTCTTCTCTAGACAGCACCCTTCAGGCAGAAAGGTCTCCACAAGTACCTTTTTGTTATCTATATATTTTTCAACTAAACTCAGTTAAAGGGTTCTGTAATAATGCTTCAGCTCTAACTCCTCTCTGGGATATTTTCACTGTGATCAGATTATTAGAAACTAAAAAGTGTTCAGAATTACAATAGCATAATTATATGCTAGGATTTGAAATTAAGATGTCATGAAGACTGGGTCAGAGGAAAAGGCTTTGGCCTGAGTTAATATACGGAGCACTGCTGCTATCTTGGGGAGGTAATTGTTGTCTTCTAATTTCCAGTTCCCTTGTGTGTAAAATGAGGTGACTACAATTACTTAATGTTTCATTTTGGTTCTAGTATTTGTAGTGAACAGAAATCTTAGGCCATAAAACCATAAGTTTAAGTGCTACATCTTGACATCCCTATAGCTTAACTCAGTTTCTATTTTATGTGCCCAATCTGCTGGTGGATACACAATTCATCGGACGTTTCCTCATTCTCTTTTTCTGGGCCTGTCCTTATGGTCCTGAGATTTTGGAGACATTGTGTGGATAGAGGGGGAGACACCCCCAAACTTTGTACAAACTAGAAAGAGAACTCCTAACCGGCTGCAGTAGCTGAGGCCTGTACTCCCAGCACTTTGGGAGGCTGAGGCAGGTGGATCACTTGAGGTCAGGAATTTGATACCAGCCTGTCCAATATGGTGAAATCCTGTCTCTACTGAAAATACAAAAAAATCAGCTGGGTGTGGTGGTGGGTGCCTGTAATCCCAGCTACTCGGGAGGCTGAGACAGGAGAATTGCTTGAACTCAGGAGGCAGAGGTTACAGTGAGCTGAGATCGTGCCACTGTACTTCAGCCTGATCAACCGAGCAAGACTCCTTCTCAAATAATAAAATAAAATAAAATAAAAAATGGAAAATGACTTTTTATGGAAAGATGTCAGTATTTTTATTTTTTATTTTTTTCTAAGGACCCTTTACCCCACTGGTATCGGTTCAGGTCCATAGCCACAGACTAGTAATCAGGTCAGGGGACAGTTCTAGCCCCCAATGGCCTCTGAAGCTAGATCTTCTGGGAAGGCACACAGCAGGCACTGAATTGGGCCAGCACCCCACACACTGCTTCCTGGACATATGCCTGGAGTCAGTGTGTGGGAAGGCCATGGAGTGGTGAAATGGGTCTTTGAGAAAGGTCATGGTGCTCTGCTTCACTAGCAGAGTTCATGGGAGCTGGCCAGACCTCAGAGACAAGATGGCTTGTTGCAGGCGCTAGGCTGAGGCAGAGGGAGGATATGGGTCACCTTACAGAGATCTCAATGTCACAGCTTGGCCCAGTTCAGAGTTTGAAACCAGTAAGCACTAGCACAACAAAAGGAGACTTCTCTGCAATCTCACCATCCACCTACTCCAAAGCTATGTACAGGAAGTGGCCATTGAGTTTCGACCTTCTGTCCCCACTGGTATGCCTGTTGCCGTCACTGGTCACAGAGGGCCCAGCTTAACACAAGTGGGGAGAAGTATATTGGTCTTTTTAAATTCGTACTTGTTGAACTTCGCTGAATTGTGATGATTATTGCATTCTTGTAACTTATCTCCAAGGACTACGTTTTGCATCATTATCTCTAATATTACATATTCTGTTCCTACTTGACTGCTAGACCCAGGGCTAACTTATGAAGAAGTCAGAATAGACACTTGTCCACAATCGTGTGCACTTAGAAAATCAATTTAGACTAATGAAATTGTCATTTTTATGGGGAAAAATGTTTCAATGTTGGTGATTTTCTGATTCAACCAAAATAGAATTATGAAATGAGTGGCAAAATAAAAAACATGAGGAGTATAAATTTGTAACTCTCTCTTATGTCTGCATCATCCCTTTCACCTCCTTTATTTGATGAAGTTATTTGGTCCTATACTCATTGCTTCAGGGGGTAGATGTGACAGATAAAGGTCCCTCAGGCTTTGGTGTTCCCAAAGCCCAGGCCGTTAAGGCAGTGGCTTTCAACAGGGTGGAAGTTGGTGGAGTCGGGGACGGGGTTGAGTGACACAACTAGAAAGGAGGGGTGCTACTGGCGTCTCGTGGGTAGAGGCCAGAAATATTGCCAGACAGCCTAAATGCACAAAAATTCCCCCCGCAATGAAGTATCAGGCCCAAAAGCTCGACTATGTTAAGGTTGAGAACTCCAGTCTTAGGGAAACTTAGGGAACTCAGGAATAAACAAAATATTTTGGAGAAACATCAAGGAAGGACCGATTCCCTTCTTCCCACGCAGACTCCTTGTCCCACCAACACTAGAAAAATATTATGTCAAACTGGGGGTAAGAGAAAGATGGGCTGGGCATCTTCTCTGTCCTCTAGAAATGTATTCCAAATTTGAGTGCAATAAGCATTAGTGGAAATACAGAAGTCTGCTGGGTGCATTTGTGAAACATTTCAGAATAAAGTGTGAAATTAATATTCACTTTGATTCATTCTTAGTGATTACTTGTAGTCACTGACGACAAGTGGTTTCTGGATGCTACTCTCTCTGGGGTTTGGATGCTGCTGTATTCAGGAACTGAGTGTCTAGGAGACTAAGAACTTCTAGAAGAACTTGCAGGCTGCTGCAGGATTTGGAGATTCATCTCTGATTTGAAGCAGCACAGGTTTGACTACTCAGATTTTGACATGTGTTTATCTGAAGTAGAATTAACAAACAGTCCTGTTCAATCATTAATCCAGCACCTCACACTTACAGTATGTACACAACTTTCCATTAATCCTCTCTTTTTATGATGGCAGGTAAAAAAATATGTAGGAAATTTATCACACATCAGAAAAGGGTCTAGAAGATTTTGGGTAAGAAATTAAAAATGCATGAATGATGTGCATATTTAATTTGAAATATTCAAATTAACTTGTTTTGTATCTATGTGCATAAAGACTCTAATTTTTATCTTTAAAATATTTGAACATTTTCCTAATACTAACAAAAAATGTTTTCCTAAGTGCTCTTAAACTGAGTATTTTTCGTTGTCGTTTGTTTTTGTTTTTGTTTTAAAGAATGCTTTTGAGTGTACTGGCTAGGAGAAGAGGAAATAGAAACGGGCAAAGCTTTCCATAAAGAAAGCCAGTTTTTTTTTTTTTTTCCAGAGAATATAAAATTCTTCCCATTCATGACTTTATGTAAAAAAATAAATTGGAAGAGACCAATGTTACAGACATTTCTATTTCAGCAAAGAGATTCTAACATTAACTGTGATGATTATCCAAGGGTACACTGGGCTGGACTCACTAAACGGTAAGGAATTCTGCAAGTCAGTTGTTAAATGCAGCCAATATTAAAAATTAAACTATGTAAATTAAGAATTAAATAAATTATTTTAGAGACGAAGGTAATAAATACTCCAAGCATATAACCGACTATTTATCATTATCTTTTGATCCGTGTGATGGATATATGATCTAATGGCGTGCTATTGTACAGCTCTTCCTAACTCCATGTTTAGTGCTCACAAGTTGGGAGCTTAAAATCAGCCCTGGTGGAAGTATTTACAGCATGAAAATTAGGAAATACTACTACTAATCAAGCCTTCCTTTCCTGCCTGCTACTCCCTCTCCACCGTACACATGCAGCTCCCCACTGACTGTTAAACATTTACAGGTATTGATTGACTTACGACCTATGCAACTTACGACCATTGGACTTTACGACCACAATTGCTAGCCATGACTGCTCCGCATCTGGCAGCACAAACGTTGCCCAGCTGGGCGTACGACAGTGCGGACCAGCTTCCGGCAGCACTGCCATCTCTGCATACATATAGCCTACTCAATTTACGACCAAATCGTGTTACGACCGGTCTGTCGGAACCAATCGTGGTTGTAAGTCGAGCACTAGCTGTACTGCCACATCAGTCACAAAGCTATAATAACGTAAACTCAAGCCAGGTCCTGGGAAGCTTCTACCATGCCATTATCACACAAAGTATAAAATCAAAACATGCTGACTTCACTGACGGTAAAGGAGATATGGAGATCTTCATTCTCAAGGCAAACACACACAGATTAAGCAGAGGAAGGTGGCTCTGTCTAGCTGCTTCAGCCTTCTCAAAGAGAGGAACTCTTCTATGACGGGGGGAAAAGGCTTTAAAAGTAGAATATAACAGCCTAGGGGTGGGCATTTGGGATGGAGAGATAGGTGAAAAATAAAAAGCTCAGAGTTTTTTATTCAGAGTTTGTTATGTGACTCTGGGCTAGTCATCTCACCATTCTGAATGGAAATTCAAAGGATTTTAGGTCAGGAGTGAAACAATAAGATTTGCCTTTTAGCAAGACCTTTCTCTGGTGTCTTTGGAAGGTAGGATTTGGAAGTCAGGGATAGCCTAGAAAAAGGGAGACCAATTAGGATGTTGAGGCTTCTCATTCCAAGTGGAAATTGAGTACAGAAAGCCATGAGAAGGGGCTGGCAGGATTAGTTTATTAATCTCAGGTGTCTTTTATTCAAAGCCCACTGCCGATCCCAGAGTGAGAACTCGGTAATTACATGATCAATAAAAGAAAAGATGTCAACCATCTTTTTTATACTCTATAGTCCTTCCTCAGGCTTAGGACTGGTTTTGCCTGAAGGCAGTACAATAGACTAAATGACAGCTGTGTAGTATGATCTCTTAGCTTATCTCTCAATTTGGTTGTGGTTAGTTTTCTACAAAGTATATTTATGCATACATTGAAAGAAATTTTCTTATACTAAATGAATAAAAAATGAAGAGTTACAGTTTAGAGTAGTGCCTTTTGAACTTTTGATCAAGACCCAACATAAAAAATATATTTTTTAGCATAACTCAGTGTATGTATGTATGTATGTATATATATGCATATGCAAATGTGTGTATTAGTAAAAATGATAGAAAGTTTGCATAAAATATTATGTATCTTTATTGTGTGCATTGCACATGGATTTTAAAATTCTATTATCTTTCATTATAAAATGCTGTTTGAGGCTTTCTAGTTGATTTCATGATCTACCAATAAGTTAAAATCTACAGGCTGAAAAACATTCTTCTGGTTGATGAGAAATGTCATTTATGTCTTTTTTTTTCAGACATATCACATTAATCTAAAAAGTAAAGTAGTTTGTGGATGAAATTAAATGCATAAACACATGTATTTATGAAACAATAAAAACACTGACAATATGTAGTAAAGTCATAGAAAATGTTAGCCTGTTACCTATAGCTATGCAATTTTTCACCTTTGCCAATATAGTACAATCATTTTTGATAACAAGTCTCTGTCTTGCTCAGGGATGTTTCACATCTAGCAATTTTTGTTAATGGCAGCATTATATGTATGTGTTAAGGATTGAATGTTCGTATCTCCCCTAAATTTATATATTTAGACTGTAACCCCCAATGTAACGGTATTTGAAGGTGATGCCTTAGGGAGGTGATGAGGTTTAGATAAGATCTTAAGGATGGGGTCCCTATGATGAGATTAATGTCCTTATAAGAAGAGGAAGAGAGGCCAGAGATCTCTCTCCATCTTACTAGGACACAGAGAGAAGGCAGCTGTCTACAAATCATGAAGAGAGCTGTCACAGGGGAAGAGAATCAGTTGGCTCCTTGATCTTGGACTTAGCAGCCTCCAGACCTGTTGAGAATTACAACTATAGGTCTATTATTTCAGCCACCCAGTCTATGATATTTCATTATAGCAGTCCGAGCTGACTAAGACAATGTGTAATCCACCTGCTTTTACAGTAAAAGCCAACAGTGATTCTCCATCTGGGGGATTCCCCAAGATGGCAACCAACTTTCCCCATCACGTTCTCATTTACAAGTAAAAACCTAAACCTAAACCAAAACCAAAATAACTTCGGAAACTCATTAGTATAAGAACACAGGAACAATACAGCATCCTGTGCTTTGCATCCTGCTGTCAATACAAAGCACTGATTGCTTCTTGGCTCTCCCCTGCAGCCCTCCTAAACAACTCTGCCTTTGAAAAATCCGACATAATTTAGGGCACATTTTACACTTATAGCAATATACAGTATGAAAAGGAAAATTGATTAATTTCTTCATGGTTTAGGTTGCATATGTATGAACTAATGACATTATTTTGAAAGGTAGGTATATAGCCAAACACAAGGTGAGTTATCTAGTTTGATCATATACTGTATTGAAGACTAATTCATTGTAATAATTGTTCAAACTCTGTACCTTTGACTCCTCATGTCTTTCTTCTTCAGGTAGTACAGTTCTCCCTATTGATCTCCTGACCTGGTCTCAAAATCTGCTTTGAATAAACCCATGGTCCATGGAGAAAGGTGTCATAAGTTCTGGCCTGTGATTGACAACCATAGCATGGGACTTCAGATTCCTTCATTAAAGTGAATCAAGGTGATTCTGTCAGTAGCCACTTCTCATGGGGGTCAGTAGAACTGCAGAGCCCTTCCCATTGAAGTCATTGATGGCAAAGCTATTGCTTAAAGAGAGCATACCAAATGATTGCGATGCCAGAGGTTTTGGGGTTCCTATGCCTAATAAGATAAAAATGTTTAGACTAATTATATTATATTATATTATGTAGGCAGGAACTTGGGATATTCTTCAATGGCTAGAGAGAGCAAGCCTGGAACTTTAAGAAACGCTTGGATGAACTCAAGCATTCTGAGTTGTCCTGTGCTTAATATGTTACATTGCTATGTTGATATGTAATGTCACAGATGGTAATATTACTCATGAAAGAACAAAGAAGCCAAGTTCATAGCCAAATGAGAGTTAAAAGGAGGGGACACAAAGTGAACTTTTCCCACAGACAGGTTTTTCTTATTGAAAACATCTTAAACACCATGGAACACCTTCCCAAGATCCATGTGTTGGCACAAGCAGATGGGAACACTGTAAATCTCAAAACTGGCTTAGTTCCCACTCAAGAACTAAAGCAAGGAGTGTGGTGAAATCAAATTCAGCAATGAATGGATGATCCTAATTTAACAATGGGCAGCCTTCCCACAAATTCTCATGCAAACCAGTGGTGGCTTCCTCTTTTTTTAATTAACTACACAGCCTTTTCCAACCAGGAGATTTAAATGTTTACTTCTGTTTGCTTTGCGTCATTTGCATTTCTTTCGATTCTAAAAAGAAATTAACCCCTTCGCCCTAGGAGGGCATACTCTTGAAGTAACAGACAAAATTGAAAAAAAAATTACAAAATAAAACTCCAAGAAATAAGCATTTAAACATTCACTACACACATTCCTGTCCAGTTAAATAAGATGGCCAGTATTTTGAATAACAATAGTGAAGCAATCAATATGCAGTAGGCAGAGAAAAAAAGTCTAGATTTAAATAATGCTGCCTTTACCAAAAGAAAATTCTTTAAATCCCTAAGAAGAAAGAGCAGATTAGATATTGAGTCACCGAAGAGCAATGTAAAAGGTAAATTCCTTTTCTACTTGAGAAATTACACAGATTTCTTCTCCCCCTCAACTTTCAGATGAAATGTAGGAGGTAAAGAGAAAAGAGGAGTATTTCACCTACTCAGTATTTCTATTGTTGATTCATTTTGACAGATGCATTCTACTCGTCTTGGGCACCTGGGCTATGACTAAGAGAGACTGTGATAGCTGACTCTGACTACAAGAGCTATATTTGGAGGGTGTAGCAACAGAGAAGGAGAAGGGCTGGCTTGGGTACTCTAAATGGTTGTAGTACAAGATAATTAGATGGAATTGTACACGGAAAAAATTTGTTAGAGTTACCAAAAATATTTCCTAACGAGAAGCCTGTTGTGCTCTGAAGTAGTCAAAGGGATGCAATGAATATTTCATCTCCTGAAACATTTAACAGAGCAAGGAATGCAGGAATAGAAAGTATATCTTAAAGCTATTTTCTGTTGGGTGAAGAGTAGGAATCATCCATCCTTCTGGCCTTTGTTTCTGCTTCAACTAATAGGGTGGAGAGAGTGATAGCACAGAGAAGATATTTCCCAATACAGACATTATAGCCACACCGTCAAAAGAGATTCGTTCTCTGGATGTAAAGTGGTGGAGATAAATCTTTCTATGCCTTATGCAGTGAAAAAACCAAACAAATGTTTTTCACTTTTTCCGCTATTTAGTTCCCTTTAGCAGATCCTTTAGTATTTCCAGCTCTAGAAAAACAAGTAACACATTGTTGGTTTATTGATACTGAGTAGAGATAGCTTATGGAAATAAAGGAATAGCACTCCTGGTATTTCGAGGATGAAAGTGATTAAGGGGACTTTTGGTCAGGAGAGGAGAGTAATCTAAAGAGAAGGATATGATTCCAGAGAAAGAAAGAAAGAAAGAAAAAGAGCACCAGCTCTGAGGTTGGGTTCTGTACAACACCAGAACAATTAGGTAATTAAATGAGACTCTATACACCACGGTTTATTTGACTAATGTTTCTTACCTTTTAACTGGTTGTTTGGCTTTTACTTTAACTCAGTGAAGTGGCTGCTTAAAGGTGCAATTAGCTCAGCTGTCTCTGGGTGTATTATGTAGCAGTTTTCAAACGTAATGTGCGTAGGATCACTTGTAAGGATTTTGCCAAATCACAGATTCTGTTTGGGGAGGTCTGGGTTCGGGGCACAGAATCTGCATTTCTAACAAGCTCTGTAGCGATGCTGATGCTCCTGGTCTGGGGACCATACTTTGAGCAGCAAGCGTGTGCGGCAGAGCAGCAAGCGTGTGTGGCATGACATCACTGCCTGCATTCTTCCATGGATACAGACCTAATGAAAGGTATTCATTCACCTTGTTTAATACAAATGAAGGTATGAATTAAGGGACATTGTGTTTCATAGTCCTCTTGTATTTCCTAGAGCCATCTCAAAACTGTGATGGCAAATTACAAAATCATTTAAATCCGATGGTCTCCAACCCTCACTGCACATACGCATCCCCTGTGGACATTTTGAAAAATACAAATGTCCAGGCCCTAACCAAAGTTGATTAAGAATCTCTGGGAGTGAGGCCAAAACATAAATTTTTCACCCCCTCATTTTATTAGAAAGTCATTTTTACATTTACAGAAAAGTTAAGAGAATAGTGTGTTGATTGCCCATATGCCCCCTGCATAGTTGAAAGAATAGCTTAATGATGATCCATACACCCGTATACCTAGATCCATCAACTGTTGCCACTTGGCTATATTTAAATTATTTGATGGTGTATTTTTGCTTTATCTAAGGCAGTTCTCAACTGGGGGCAGTTTCACCCTTCAAAGGACATTTAGCAATATCTGAAGACGTTTTTGGCTGTCACAACTAGGGAGAGGCGGACAGTTTGTGATGCTGATAAAAGTACAGGACAGGGGTCTTATCCAACATCATATAATGCACAGGCCAGTCCCCCACGACAAAGAGGCAGCCAGCCCAAAATGTCAACAGGGCTATAATATAATAAAATGTAATCATTAATATTGAATCATTTGGACGTAAATTCAAGTCATTTTTATTTATCACTGCCGAATACTTTAACATCTCCAAAAATCCTCTCACATAACCACAAGGTCAATATCATATGTGAGAGGATGAACAATGATTCCTTAATATCTTCTAACAGTGAGTTCACATTTAAATTTTCTCAACTGTACTCTGCGTTGTTTTTTTTTAACCAGGATTCAATTAAGTTTCGTGCATTGCATTTGATTTATTTATTTGGTCTTAAAATTTGGATCAGTCCTCCAGACATTTTTTTAAATTACTTTTTTGAAGAGGCTAATCTAGTTGTCCTCTATTTGGGGCTTGGTTTAATTACTTCCTCTTGTTTCATTGTTTGACTTATTCCGATATTTCTTGTATTTCTTATGAAGTAGATGTGAGATGTTTATAAAGCCTTGATTAAATTCAAATTAAACATTTCTAGCAAGAATATTTAGGGTGGGGCTATATACCTTACATTGCATGACAGCAGGAGCTACAAAATTTCTGGTTTCTTGTCTAATAATGTTGCTAAATTTGATCCTTGATTCAGGTAGTGATTTCTCCCCATAGTAAGCTCCATTTCCCGCTTTGTGATAAGCAAATCCTTCTTGGGATGGGTTTTTGACACCTGTGCATATCCTAACCTCCAACTAATTTCACTTAATAGTGTTAGCATCCACTGATGCTCTTTGCCAGAGTCATGGGAGGTCAAAAAATCATATTTTTTCTTTTATTAATAACTTTTAAATTCTGTAATCTCCATTTCTTAGCTAAAATTCTTCTATTAAAAAAAAAAAAAACTCCTTCTACTACAATTTCCTCCTAAAAAGGCAGAATAAATGATTGATTCCTTCCTTTAACCTCTACTTTTAAGAATAGACTTCAGAATAAGGAGCTGATGTTATGCTTACTTATCAACAAATTAGTCCTAACCTGGACTTTTCTGCAATACAGGAAAAATAGTTGAATATAGCAGGAGATGTCACAAACTTTTCACAATCAGAAAAAAATAAAGCTACAAGGTTTTTTTTTTTAATTAGGGTATTTATAGTATGTAAAAACCATGTATGTTAAAGTAATTTCAGTGTATATTGGTGTAATTTCAGTGTGTATTAATGTAATTTCAAGTTAAAAGAGGTAAACATCTTTTAAAGTTTCAGAAAGGTATTTACCTTTATAAAGATATATGTCAAGTATCAACTGTTAGACGGAAGATGGGTTGAAAGTCGCCAAGCTGAAATCTATTTCTTCATAACTTGGAATACATTTGAATAGGCTGTTTAGTCTCTCCTGAATCCATGGGTGGTAAGTGATGTGTGAAAGCCAAACCCTTCTCAGACAACAGTTCTTGGATTTAAAAAACAGTTATGTTTGGAAATCATTATTTTCCACAAGGGAAAGTAGACACGTTACAGGAAGCAACTGGAACCAGTTTTAGCCCTTTGTTTCAAAGCCTCTATTTCTTCATTTCTGAGCCTGGAATCTCATCTCGGTTCCTTTTTTTTTTTTTTTTTTTAGGAAGAGCAACTTTTAGCTGGCTGGTGGTTTTTAATTCACCTCGGTGTGGCATACAATATTCCTAAACTGGGTCCCAAACCTATACCTGGGAAGGTAAAAGTTAATTATTTGAATTCATTGTCTTAGGTCTGGGTGTAAAGGAGAGGGCTGCCTTCAGTTTATAACATGGTAAATTTGTTTTTATGATGAATAAATGGGCACTTAGCACCAAAACTTTGCAGGTGTCATCCAGATGTCTCAGAACTTGAGTGAGCACATGGATCTGACCACACGGACACTTGTGTTCGCCGGATGGAAACACCGTCTGGAGAGAAGATGCATTTTTTTAAAGATCTGGAAATTTTAACAGTATCTGGCAGTTACTTGGTTTTCAAGATAATCCTGTCACTGTTTCTGGTTATGAATTAGGGGTGGGGGTGGGGACTTCCGAAGCGATGGCTTGGTGGCTTGTTGAAATTGGGTGGAGATGTTGGGAGCCTGGAGCTTGAGCATAAGCAAGCTTTCTGGGAAGAGACCTGCAATCATGTTACTCTCAGTCGCTTAAGAACCTAGGTGGTGTGGGCATGACGGGTAGAGGTGGTCGTGGGGGAGAGAAAAAAGAGAATCAGACCATGAGTTCCATGGACACAAAAACAATTGGTTAATTCCTACAGACTTTCACTTTTCAAATAATTGTTTGTCTGGCCCTTAATCCTTAGCCAAGTGACTCCCTAAGGATGTGTTAATTTATTTTATCTATTAAAGATGTGCCATCACAACAACCCTTTCTCAAGTTACAAAACCATCTTCTCAGTTAGCCTTGGCTTGGCCAGCAAGGTTTGATAAACAGGCTAGTCTGTTGTACTAATGACACGGCCAGGATTCTGCTCTGCCTCTCACTCTCATCCCTTGCTACTGGTGGCAGAGGAGTAGACTGTCACCAACGAGCACATGTGTATGCTATTAAAAACAAACAAACAAACAGAAACAACCACTGAGCAAGTGACTCCTCAATTTTCTTTTCATTGAACCAAGAGACTCTTTTTGTTACTCTTTATTGAACAGTCAGAAGCAGAAATAAGAAGGCCACTTCCAGATGGATGGAACACCGTGATCATTTTGACCTCTTGATTGTTGAGTCAAAATGATAATTTCACTAATTTTACCCTGAAATTAAAGAGCTCTGTGACAGAATCAACCAGAGAGATTGGTAATTTAAATATGCATTAATATATTTAAAACAGGAGAGAAGCCTTTTGGTAAATGACAGGATTGCAGCTTTGAAACACTTCTATCTCCCTGGAGAGTAACGCATTCTCCTTGGAGAAGCTAACATATTTTAGAAATATCAAGGAGTTAAGACTACTAGCTAGGAGAACCTAACAGTATTTTCTTTTCCTTTAAAAATTATATTTAATTAGAGCCAGGTGCAGTGGCTCATGGCTATAATCCCAGCACTTTGGGGGACCGAGGTGGGCAGATCACCTGAGGTTGAGAGTTGGAGACCAGCCTGGCCAGCATGGTGAAACTCTGTACCTACTAAAAAAATATATATAAAAATCAGCCAAGCATGATGGCAGGCACCTGTAATCTCAGCAACTTGGGAAGCTGAGGCAGGAGAATTGCTTGAACCTGGGAGGTGGAGGTTGCAATGAGCCAAGATGGCGCCATTGCACTCCAGCCTAGGCAACAGAGCAAGGCTCCGTCTTAAAAACAAACAAATAAATTATATTTAATTATTCACATAACATAAACCTATGTATACAATTACATTGTGTATCATATACATAATATAAACACTTAAGCTTCAACTTTATGATGCACAAATAGAGATAGTTATGATCCAAAGAGAAGACATCAAAAAGAAAATAGGAAACAAAAATGACTCATGCAAATTGCACATTGACCCATGTAAGTTTCACAGGGCCGTGCAGTAGGAACCACAAGACCGGCATGATGGTTTTTCAACTGTAGACCATTATAAAGTTTCTCAAGACAGAGCCTCCATTTTTGTCTACCAGATCTAATATTTTTTACTTACTTGATTATATTACTCATTAATTTAACAGGTATTTATTGGATGCCTACTGTGTGCCAGCATTATGTCAGATTTTTAAGCTACAAAAATAACAAAAACACAACCTCCTAGGGAATTGCTATCCCATAGAAAAAATGGTAAATTTAATCATGAGCCATAGGTACTACAATATTAGTTTGGCGCAAACGTAATTGCGGTTTTCGCTGTTAAAAGCAAGTTCAAAAACTGCAATTACGTTTGCACCAACCAGATAGAAATAAATGTATGGAGAGTGGCGGCTCGGACAAAGAAGAAACATCTTCTAGTTCTTGATGAAGCTATTTTGGGGAGGCATGGACATTTGAAACTGCCAAAGAGAGCTTCTACTATCTGAAAACAGTCACCAACTCTTAATACGGTGGCAACAGTTTTCTGATCGTAGCCTCCTGCATAGTCAGAATGAATGATGCACATATTTTGTTCTGTTTTTGTTTTTGTTTTTTTGGAAACGGAATCTCTCCCTGTCTTCTAGGCTGGAGTGCAGTGGCATGATCTTGGATCTTGGCTCCTTGTAGCCTCCACCTTCCAGGTTCAAACGATTCTTTGCCTCAGCCTCCCTAGTAGCTGAGATTACAGGCGTGCACCATGATGCCTGGCTAATTTTTTTATTTTTGTAGAGATGGGCTTTCACCATGTTGGGCAGGCTGGCCTTGAACTTCTGACATCAGGTGATCTGCCCGCCTTGGCCTCTCAAACTGCCAGGCGAGCCACTGTGCCCAGCCAGAAACAAAGGATGCACATGTTTTTTGTTTCATTTTGTTTTGTTCTGTTTCTCCCTGAGCGAATGTCTGCTTTCACGTTTTCCTTCATATACTCCTAGAATAATAAACAGAGGTGCAAAGGCTCTGTATGTAAAGTGAGGGCAACTTAGAAGTGACATGTACCAGCGGGGAAGTCAAGAAGAGGGCAAAACGGCCACAGATGAAGACAGGAAGGAAGGAAAGAACCTCAAATGAGAAATAAGGAAAAGAAAATGTAAATATTATTTGAAGGTGATTTAAACTATAGGAATTAAAATTATGGTGAGGGGAAGAGCTGTTGGATATTAAAGAAGAAGCAATCAGCTAAGCCCCAAAGGACAGGCATGATGAGAGCACTTTCTGCTGTTGTGGGCAAGGAAGTTTGGTGCCAAGTCAGTTGTGTGATGAAATCTGTTATGAATTCTCCCCATCTCAACATTAGATTAACACGTGGGGTTTCATTTTCAAAGGGGTCCAAGGAAAGCAAGGCAGACTACTCACACAAATAAACGGGAGTTGTGTGTCTGAAATTCCCTCAAAATGCCAAAAAACAGCCCCCTATAATGTAATTATGTATTTTAAGCATTTGAAACCAATTTATAACAGACATTACAGTATTCTTGTCTACAGTAGAGTTGGCACACGGCACTTCCGATGTTAAATATTTCCAACGAGCTCCCATTCACACCGCACACGGCTCCCTGTGCTAGCGATGTTCCCAGGCTTCTCTTAAGTGTTTCACTAACCCACGGAGGCATTTCTGAGACCGGGAGCACAATTATAACCCCCTGGACTGCCCAAACCCTGAGGGGTCTTTGAAATTCTGTGTCTCAGGAGGTTACACTTTAAAAACAGTGAGGAGAGTCTCAGTTCAGGCTACAAAAGACAATAGTAGACTTCCGTTTTAGAGGTAGACATCTTGAATTTTTAACTGATCATTTGTCTGGAATGCCACTGAGGACACGGTGAATCTGTGACCTGAGTGATTCCTTCTCTTGGATCTCAACTTTTCACAACTCAGAACACAGGAACATGTTCTTCTAGGTCTGCCTCCTTCTTCCTCCTTCTGTCCTTTCTTCCCTCCGGTCTTCCTTTTCTTTCTTTCTTCTTTTCTCTTTTTTTCCTCCCTCCATTCCTGACTCTCTCTTTACTCTTTCTGTCTAGGTCACTTTCTTTCTTCCTGCCTGCCTTCTTTACTTACTTTCTTCTCTTTCCTTCCTTTCTCACTCCCCTTCTTCCTCCTCCCTCCTTTCCTTCTCTCTTTCTTTCCTCTTTCATTTTTTTTCTCTTTCTTTCTCGCTCTCTCTCCTTCCTTCTCTTTTCTTCTTTCTCTTTCCTTCCTTCTTTCCTTCCTTCTCTTTACTGTACTTCCTTCTTTTTTCTTCTCTTCCTTCCTCTCTCCCTTTCTTCCTCCATCTTTCTCTCTCTCTCTCTTTCTGATGTCCTTTATCCTTTCCCATTGTACCACACAAACTCATATATTTATCACCCAATAAGAACAAAGAGTAATGCAGTTAATTAAATGAGCATTTAAATAAGCAAATTGAGAGCTTCCCAAATGGACATATGTAAAATCCTCCCCAAAACTTTTATTCTAGTTGTTCCAGTTGTAGAATTTCCATATAAAGTGAAATCATTTGTTCAAAATAACAGAGCTGCAGAATCTAGTTATTCTTAGACTAGAAATGCTGCTTCAAGGTAGGGAGTTCTCTTTTCTATTCATAGCTTGGATCAATCCACCCATTTCCAACTTTTCTTACTATGGTTAACAACAAACCACAAGGAAGTTATCATACTGGCACCTTTTCTTGGATTTTTCATTTTATTGCCTACTGCCCTGAGAAGTCTCACTTCTTGAGGAGAAACCTTGACCCAGTGACCTCCACTGGTTTAGTATTTATCCATGCTCTCCTCTGATCCATTTCCTGTGCCCTTGTGCTGTGGACATGGTGGCTGTCATCCCTTCACTGTCTATGACTGATTCAAGCCCACTGGGGACACATCATCCCCTAAGTGATTCCTATACCAATAACCAGTATCCCTATATGAGTTATTGTTACAGGAATACCTAGGCATAAAGCTGTGGGAAAGTGAGATGTAGGAAGAGGTTTACTCTGGGTTGGTATGAAAGTGATTCCACTTACCACCTCTCCTGCCATCCTGTGAACAGGAAATCTCACTGGTCTACTGCTGCCTGCAGTGCTCTGAGAACCAAGAGGGAGACCATGATGAAATGGAGTGGACGCCCCAGTAAGCAGAGGAGAGAATCAGAAAGAGAATGTATGTGCATTGTCCAGGCACTGGTTCAACCATCCTGAAATGTACCCTTGCCTCCGACCTTCCCGTTATATGAAATAATAAATTTCCTCATTCCAGTTAATTTGATTTAAGATCAATTAAATGAAGACAGGAATTCCTTGTTGACACACTTTTTTTTTTTTTTTTTGAGGCACACTCTCACTCCCATTGCCCAGGCTGGAGGACAGTGGCACCATCAAGGCTCGCAGCAACCTCAACTTCCCAGGCTCAGGTGATCCTCCCACCTCTGCCTCCTGAGTAGCGAGGAGTACAGGTGTGTGCCACCATACCTGGCTTTTTGTATTTTTAATAGACACATGGCCTCCCATGTTGCCTAAACTGGTCTTGTATTCCTGGGCTCGAGTTATCCTTCTGCCTCAGCCTCCCAAAGTGCTGGGATTATGGGCACCAGCCATCATGTCCAGATAACACATTCTAGAGTTAAAAAAAAATCTTTATTCCCACCCCCACTTTCCTCTCTTTTTTTTTTTTCTTTTTTTTTAATTCTTTTATAGTGTTGGCTAGTGACAGCTAGGGTGACCAATGCTCTTTATTTTCTTGGGATTAAGAAGTTTTTTAAGATGTGTGACTTTCAGTGCTAAAAATGGGCTGACCCAGAGCAAGTGAGATGGTTGGTCCCCTATAAGGTGAATAAATCATTCTCATAATTATACTGAAGATCACCAATCCCTGGAGTTTGGCTGCTACTTTCCATAAGGACTGGCTTTCTATCAAAATCTGCAAAAGGGCTGGATGTGGTGGCTCACAACTGTAATCCCAGCAGTTTGGGAGGTGAAGGCAGCCATATCACTTGAGGTCAGGAGTTTGAGACCAGCCTGGCCAACATGGTGAAACCCCATTTCTACTAAAAATATAAAAATTAGCCAGGCGTGGTGGTGCACACCTGTAATCCCAGCTATTTAGGAGGCTGAAGCAGGAGAATCACTTGAATCCTGAAGGCAGAGGTTGCAGTGTGCTAAGATTGCACCACTGAACTCCAGCCTGAGTGACAGAGCAAGACTCAGTCTCAAAAGAAAAAAAAATCTGCAAAGCTCTTTCTTTTTTATTATTGAGACACAACACTAGAACAGATCTGGGCCTGAGGAAGAAAACAAACAAAAAAAAAATGCTTGGATTCTCGTTCCTAGCTTTCTTGCTTCTCTTAGCTGGCCACCACCGATGAGGGACCTCCAGGAATGCCAGAGGTGTCTGGCATAAGCTTCTTGTATCATTAGAGAGAGAGAGAGAGAGAGAGGAGAGAGAGGGAGAGAAGAGAAGAAACTAGGAAGGAGGCAGAGGAATGTGGATTTACCAAAGATCTCAGAGCAACTGAATGGCTGAGCTGAGGCAAAAATGAAGTCTCTCACCTGATACTTGCTCTTTCTACATTTGCAGAGACACATATCGGCTCTCTGCACACAGTTCTCCCATTCCTCTCATTTACCTCTATTCAGGAAGAATACGGTCTAGATTGGAAGAGGCCAGGAAAACCATCTGTACCTAGATGATCTTAGGAAAGGCTCTCGATTTCTCAACAGTCACTAATGTTTGGTTTTCCATTCACATTCAAAGCTCATACTCTATTGCTGGATTTCTTGCTTTTAATTTTGAAGATGTCTAAGAAGGTACTTCAAAAGTAGAAGCCATTATGCTCAGCAAACTAACGCAGGAAAATAAAACCAAATACCGCGTGTTCATTCTCACTTATGAGTGGGAGCTGAAGGACGAGAACACATGGACACATGGAGGGAACAACACACACTGGGGCCTGTTGGTGGAACTGGTGGGAGGGAGAGCATCAGGAAGAATGGTTAATGGATACTGGGCTTAATACGTAGGTGATGCAGTGATCTGTGCAGCAGATAACCATGGCACACATTTACCTGTGTAACAAACCTGTGCATCCTACACATGTACTCCTGAACTTAAAATAAAAGTTGAAACAATAAATGAAACAAAATTTTAAATAAAACCATTTTTTTCAAAGTAATGTGTTCAGACATTCTGTTGACTATACCTGAGAAACATGCAAACATTCCGCTTTATCCTCTATGACCCCAATTCAGGAAAGCATCTCCTCTTGCCTGAATATTGCAATAGCTCTCGAAGGTCCCCACTTCCACCCTTGTCCACCACACCCAGAGGACTCTCCACATGGAGGCAGCAACCTCCAGACACCTGGGTCAAACCACGACCTCTCTTCTCCGTGAAGACTTCCCTGGACGGTCTCTGTCCCCAGCTGGCTTTATTTTCTCCTTAGCACTTAACTACCATCTGATAGTCTATAGATTTTACTTCTTTATTTGTTGAATATATGCTTTCCCCTGCTATAATGCAAACACCATGAGGTTAGGGATTTATCTGTTGTGGTATCACCAGCACTCAGAACAGTACTCTGTACGAAGGCATCATTCAACAAATATTTCCTGAATAAATGAAAATAATTTTTCCATTCAAAATCCCTGAGGCTTCCCACTTTATTCGAAATAAACACTAAGGTAATGGCCTACAAAGCCTTCCATCACCATGTATTAGTTCGTTTTCACGCTGCTAATAAAGACATACCCAAGACTGGGTAATTTAGAAAGGAAAGAAGTTTAATTGAATCACAGTTCCACATGGCCAGGAAGGCTTCGCAATCATGGCAGAAGGCAAAGGGGAAGCAAGACACGTCTTACGCGGTGGCAGGCAAGACAGAGCGTGTGCAGGGAACTACCCTTTATAAGATCCTCAGCTCTCATGAGACTTATTTGCTATCATAATAGCGTGGGAAAGAGTCGCTCCCATGATTCCATTACCTCCTACTGGGTTCCTCCCATGACAGTAGGAATTATCGAAGCTACAGTTCAAGATGAGATGTGGGTGGGGACACAGCCAAAATATATCAACCCATCTCCCACCCCAGCCCCCTAGGCACCACACTTCTGTCTTCTCTGCTTCCCCAGCTCTGACACTGGTCTCCTCACAATTCTGGGGCATGCTCTTGACCAGTCTTTCCTGATTTCTTTTGCCATTGGAAGGCTCCTTTTTCAGATATCTCCCCAGCTTTCTCCTTTACGTCCTTCAGGTTTCTGCTCATATGACATGTATCAGAGCCTTCCTTTCCTGAGCTCTTGGCACAAAATAACTTTGCCTCTCCCTGTACTCCCCATTCCCCTTGGCCAGCATTGTCTTTCTTTACAGTACTACCATGATCTCTCTAATTTTTTTTTCTGTCTCATTCTGTCACCCAGGCTCGAGTACAGTGGCACAGTCTCTGCAAAAAGCAACCTCCACCTCGAGGGTTCAAGCAATTCTCTTGCCTTAGCCTCCCAAGTAGCTGGGATTACAGATGCATGCCACCATGCCTAGGTAATTTTTTTTATTTTTGTTAGAGACAGGTTTTTGCCATGTTGGCCAGGCTGGTCTCGAACTCCTGGCCTCAAGTAATGCACCCACCTCAGCCCCCAAAGTGCTGGAATTACAGGTATGAGCCACCAAGCCTGGCCTCCTTTATCTCTTTATTTTTTTTTTTTAAATTATGTCCCATTCTCAGTCTGCCCCACTGAAATGTAAGCTTCATGTCGAAATAAAATTTGTTCTATTGGCCACTGTATTCTCACTTGGCAATGAGTAGTTGCTCAATAAATGTATTTGTAGAATGGATGAATGCATGAATAATTGGTTTTGTATGGGCTTTTTAGTCATTTCTATTTGTCATTACATTTTTTGCAAACATTTTCCCAATTTCACGTTTGACCTCTAAGTCTTTATGGTATTTTTACACAGAATGGTAATTTAATTTTTATGCAATTAATTCTTTCTGTGTTTTCCTTTATAAATACACTTGCCTGAAAAGTTCTTTTTGGCCCCAAAATCTGTTAAAGACACACCTATGTTTTTTTCAAGTATTTTATAGTTTTACATTTGATCTTTTAATATACTTGGAAATGATTGCCTATGTGAGTTAATCTAAACAAATTATTTTCTACAAAACAATTTTCTGTATGTTACAATGTATTATTAATTATATTGTATTGATCATTATTATGATGTATATAGATAATTGACTAATCCATTCAGTATTTAGCTGCCTATTTCTATCTTTCTGTTTATAAATGATTCTAGGTTATTTATTCTTTCCATGTATCTTAAGATATTGTTCTAATCATTGTAGTTTTGCAATGTGGTTTAATGTTTTATATTTTAAAATTGCTCCTTTTTTACTTCAAATTTCTTTTAATTTGTAGACTAAGTAGAATAATGTTAGCAAAGTTCTCAAACAATATTATTGAGACATTGACTTAAAATGTGTTGAACATCATTACTTAGTGGAGAAGCAGTAAACTCATCACAATACACTTAACAGGTTTTGTGATTCTAATGACTGTTCTAATAGGAGATGATTGTTTAGGTCAGGTATGTGTATTTGGTCAGGTTTCTCCTCTGGGAAGTTATTGTTTTCCCTTTGTAATTAGTAAATATTTGGTGCGTAATGCAAGGACACTATGAAACCATTCTGTTCTTCTCAAACTTTTACTCAATATTTTTGTCATTCATTGGTGGGTCTTGCCAGCAGCAATTAGAACAGTTAAATCACATCTTAGGGTGTTCTAATGGTGATTTAATGATTCTAACTGCTGCTAGCAACATCTTAGGGTTTTCTAATGGTGATTTCTCTTATTCTTTCTGCATTTATTGATTAGCATTCTTCAGTGAGAAGGTTATTCCTCCCCCCATTTAGTTATTTAGTTATTCAATTATTTATTTATGATAGTAAAGACTCGCAGATATTTACCTTAGTCTACAGATTACAATATAATACTATTGTTACTTGTTTGCTATTCAAATTGTTCACGCTCTGCCCATCGGAGCACTTTTAGGCTGGCTCCTTTGCCCTTTTGACAAACCCCATCCTCTTTAGCACTTTCTTACTCTCTAATACCACAAGGTTTCTTACAATTTAGTGCTTTCTTACTCCTCAATATCACAAGGCTCCTTACGATTTCTCCGAAGAAATATATAGCTAATTCTTAAATACTCAGCATTTGTTCAATAGTTTGAAGATTTTGGATTTATTTTTTTCTCCATCTGCAACCATTTATAGACAAAAGAAATGTTGATTATCCTACCATGCCAAAGATAAATAGTTTAGGAATCAGGGAGAATGACAATTTTTATATTGCCTATTTTTTGGTTGCTTATTTATTTTTTATTTTTGAGACAGAATCTCACTCTGTTTACCAGGCTGGAGTGCAGTGGTGTGATCTCGGCTCACTACAATCTGTGCTTCCTCTGTTCAAGCGATTCTCTTGCCTCAGCCTCCTGAATAGCTGAGATTACAGGCAAGCACCACCACGCCTGGCTAATTTTTTAAATTTTTCATAGAGACAGGGTTTGGCCATGTTGGCCAGGCTGGTCTCAGGCTCCTCACCTCAGGTGATCTGCCCACTCAGCCTCCCAAAGTGCTAGGATTACAGGCATGAGCCACCATACCTTGTCCTTTTTGGTTTTTTAAATGGATAAATCTGGTAAAATCTAATATGATGCTTAGAGATCCCTTATAAACACAAATGGTCTAAGTTTCTAATTTCTGTAAGTAATCAGACCTCTGCTCTCTATACCACATAATGAGCTGTGAGGAGCCCCATTTTCTCCATCTCTGTCCCTCAACCAGTCTGCTATACCTTGGCAGTTCTGGAGGCATCCCATGGACCCAAGGCTCCCAAAACACCATTTGTAAACAACTCACACTGAATAGTCAAATCCTCTCATTTTACAAAGAAGCAAACTGAGGCTGAGGATACAATGAATTATCCAAACTCACAGAGTTAGTCAGTGGCTAAGTTCGGAACAGAACTGTGTTTGAGATCCATGTAAGTATTCTTTCAGCTTACCATACACTGCTAAAGGGGGTAGGATATTTCAGTTTCTAAATGTCTGGATGGACAGTAAGCCAATAAATGTAAGGTAAAATGGACAAAATCCAAATTAGACAATAAACAAAGAAAATTGCATTAGCAGTAAAATAGGTGGCTTTGGGAAATTTTTTAGAAATAAAAATGTAACTTAAAGCTCACAAATAATCCAAGATTACAATTCTGTCATGTACCCCATGTGGGTCCCTCAAACCTTTTAAGTATTGTGTTACTTTTGGTAAACTTTATGTTCTCCAAAGGCAGGCTTATTTGTCCTGGTGGTTTTTAAGGTGAAGTAAGGTAATATCCCTACAGAAACAAACAAACAAACAACAACAAAAAAACTATATACATATATATATAATATAATTTATATAGTGTATGTGTATCTATATATCTATAGATATATAGATATACCCAGACATAGTCATTATATAGAATAATTTTCCCACCATTCTACTGAGGTTCGTGTACTCAATTTTACTTAATAGTCTCATCTTTCAGGTAATCATACCAAATCCAAACTAGAAGTTTTACCTCAGTAGCAAGCAAGACCCAGATTTCCTTACCTCTCATTAAAAAAAAAAAAAATTACCCTCTCATCTACACAAGCTCCCAGGAGCATGCCATTGGACCAATGTCTTATATTTTGCTATAATGTCCCTTTCATGTGTATGACATTTTATTTTAAATATGATACTAATTTTATCCACATAATAAGCTCTAACAATCTGTTATGAATTGGTTAAAGTGTGATAAGACCAGCATGGGCTGGGAAATGGTAAAAGAATGTTTCTCTAGGGTAAATGATATACTACTCAAGAAAATGTGTATCTTCAGAAATATCCTAAACCTTCAATTAGGAGTTCCTAGAAAGGAGAGAAGAAAAATAAGTGGTATTATTCTAAGAATGCACTTCAGGCCATTGAGCCCAGTTAGAAAAATCTAATACTAAAACAAAGTAAATTCATTGCTAAAGTCATTGCTAGAGACTTTGACTATTTGCATAATGATTTGGTGCAAAACAAAGTATTTAAAAACTTCTGGCTTGCATTTTTGCGGTAGGCAGAATGATGATACCCAAAATATTCCCACCCTAATTCCTAGAACCTGTGCAAGGGTTCTGTTACATGAATAAGGGGAATTAAGAAAACTGATGGAATTGAGGTTGTTAATAAACTTACCTTCAAATAGGGAGATTTCGCTAGATTATCCAGATAGGTCTAACGTAATCACAAGTGTTCATTACAATGGAAGAGAGAGGCAGAAGAGGAGGTCAGAGTGAGAATGAGATTTGAAGATGCTACGCTGTTGACTTTAAAGAGGGAGAAAAGGACCAAAAGACAAGTAATGCAGGCCACTCTAGAATTTGGAAAAGACAGGGAAACAAATTCTCCCCTCGAGCCTTCAGAAGGGATGCAGCCCTACCCAAGACGTTGATTTTAACGCAGAGAGACCGATTTTGACTTCAAACTTCTAGATATGTTAAACAATAAGTTTATGCTACTTTAAACCACTATGTTTATGGTAATTTGTTATAGCAGCACTGGGTAATAAATATAATTTGAACAAATTCTTACCAACAAAAGAAATGAATCTATGCATAGGTAATAATTACCAAAAAGATTTAGAGACTCATAAAATGAATGACATTTGAGAATGTAAAAGACTATCATCCGAGAATGTGTGGTATCCAGAGAAGGGAAGAATATACTCCAAAGTTTAGAAAGTAGAACTTGTAAAAGTTGAGTGAAAAGTTTGCATTACTCCATAACATGAAGTTTTGAAAGGAAATATAACTTTAGAAGGTTGGAAAGTTCTCAAAAGATGTAATTATGACTGTATAATCCTATAGATTGAATTGTATGAAGCTACAGAAGGCATGCTTATCAAATATGTAGATGGCATGAAGCCTGGCAAGAGAATGAACACATTGTATGTCAGAACCAGAATTGAAATAACAAAAAAAATCTTGTCAGTCTGTAGCAATGGGATGAATCTCTAAAAAGATAGAAGTTAACAGGGATTAACATAAGATCCTACACTTGGGTCCAAAAACCCAACTGCCCAAATGAGTTAGAAGTGATGTAGTGTAGCAGCCTGTGATAAAACGGTGGTAGAGTTTTAATAAACCAAAAAGTTAAAGAGATATGATACGATAATGGGATAATAGAAGTGCTAACCATTTCAGAAAAGTTGTTTCTACCACTGTCTGCTGGTCAGATCATGTAAAGCAATCGACTACTTTAGGATTTGTTATAGGAAACAAATTAATAAAGCAAACATGCATGACACTTAGAAATAATGCATAGTTGAATATATTGAATATATTGGTGATGTTTATACTGAAGAAGACACAACTCTAAATTCAGAGTGAAGAGGGGACAGCTAGTTCTCTTTAAATATTTTAAGAACGCACGAGTCAAATTACTTATTGTAATTGGGCCTAAAGGGTAGAACTAGGATCAGTTAGTAGAAGCCACAGGAAGATGGAGCCTAATCAAACAAAGGAGAAGTAATAAGGTTGTCTAAAATTCAGATGGGCCGTCTATAGAGTGGGTTCACCATCCATGGAGATATTCCAACAAATTAAACCACAACTTGGTAGAGAATGTGTTACAATTCATTCAAACAGTAAAAGAAAATGTAGATCAGATTACCTGAGTTTTTGATGCTATGCCTAAAGATTATTTTGAGAAACAATTCCTATCTTAGATTTGTTTTAATTCACTTTTTACATCGGCAAACTTAATTTTTTGGCGTAATATGTTCATATCTTGGTAATAGCAAACTGCATGATCTCATGCTCCTTGTTGATGCAATGCAAAAAGCCTTACTGGGAAAGAAGAGAAAACTGTTAAGTTTCAGCAAACTTTGAAAATTTTGTTGTTTTCTTGTGGCTCTTAATGAGACTGCAAAAATGGAGATGTTGAATTCATAGGGTGCTAAGTTCTCAGAAGAACTGACTAAAATCTCACTGTTCAATTATAGAGGAAAAGAGGTTAATTAAATGATAAATATTCTCTATTCATGTGGTAACAGTAAGTGATTCTCTCAGACATGCCACATTCTCAGTTCAGAAACCCTAGCACTGCGCCTTTTACCAAACTCTCAAAGGTAAAGATACAGTGTTAAAGACCTGTGGACTTCTTTGTGGCCAGTGCTCACTAGGCACCACAAGCTTCTGAAGCATTTCCAAATTGATGCAGCTCAGGAAAGATTCTCTTGACGATCTTAAGTCTACAAATCTTTCACTGTTCAAGTGTCCTCAGAGTTATCACTTTCATCTCTCTTTCCTACTCTACCTGTTTCATTCTGTTCTTTATTTAAATTGCTTAAAAAGTCTTTTATTTTCTAAGATAATCTGTAAAATTATCTTTTCCCAAAATCAAAAGAAAAAAGAAAATAATAAGTTGAAGAGGCAAAAGGGAGGCTTTGAGTTCTGATTCACAAAATCTTCTTGGAAAAGGCTAAGCTGGGCTCTCTTTGAGAGTTTGGAAAGAACTTTTCAGGTCCAGTTAGTAGAACTGCTTTTAGGAAAAGTACAATTCGAGAAAGGATATAATCAGATGAAAAAAGGAAAAAATAACGTAAGAGATTGAGTTCATGAGTGGGTGAGTCTGCCCTTTGCCATAGTAATGGTTAATTTTATGTGTCAACTTAGCCAGGTTGTGAAGCCTGGTTATTGGTTGAACACTCATCTAGGCATTGCTGTTAATTATTTTTTAGATGTAATTAAGATTTAAATAGCAAGCTTTGAGTGAAACACATTATCTTCCATAATGTGAGTGAATCTCATCCAAGAAGTTGAAGGCCTTAAGAGATCCCATGAGGAAAAAAATGACTCTGCTTCCAGAGTGCCTTTGGTCTTGAGACTGCACCCTCAACTCTTCCCTGGGTCTCCAGCCTGCTGGCCTACCCTGCAGATTTTGGACTTGGCAGCCCCACAACTGCCTGAGTTAACTTCTTTAAAATAAGTCCTTATCTCTGTATATCTAGATCTATATTTATATCTGTATCCTATTTGTTACATTTCTTTGGAGAACTCTAATCCAACCATGAATTTCTCAGTCTCTTGTCCTACTCACTCTACATTCACCCTTTTATTTCTATCCTTGAAATTTACTTTCCTCTGGGGTAAAACCTAGTATCTGCTGCCCCAACACTTTCTGTGTCAAGCCACTTCTACCTCTCTTCTCATTTTCTAATCATACTTTAGGTAATGATATCAGAAAATCGACACTTGAGCACATTTTGTAAAAACCTTAACTTACAGATATCTTCTTTTCAAGGAAATGAAAACTGTGATAAACTTCATAAAAGCCTCACCCAGGATTAGTGATAAAGACTAGCTGAAACAATATATGTGAACTAGCTTTTCAGACAAAACGTTGCCACATTTTTTTCTTCTTTATTCTCAACCCTATATATATGCCACCTACCTCACTGAAAAACCATTCTAGAGTACAGGGTGTAAAGCAGTTTAGGGAAATCCAACACATATCACTGATGATCTACTATGAGAAAAGTGTTCGGCTACCCTGTGGGAATCTTTGTGCCACAGAAGCTCACAAATGGGTAGAGGATACCTATAAATACTTACATAACTCGGAGACAGACAGATCTGGGGGAAAACGCTAAGAAATTCATCGAAGGGAGTATAAGGTAAAATAATTTCATACTGATTAAAGAGATCAAAATGAATTTTTTTTTAAGATAGAAAATGTGGTGCTCTTCAAGTGCAGGACAGGAATTTAATAAATATCCAAAAAAGGACATTCTACACAATTAAAATTGTAAATGACATTAATGTATTCCTGATTATGCTTTATTCCAGAGTACTTACACAATGTGTTCAAGATCGTATCAATGGTTTTTCAACATGATCTCATTTAACTCTGTAAGATGGGTACCATTAATAGCACCATTTTATAGATGCAGAAAGTAAAGCCTTGAAAGATAGTTAATGGTCCAAGTTCAAGAGTGACAACAAATACTTGGATTTGGAATGTCTAACTCCAAAGGCCAAACTCTTAACTATCATATGACAATACCTCTTAAGAAGAATTAATAGGATCATTGCCTGGAAGTGGGAAAATGTGGGATGAGTTTTTAATGTGCCTGAGTAATATCATGATTGGACATTTACATGAGGCAACATGGCAGACTAGATCTTCAGAACTATACCTCATGGTACAATATACCAAAAATTCTGGATTAAATGTTAAAAAGAATTCAAATAAATTATTGAAATGATAAAAAATAATCGAGAGTCCTTTAGGGAATAGTGATCGTTAAGCTAGAAAGGTAAACAAACTCTGGTGATGGCTGGTATGGGTCCTGGGATATCTGCCTAGCCTAGTGGTCTAAAGCCTATGTAGACCTGTTCTACATAGGGAACAGGATGTTCCCTATATACTTTGTTCCCTGTATACATTGGGAACAGGAAACAAAGCATTAGGCTGGAGTAGAACAGAAGATAGATGTTAGAGACTTCTGTATGAAGGTCAAACATCTGAAGGGTAGGAGGCTCCCAGTGACTGAAAGAAAAAAAAAGTTGATAGCAGGGATATACATTTCTCAGCCTTAGCTCTGGATGGAATAGGAAAAAAAGTACAAAAGTCTCTCCTGAAAACTCTTAATTATAAGCATATACTCACTGGTTAGGAAATGGAATTCAAACATCTGTGAAGGCTAAGAAACCTCAAAAAGTCACAGAGAAAACAGTGGCTATGAGGCTGAGAAGTTGAGCAGAGCTTTCAATCATTTTAGGGGACTAACCAAAAAGATGAAAACCCAAGCAAAAATTCAAGTCTTTGAAACCTAAAGTACAATAAAAAAAGAAAAAATTATCAAAAAAATACACCAACATTAACCATAGCTGATGCACTAAGACAATTGCAAAAAAAAAAAAAAAAAAAAAAAAAAAAAGTTAAAGGAGTGAACTTTAGGAGCAAAGACTGACTGCAGTAAGATTATCCATCGCAATGAGTATAGTGCATTTCAAATTAGCTCAATACCAGACCACATGAGGTGATCGGTTTTTATCCTGACACCGGCAATAATAAAAACATATCTTCTCTGGGGGGAGATTATGTTTTCAAGACTTTCAATTTATGTCTTTAATTTTTTATCGCAATGTTTGACTTTCCATAAAAAAGTGACCATACATTTCATGATACAAAGTAATTGATCAAAAACTACAAAACTAAGACAATAAGAGAGTAAAATCTAAGGCCAACTGGCATGCAGAAATTAATGAAGACTTTAATGTAATGATTATTACATGTTCAAGAAAATGATGAAAGATTTAGTAGACAATTAATTCTGATGAACAATTAAAACAGAAATGCTAGAAAAGAAAAACAGAATTATTACAAGTAAGAACTCGGTAGACAAATTAAGAGCAGAACAGTTTTAGTGAAATAGAAGACTAGGAAAATAGAAAACAGTAGAAAATACGTAGACTGAAGAACAGAGAACCAAGTAGCTAGCGAAAGCACGCTAAATAGAAACAGTCAAACAAAAAAAGCCAAAGCTATCACAAGAGACATGTGAAACATGGTAGATTGTTTCTCTTAGATGCATTTGAAGTGTCATAAGCAGAGTAAAAGAATGTTAGCATGTTGAAGTGATAGTGAACAAGAATTTTCCAAAATTGATGAAATACATCAAACTGCAGAAGAAAATAGTATTATAAAGTCCAAAATGTAATAAAAATGGAAACAAAAATAGGAACAAAGCATATTATGGCATATCATTGTAAAATTAATTGAAATCAAAGAAAAAGAAAAAAAAAAATCTCAAAAGCAGCCAGATGGGAAAAAAGACTTATTACCCTCAGTAATAAAATACTTTAAGTAACTTTAAGGCCATAAAAATGAAACTGGTCCCTTAATAAAATGATCGAAGCCAAAAGACAGTGGAATGATATCTTCAAGGGGCTCCCAGAAAATAACCGCCAAGTTTGAATTCTATACTGAGTAAAATGTTCTGTTCTTCAAATGACCTAGAATTTTATAGCAGTGAAAACATTCTTTGAAATGAAAGCAAATAAACACATTTCAGGCAAAAAATTATCATCAGCAGACATATGCTAAAAAAGAGAAAACAAACACAAAGAGAGTTGCTCAGGCAGTAAAAAAGTGATCCCAGATGGAAGAAAAGAAAATGAAGAAGAAACGAAGAGCAAAGAAAAGATTAAATATGTACACAAATCTAAATTACTATTGATTATACCCAACAATAACAACTATATCATGTTGGGATTTAAGTATATATAAAACTAAAACATGCAATAATAGTGAAAAAGAGTGGAAAGAAAATATATGGTTTAACATCTTTGTATTTTACTGAAAGTGGTAGAAGTATTCATTAAAATCAAATTCTAGTAAGTCAAAGATGCATATTGTAAGGTCTCAGTTAGCTATCCAATGAAAAGTAAAAGAATGTACAACTAATAAGCTAGTAGGAGGAAGCATTGGGTTATTTTAAAACTTACTTGACTAATACAAAATAAGGCAGTAAGAGAGGACAAATGTCACATACTGCAGGGGAATTATTAAAAATTAAGCAGTATAATGATAGATAAATCAAAATATATCAGTAATTTAAGAAATATAAATAGGTTAAATTGATTCAAACACCACATAGATAAAAAAGAGAAACCGAACTATATGCTGCCTATGTGAAATATCTGAAGAGTGAAAGTGAAAGGATATAAAGGGACTTACCATGCACAGACTGAATACCTACTTAAGCTACTAACATCAAAGTAGACATTAAGATAAGAAGCATCACTAGAAATAAAGAAGGATATTCATAAAGATATAAAGGTCAATCTATAAAATGATAAAATAATTATAAATGTATATGGACCTAGTAACATAGCTTCAATATATTTGATGCAAAAATATCAAATATATTGAATTAAACGAAAACTAACATTGACTTTATAAAACAGTAACAATAACCAGAACAGTTGGCACCCTCGCTGCTCACCCTAACTGCTTTAGAGGGTCATAAGATAGAGCCAGATAAAGATCACAATGGCTCTCATGACCTAGTCTCAGAAATTACACACCATCACTTGGCCATAATCTGCCATAATTGTTTATTAGAAGCAATTCATTAAGTCCAGCCCACATTCAAGGGGAGGACTTCACCGTTTCAAGGGAAAGAGTTTTTAACATGTAAAAATTGCTGTACTATATATCTCACTGAAAAAATTAGAAAAATTCAACCCCTCATATCTTTTACAAAAACCAACTCAGAATGAATCATAGATCTAAGTGTAAAACAAAACTATACTACTCAATTTTAATAATTGCTATAAACACATATAAAGAACTCTCAAAGCCTAAGAGTAAGAAAGTAATCCCAATTAAAAACTGAGCAAAGTACTTGGGAATACAAGAACAATACTAAGCACATGGCCATTAGGTACATTCAAATTAAAACCACTGTGAAATACCACTACACACCTATTAAGAATGTCTAATATAAATACACCTTACAACACCAATGGCTGATTAGTATGTGAGGCAACTGGAACTCTCAATTGTTGGTGGGCATGCTAATGATATAGACACTCTGGAAAAAAGTTTAGCATTTTCTTACAAAGTTAAACATAATTTACTGCATGATGCAGCAGTTACACTTTTGAGTATTTAACCTAGAGGAATGAATGCTTAGGTTCACATGAAAACCTATATATGATTGTTTATAGCAACTCCATTTACAATGACCAAAAACTGCAAAAACAAAAACCAAAATGTTATTTAATCAAGGAAAAGTTATAGTATATCATACCATGAAATACTATTTGTAACAATAAGTATTCATACAGACAATAATGTGGATAAGTCTCAAATGTATTACGCTGAATGCAAGAAACTAGCCTCAAATATTACATATTGCATCATTCCATTTGTCTGACTTTCTCAAGAGCATAAAACTATAGTGATAAAGAACACATCAGTAGTTGCTTTGAGATGGGTGGTAGCAGAATGTGCCTACTAAGGGATAGCAAAAGAAGGGCTGGAGGGATTATGAAACTGTTCTGTATTTTTACTGTGATGGTTGCACAAATCTATCCATGTGTTAAAATTCTACTCTGATACAACACAAAAATTTAACTTCATGGCATACACAAAAGAGGAGCCCAAGAAATAGGGAGATGCACCATGTTTGTAATGGTAAACACAGTATCATGAAGAGGGTCATCCTCTCCCAAAACTGTTCCATGAATTCAATACAATGGTAATGTTAAATTACTTATATGATCTTAATTTTTATTTTGATTGTTTTAATTCTGTCAGTTTGATTCTGAAATCTATGTAGTAAAGTAAAGGGCAAGAATAACTATGCCATTTCTAGAAAGAAGCATTGTCTGTGAAGACTTGTCTTCCGAAGTAGCAAGAGTTATTTTTTCACGTATAGTAAGAAGGTGAAATTGTGCAAAGAAGAATAAATGGACTAAAATAAAAAAAAAAAAAAATAGAACCTTAAAAGCAGTCATACAAGTATAGCAGGAGAAGAGTGAGCTAATCTACAAGTGAAGCTGAGACATGATTGTGTTCTTTTGTGAAGAAATAAGCATCATGGCAGGTAAAATAAAATGGATATTTGTCTGACATTGTACAACAAGTCAAGCTCAGGTTCATTAAACACTTGCATGTAAAAGTCAGTTTTAAAACTTTTAAGAAAAACCATAGAATTTCTTAAAAGCCTTTATCATATGGAGAACATTTTCTTAAGGAAGAGACTAATTTTTAAACCATAAAATATAAAGACCGATATATTTTACTGCAACAAATAACTAACTTTTATTAAAAGAGCTACTAACAAAATGACATAGGGCAAGCAGAAATTTTGCAACATATAATTGATGTATTTTATATACATAGAGATAAAGCATATTTACAGAGATACTATACATCAAATGTGAAAAAAAAAAACACCAAAAAATGCAACACCTCACTATAGCATCTATGTTTGACCCAATGGCATAGAGGCTTACTAAAATACCTAGAGACCATGTTCATAGATTTTACATAATGATTTAATAGTTTACTTAAAAATAAAAAAATTGTGAAATGCTGACTTAGAATACAAAGTCTTATAGATTCTTTTTTTTTTAAGTATGGTATTTACAGCCTCTTCGTCTTTTGAAGCAACAATATCTTTTCACTAAAAAGCAGCATCATTAATCTTCTTTTTCTGAACTAACAGCTTTAAATAGATAGAAATATTTGAATATCTGTTACATTATTTTTGAATAACTTTATTTTGGTTATTTAATTATTTATTCATCCATATAAGAAATTCATCATTCTTTGGGAGGCCGAGGCAGGTGAATCATGAGGTCAAGAGATAGAGACCATCCTGGCCAACATGGGGAAATCCTGTCTCTACTAAAAAAAATACACAAATCAGCTGGGCATGGTGGCACACACCGTAGTCCCAGCTACTCAGGAGGCTGAGGCAGGAGAATCGTTGAACCAGGGAGTTGGAGGTTGCAGTGAGCTGAGTTCGCGCTACTGCACTCCAGCCTGGGGACAGAATGAGACTCTGCCTCAAAAAAAAAAAAAAAAAAAAAAAAAAGATATTCATCATTAACAGTAAGAGCCAAAAGGAAAGGGTAAAAAAAATCAATGCCCTTATGAAAAACAATGAAAACTATAAAATACTAATAGTAAATGCAAAAATGTTTAAAACTTATAAGGTCATATATAATAGTCTTTAAAAATTAAAACGTCGTCCATGCTTCTGAATAGTTTTGAATGTAGGGATGTTAAACTTTCCTAAAGTAATCTATACACTTATTAAATTGCCGATAAAGATATTCAAACAGGATTTAAAAATAAAATGTGATAGTTTATTCTAATATAATCTAGCAAGATTCTACCTGTGAATAGATAGGACAAGTTTAAAATTAGGCATTGTTTTACCTATTTTTAGTGTTCAAAGATCTGTTTGTCTAATTCAACCTTGCTAATTATATCAATTTTTTTTTTTTGAGACAGACTTTTGCTTGGTCGCCCAGGCTGGAGTATAGTGTGGCAATCATGCCTCACTGCAACCTACCCCTCCTGGGTTCAAGAGATTCTTCTGCTTCAGTCTCCTGAGTAGCGAGTATTACAGGCACACTCCATCACACCTGGCTAATTTTTGTATTTTTACTAGAGGTGGGGTTTCACCATGTTGGCCAGGCTGATCTCCAACTCCTGACTTCAGGTGATCCACCAGCCTCAGTCTCACAGTGTTGGGATTACAGCTGTGATCCACCGTGCCCGGCCTATATCAGTTATTTACATCCTCATTTATTTTAGATGACAATATCCCAAAATCTGAGAGAGGATCACTAAAAATCTTTGTCAACATTTGGGTTCCTATAAATTCTTCCTTGTATATGTCACAGGTTTTGCTTTATAGTCTTTGACTCTTTGTTACTAAAGGCAAAGTTACTAAAAGCAGTTTCAGGAGTTAACTGCATCTTTTTACCAATTAAACTTAGTATGTATATCCTATTTAACACTACCTTATGTTACTCAGTTAAAATCTGAGTAAATTTTTTTAAAACATACATTTTGTCTTGGATTATGTAATATAGATACATAATACATGTAATACATAATGCCTATAATGAAAACATTTTTAAATCCTCACTTATGTTAAAACAAACAAATGTATCCTAAAGACCAACAGGATCAAATAAGGATAGAAGAACACAACAACTCAGTATGTTTTTAAAATAATTTCAATTTAAAGCTTACAGATTAAAAACTTAGGAGAAATTACCAGAGCAGAGATCTTTGGGTATGTTTATTTTCAAAAAAAAATAACGAGAAAAATAAAGGAATTAAGTATTCAAAATCCCAAGAAAAAAAAAAAGAAAAATACCCCAAAGCTAAATAGAAAGAAAGATTTAATAAAGGATAAAGGCCAGAACAAATAAATAAAAGACATCAGAACAATAAAATTAATGAATATATCTAAGAATTCATTCTTTCTAAACACTAATGGAAAAACAAACTGCTTGTGAATAAACTGTTTATCAGTAAAGTAGAAATGAGAAGGTAAATAAAGCAACCCATATTAAAAAGAAAATTCCATTATTTTTGTCTAATATATTTGAAAACTTTAAATAAATGTCTTCCTTCAAATAAGTATAAGTCTTGATAAAACAATAAAGCCAGGATTTACAAATAAGTGGTCCAAAACTGAAGAAACTTACTGATGAAGAATTGGAGAAACATATTTTTAAAATTTAAACATTAAATATGTTCCAGTCTGTTCAAACCTAAAATAGAAACATTTGAAAAGGAGAGACCAACTTGACTAATAAATCTGGTTTATAAAATCTAAAAAAAAAAAAAAATCTATAAAATGTAATGGAGATATGTCCTCAATTTTATGCTACGTAGCCTTCCTTGAGCTTTCTCAATGTGTAGGTTATTGTTTTTCAATGAATTTGATGCATTTTCTGATATTATTTATTTGAATGTTTTTCTTATCCCTTCTGTTTCCTCTTCTCTATGTGATATGCCAGTATGTGCAGGTGTCCATAATGATGTTCTACATTTGTCTGAAGCTCTGTTCACTTTTCTTCATTCACTTTTTCTCTTTGTTCTTTGGCTTGCTTACTTTGTCAGTTTATCTTTCAGCTCTATAATTCTTTCTTCTGCTAGTTCAAATCTACTGTTGAGTCTCTATAGGGAATTTATTCTTACTTCGGTAATTTTCACCTCAATAATTCCCACATGGTTTTTATAATTTCTATATATTTAATAATATTCTCTATAATGCTCTATGATGTGACATTGTCATCATATCTTTCTCTTACTTCTTTAATCATGTTTTCCTTTCATTCTATGAACATATTTATAATGAGTACCTTGATGTATTTTTCTGTTAATGATGACATTCTTTGCCTCTCGCAGACATTTTTTGTGAATACTTCGTTCTTTGGTGCATTTTTTTTCTGATGTATTTTTTTTTTCTATTTCTTTGAATGCCTTGTACTTTTTTGTAGTTGTTGTAGGAAACTGAATATATTACATAATGCATTGTACTAATGCTTAGATTTGATTCCCAGCTCCCTGTGAGACTTGTTATGGTTTTCTTTTTTATGTTTTAGTGACTAGCTGGACTATTTTAGTGAAGTCTGTTTTTCCCACACAGTGTTCAGCACGTGATATCCTTCCTCAGGTAGACTCAGCTTTTTAGATAACTCACAATTTTGGGAGGGCCCTCTTTCTCTCTTTCCCTGATCACACCCAGCTGTTTAACTCAACTAGTTGACCTCTGATTGCTCTAGGGACTTCAACAATGTTCTGTGGTATGTCTTGCTGTATAAACATATCCAATCAAAATCTTGCTCCTTTGAAGGAATAGTTTTTGAGATCCATGTTGGCTATTTGTTGTGACCCCAAAGATCCTCCCGGCTGTCTTATCTCTTAGTTATCTCCTGCAAACTACCTGGCCTACTGTCTGGGTGTATCTTCATTAAATCTACAAATTTCCTCTCAATTGCTTTTCGACAAAACCTCTACTGTTCTTGCTCTGGAAAGCGTCCTTAAGTTTGAACTTCTTCTTACTCTCTTGCAAATGAAAACTGTTCTTTTGGAAGAGGTTAAGACCTATATGTTTTGTTGCCTATTCTATCCTCAGGGAAATCTTTGAGCCAGGGAACTGGAGCTGGGGATGGAACAATGGCAAGTTTTTCTCTGAGCTACAACCCCACTGTAGGATCTAGGCACTTGGTGGGAGGTGGCAACAGCCTGAGACCCTCTCAGCTTGCTTTTTCTGTCACAGGACCATCACCCCATGAGCTGGGGCAAGGCTGATGGTACTCTCAGTGTGCCATGTTTAAGGTAGAACCTCCATTACATGAGTTGAAGTTGATCTGAACAAAGAAACTGCCGCCTCTCAATTGCACTGACCCAGAACTTGGCCTCAGCAACGGGTAGTTGGGGGCAGGATTACAAATGCTGAAGCCTTGCTCCTTCTTGGAGAAAAGTCCTCTGACTGGGAGCTTCGGGTAGAGGGAGGCTGTGTTCTTGACTGCAGCAGTCTGTGGTGGTATCTCTGCCTCACTGAGTTGGGATGGGGGGTATTGAGGAGCGACAAGTCTTGGTTCAAATACCACAGATTCTTGCTTTTCTTACCAAGTTGTAATAGATTTTTAAAGAGAGTTGTTTTTTGATTTGCTATTTTCCCTTTAGACCATTTCCAGATGCTTTAAATCGTTGGTCTTTAAAAATAATTTTCACCAGCCTCACTGGGGCCAGTGGAGCCCCTTACACTGTCATGCTGGAAGTAGATCTCCTTTCCTATTTGTTAACGTACTTTAAAAGCCTGTCATCATCAGACCCCTCCTCCCTCCCCAGCCTTACTCCTCATCTTAAACTCTACCCCTCAGTCATAGCTGCCTTTCATTTCCCGAACAAGCCACAGTCTCTTTTGCCTCTATACTTTGTCCATGCTATCCCTTCAGCCTGGGTGTGACTTGCCTTTCTTCACATGGCTAACATCTACTCCAATCCGGAAAAAATTCTGCTGAATCTCCAACTCTGGGATAGTTTCCCCTTACATATTTCCACATCACCCTAATCTTCCTGCCCATATCCTTTGTTGCACAATAATTGCCCATTTAGACATACATATCTCTCACCAGATGCTAGAGTCTTTTAAAATGGTATATCAGTTAGGGATTGAGTTTGGCTGCATGTAACAAGAAACATAACCAACAGTGGCTAAAACTAAAGAGAAGTTTATTTTTATCAAGTAATGAGAAATCCAGAGGTATATTGATGCTGGTTCAGCTGTTTGGGAATACCAGGTCTGAGGAGCCTGCAATCTTCTTGACCTTTTCCTTCTGGGTGTCTGAAGAGTTTCCAGCTCTAGCCATTATTACTGCATTCCAAGGAGGAGGAAGAGAACGGAAGAAAGAAGACAGTAATTTGTTTAAAGTAGCAGTCAAAATCAGCAGACTTCTGCTTATGTCTCACTGTCCTGAATAAATTACAAGGCCAACTCTGCCAGCTGCAAGCAAGCAGGAAAGTTCAAGCTTTTGCCCTGGTTTGTAACAGAACTGGAGTTTTGTTGATAAGGAAGAAAAGATAATGGACATCAAGAAGGCAAAATTAGTCACTGAAATAAGCAGGGACTATACCCTTTTAGTAAACGACATTACAAACCACAGTGTTTAGCAGAAAACCTGTCATGTAATAAGCATTAAATCAAAAATAAATAAGTAAATGCTATAAAAGAAACAGTGTGAGAGGCTCATAATGAGGCACCTTCATATAGCATGGAAATATTCACATAGCTCATTATGGCAGATTGCAAGGGGCCTTGTTCATCCCATGAAATACAAGCCTCTTATCACCAGAGGGGCCTCATCCCATGCAATAAAAGCCTCTTATCATCAGGCCCCTCTGATGATAAGAGGCTTTTGTTCTTAACCAGGGTTAAAGTGTGGCTAGGGTGAAAGATGCATACCAGAATCTTAAGAAAGAGAGCTTTAAAGTATATTCGTTTCCCATACATGTGCTGATATACTTCCTCCCTGAGACTTGCTGATCTGGTACAAGCTCCTTGGGCTATAGACACAAAAATTAAGGCAGTTAAATGACTTCCCCAGCATCATAAAATTGTTGGTGCCTAATGAATGTTGAATATTTTGCAATACTATGAAAAGACTTTAAAACAAAACCAAAAGAATACAAATTGATTATAGATTTTTAAATTGGTTTTTAAAAAGAGGTAAATTTAAAATCATCAAAGATCACTGGGATAAAGATGAAATTTGCTTTGCATATGTATTTCCTGACATCTCACTTATGAAATGTGATCTTGAGAATCACAGTCTTCCTTTTTATTTATAAAAGAAGAGAAAATTACAGATGAACATCTGCAGTAAACCCTACCAAAACTTCGATTGAAGGATAGCAGAATAGCAGAGGATATAATTTAAGGCACATGTCTTCATGGTGCAATGGCCTTTTATGTCATTTGAACTAATATCTTTTCAAATAAATTTTGAAGTTGAAGTTTGCAAATAAATTTTAAATTTAAGAACTCCTTCCAGAAATGATTTCATAATATTCTATGGATAAGAAAGTTTTCATGTTGTCTTTCCATCTTTGCTTACTGGATGAATTATTCTTTTTAAGGGTTACATTTTCCATAGTTTTGCATCTGTGTCCTTTGAAGTTCATGGACTATATTAATCTTGGAGTTGAGTACTGTATTCTTTCAGATAGGCTCAGGATTGATCATCTGTTTTGCTTCCCTTTTTAACTGGAAGCATTCGATCACAATTTGCAAGTGAATGCCATTCCTCTAAGATGACACACCAGGCGAATAAATGGCTTAATAATCTTGACAGAGGGCCGGGCGCCATGGCTCACGCCTATAATCCCAGCACTTTGGGAGGCTGAGGTGGGTGCATCATGAGGTCAAGAGATCGAGACCATACTGGTCAACATGGTGAAACCCCGTCTCTACTAAAAATACAAAAAAATTAGCTGGGCATGGTGGCGCATGCCTGTAGTCCCAGCTACTCGGGAGGCTGAGGCAGGAGAATTGCTTGAACCTGGGAGGCAGAGGTTGTTGTGAGCCGAGATTGCACCATTGCACTCCAGCCTGAGTAACAAGAGCGAAACTCCATCTCAAAAAAAAAAAAAAAAAATTCTTGAAAAAGCCCAAAAACTAAAAAAAAAAAAAAAAAAATCTCTAATGGTGGTCTTCCCCCATAGTGAATTCCATTCCTGGTCCTCACCCACAAAAACAAGACTTGAATGACAAATCTTTAAATCTTGTGTCTTGTCTTTAAAAGTAGCATGAGTAAAGATAATATACTAGAATGTAACACCTTAGACTTCCTTGAGGGCAGTCTGAAGCTTAAGCATTTCATTTGAATGTGTGAGACTGATGTAGAAAACTACTCAGAGTCATAAGATTTAATCAGTTGGTACCAGGGACTTAAACTCTAATCTCCTTAGGATGCCCCTTGCATTGCTTTGCCAACTCAGGTGGATCGATAACATACAAAGATGTGGCAAAGACTGCTAGCTTCCTCTCAATGGATTTTATACTCTTCTTCCATAGTAGTTGAATGCATTTTCCAGCCTCCCTAGTAGCTGGCTGGCTATGGCTACCTGACTAAGTTCTGCCCCGTGGAATTAAGAAAAACAGTTGCAAGGTAGTTTTCGGAAACCTGAAGAAACATTAGGCACATACGGTCAAGCTGCCAGGTCGAGATGGTCAAGTCATACTGAAAGTAATAGTCAAAGCTCCATTCGCTTACTGCTGCAGTGCAGGCAAGTGCAGGCAAAGGGCTCCAATTCCCTAGGATTCCATTTTTCTCTGTGGAATGGCAGCAGGAGAGGGCAGATGACAGGCAGTGCATATAGGAAGAATTGTCTCACTGAAAAAAGCCACTAATAAATGGCTTCTGTGTTTTATGAATCTAGGAGACCAGGGGAAGGAAAGGGGGTAGAACTAGAAGTTGAGAAATACTGAGTCATTTTGGGCAGAAGTGCCTCAGCCAAAGCAATCGAAAAGGAGGTCTTGGTACAACATCTGAGGACCCCAATAAAGAGGTCTCTGAATGGAGGCACCTGGGCTAGGAATATGAGCATATGAGCTTCTGAGCGTATTCTGAGCATGGCTTGCCCGGGCAGTGTTGTGGGGAGCTGCTGAATCTGACTGCAACTCCTTCCAGAGAACTGCAATGTTCTTGCTGTGCAGCAAGTCTGATGTGAGGAGGGCAGCTTTCCCCTATGAAGCCTCCCAGGTTAAGCCTTGCAAATGCTTAGGGTTGGTACAAAGCCTTGCAAATGCTTATGGTTGTTGCCTAGAGTTGGACTCCTTGTGTTTATTTTTCTAATCCCGTTGCTAGGAATGTGGCTCTTGTTGAAATCTTAAATAATCATGAGGATAACCGTATACTAAAGGTGGCAGACAGGTGAGCTAGAAGAATCCTAGATCCCTGAAGACTTTGTAGAACAGAATCACCATGCCAGCCCTGGACCCCTCCTAGACCAATCTTAGGTCTCCTCATCTTCTATGTGACCAAAAGACACAAATTTCTAATTTTCTTCTAATTGCTGTTGAACTTAGCACTAATTAATATATATCACAAAAATTTTAAAGTGGCTTTTGAAAAGCATGCACATTATCCACTTTTTGTTCATTAATTCAACAAATGTCTCTGGGTTTTGCGGCTGGGGGTGATGGTCATGTAGCAAACATTTTATCTGCCTGGGAAGAATCATTCACTTTGTGCTTTTTTTTTTTTTTTTTTTTCTTTTTGGCTAACCCAGTTAGTGTAGAGGGAAATGAAATGCCCACCATTGGTTCTTTCTGGGTTTAGTGCTTCTTTTAAACTCACAGTTTTATTTTATAGTTTTCATCAGTCCTCCGATGGTGTTCCTTCCCTTCTTGCCCCAATTTTGCTTTATGGGTTTCTGAAAATTACCTCTATCCAGATGACATTCTGCATTTTCTCTCCACCCATTCTGAGTTTCTAGCAAACTCCTCTTCATTTTTTGCCACCTACCCTTCAATTACGGTTGGATGGACCAGTTTTCTTCCATTGACAGCTGTTTCTGGTTAAGAAAATATAGCCTGGAAGTGAATCTTTCCTCTGTACTCTATGCCTGTCAGTAGGACATACGCCAACTCTGTATGGGATTCCCTTGACAAACTATCAGTTCTGACAGTGCTTCTTCTTCAGGAGAGGAAAGTCTGCAGAATCCCAGTTTATTCCATAATGCCTCTTCCCAGGAGACAGCCAAATGTCTCACGCTTACTGCTACTAAAGGACTTTGATTCATGCCTAGACAAGAACTGTCTCCTAAATGACTCTTATTCAGAAAATGTGTAGTAACAGGGTGGTGGATATTAGGGGCAGGCCATGTAACTGTGATGCAAATATCAGCACCTAGCTCTTTGCCCGTCTTGTCTACTTAATAATCTGAGATCAGATGATTGCTACTGTTTTCCCTTCTAAGAGGACATAAGGTCTGTTTATTTTCCTGGTTCTAAAACATTTGGTTCCTGGCTGATTACAATAATAATTTAGCTGTTTCCCTCAGACAGTGAGGGTCTGGGGCAAGGTTATCCTTAGGGAGCCTGTATTATGGGCAAACAACACCCACTGAAGAAACAAGTTAAAGCACTAATCAAAATATCAGTAATAGGAATTTTTTTTCTGGCATTTTGAGACATTATTGTTATTTATAGCTCAGGAATTTCTCCACAGAAAATAAATGTTTGATGCAGAAATTCTTACTGAACCTACTGTGAGTGAGACAGTAAATCCTGGGATTATAATAGCTGACTAAAAATTCAAAATGTTTCAGTGGAGACAGACAAGAGACAAGTATGCCAGTCAAATGTGGCAAGCCCTAAATGACTTGTGTGCAAGAGTGCTGGGGGCTGAGTAGCACTGAAATGCCAGGCAAGGCTTCCCCAAGGAGACCCTTCTTTCAGCAGATTAGCTGCGTATCTTAATGCAAAGACTGTTTGATAGGGTTTTTATTTTGTCAGTCAACAACAATCGACAGTCTGATATACTACAAATTTAACTGTTCTCTGCTACAAGCCAGGGACTCTTCTTGGCACTTTGGAGTTTATTTCATCATTAAACTGTGCAATCAGTGAAGCGAATAAAATATGACTTTCTTTTGAAAAGAAAGACTTGGCCAGGCACGGTGGCTCAGGCCTGTAATCCCAGGACTTTGGGAGGTTGAGGTAGGCGCATTGCCTGAGTTCAGGAGTTTGCAACCAGCCTGGGCAACATGGCAAAACCCTGTCTCTACTAAAATACCAAAAAAAAAAAAAAAAAACAAACAAATTAGCAGAGCGTAGCAGCATGTGCCTGTAGTCCCAGCTACTCAGGAGGCTGAGGCAGGAGAATCGCTTGAACCTGGGAAGTGGAGGTTGCAGTGAGCCGAGATTGTGCCACTGCACTCCAGCCTGGGTGACAGAGTGATAGTGTCTCAAAAAAAAAAAAAAAAAAAGACTTGGTACATATTTCATCTGGTATGGGTGATGAAGAATAACCTAAATGAAATTTTGCACTGATAGGCAGAAAACTTCATATTACCCATATCATACAGATGTCCAGGCTGAGGATTTGGGTTACAGGCAAAGGTACCATATGACTTAGTGTTCAAGCCAGAACTCTGAAAACTAAAGGAGAGTGCCATTAAAAACAGCTATACCAGGATAACTGGTGAAGTGTAAAACAAGCTCGTCCCAGCTAGGAGGCCTTTGGCCACTCTCACAAGTCCTGAGGTCTTCTGAACACACTCCAAGTGTGAAGGAAACATCTTCAGAGTTAGTCATGCCACAACAAGAAATACGTGAGAGAGGACACCAGACAAAGAGGCAGTAGAACCATTTTCTTTTCTTGGCATCATCTATACTAGTAGAAAATTATGAGCTTATGTGAGGAGCTTTCTACTCTAAGGTTACTCTCCATTCTAATTTTAGAAGCATAGAAAGGTAGACTTCCAGATGATAAGACTTTGCAGTCAGTGTTCCAATGCCCTTAATCATCACTTATGTCATTATCTTTTTGATGTTTACCTCCTGACAGTCCATTATAAGCTCCTGGAGGACAGAATTCTGTCTCTCAACTGTACCAAAGAGGGCCTGGCACTATTTGGTGTGTGCTCAGATAATGTTTGTTGAATTGGGGAGCAAATTATGATAATCCCAAGGGAATGAATCTAAGCAGATAGAGAGTCAAGAGGTGGGTGTAATTGAGAGGGGCAGAGGAACATTTCCAGGGTCCTCTCACATTAAAACATATCCTACTTCAAAAATGGTCAACAGTGATAGTCCTGCACAGTTACTGGGGCAGTCTTACTCCATCTCTGAGACCAGTCCCTCACATTTGTAATCTAGAATGGGAGTCAGCAAACTCTTTCAGGAAAGGTCAAGTAGGAAATATTTTTGGTTGTGTAGGACATGCTGTCTCTGTGGCAACTATTCAGCTCTTCAGCTTTTTCATAGCACAAAAGCTGGTATAGAAAATACATAAACAAATAAGCATGGCTGGGTTCCAATAGGCTTTATTTATAAAACAGGTTGCTGGGCTGCATTTGACCCTTGAGCTGTGGTTTGCTGACCTCTAATCTAGAACTAAAAGGGAGAGTGCAGGTGATGACAACCTGAGGGTTATTCTGCCCACCTTCCCCAGTTCTGGCCTACAAGAGAGCCACCCGGAAGATAAACCTTTGGCAAAATACCAAGATGGTAAATCGTCGTTTCAGTCTCTACTCCAAAGAAGAACGCCAAGTCTACTTGCGTTTTTATTACTTTATCTTTCTGAGAGTTTTGAGTTGTTGTGCTCTTTTAGAATTTTGCCTCATAAGCTTTTACTGTGGTTTTGATAGATTGTGTCTGTAATAAAGAACTTCCATTTCCACAGGGTAGGTTTGGGCTAATGTGAAAGCACAGACAGACCCACCTGAGCAATTCCCATCCTCCTGATAGCAGCAGAAGAGCTTTGGACAGGAGGAAAGTCACTAACTTCCACTGAAGGCTTACCTGGTATAAGAGATTACACTGGGTCTTGGTCAGCTCAGGCTGTTATAACAAAATACTATAGACTGGGTGGCTTAAACAACAGGCATTTTTTTCTCATGGAACTAGAGGCTGGCAAGTTCAAGAGCAAGGCACCAGCAAATTTTGTTTTTGGTGAGGGCTTCCTGTCTTGCAAATATCTCCCTTCCCCTTTTATTATTATTATTTTTTATTTGAGACAGAATTTCACTCTGTGCCAGGCTGGATTGCAGTGGCGTGATCTCGGCTCACTGCAACCTCTGGCTCTCGGATTCAAGCAATTCTTCTGCCTCAGTCTCCTGAGTAGCTAGGACTACAGGTGTCCATCACCACGCCCAGCTAATTTTTGTATTTTTAGCAGAGACAGGGTTCCACCATGCTGGCCAGGATGGTCTCGGTCTCTTGACCTCATGATCTGCTCGCCTCCGCCTCCCAAAGTGCTGGGATTATAGGCATGAGCAACTGTGCCTGGCCCCCTTCCTCTTTTTATAAGGAGGCCCCACCTCCTAATACCATCACACTGGGAGTTGGGGGCTTCAATATATGAATTTGGTGGGGACATATTCAGTCCATATCACACTGGCAGCACACAAACCTTGTAATGTACAGGGAGCGGGAAGCATTGCATTTCATAGGGTTTTTTTTTTTTTTTTTCTTTTTAAATAATTAAAGTTAGATTCCCAGGCTTCACCCTCCTTGCATGGTAGGGAAATTCATTGTCAGTCATTACTGTGGTTATTCTCTGTAGTAAAAGGCACCTCCAGCCTTTAGTCATCAAGTCATACAGGTTGCTGCTGAGACCTCCAATTCCTGCAAATCTGAACTTTCAGCAATGTGCTTGAGGTCCAGAAACATTCAGGTAACCCGTGAGCTCTTCTGTGTTTTGTCCAGGCTTCCTTTGGGCATCCTCTGAGGTCTTTCCCCTCCGCAGCTCACTGCCTCACAAAAGTCTATGAATTTCTCTATCATTGTGCAGCCTCCAGCCTTTCTGTCTTCAGTCTCTACCTCTGTCTTCAGTGAGTTCTCCTCTCCTGCAGTGATAGCTCATCTGTGAATTTAGGTGATGAAAATGGGCAGGAGGCATCTTTCTACAGAAACAAAGAGTTCTCCTTCATGCAATGAAAAGTACTTGACTTAAGGAAAACCGAAGATTGGACTGTGTGTGAGTGTGTGCATGTGTGTGGGGGACGAGACGCAGAGGAAAAATGCAAGTTAACATCCCGCCAAATTAACCTACCACATATTCTTTGTTTCATGTAATCACCATGGAAAAGATGAAGATGTAATCATTCCTGAAAAAATGTAGATGAGGAATCTGCAGTTTAGGGGGGTTAAACAACTTCCCTAAGGTCACAAGGGCTCTTCGCAGACCTGACCTTGGATTTGTGCGTCTTCAAATCCCTGGCTTCTTCCACTAGGCTACAGTGCCTTCCCACTAATTCTTTGGTCTCTTGCTAAAGCAGCCTGGCTTCCCAAGGGAAATTTCCTTATTCTGTATTTGAATAATCTTAGCTTCTAGTGGCTTAGGCTGTCAGCAGCAAAGATCTTGTCTTCCCTTGCATCTAGATATAAACCTGATCCCAAGGGTAATTCCTGGCAGAGAAAACTGGCTGGTGTGGTCATGGATTGGACCAGAAGGAAATACTTCAATGCTTATATGAAATTCATCAGCTATTAAGTATCTCCAAATTTTCCTCTAATAGTCTCATTAGGGATCTGGAACCTGTCTTCAAAAAAACAGAATCATTCACCACTGGCTTTTGAGGGATTAGCCTACACATAGAATAGAAATTACAGCCAAGTGTGGTTATATTCTTCATTTAAGGAGGAAAGAAATAAATCAAGCCCTAGGTCTGTTTTCAGATAAGGGGAACTATAAGAATTGGGTTTGATCCTAGATGATGGGTTGATAGGTGCAGTAAACCACCACGGTACCTGTATACATATGTAACAAACCCACACATTCTGCACTTGTATCCTGGAACTTAAAGTAAAATTTTAAAAAACTTGTTTTTAAAAAGAATGGGTTTTGTTTACTCATTTTTTTCCTGTATGGATCCATATTCAATGTTTACATTATTATAAAAATTCAGAGCAAAGTCAAAACACATTTAAATTACATCTTCCAGATATTCCAGGAAGAAGGTGACACATGCACTAAGACATGAAAACAAGAGAATGAACAGAATATTCAGAATATTCTGTCCAGTGAGGTTCTAGTTAAGGGTTTGTAGAAATGGAGATATAGTTGGAAGAGCAGATTGCAGCCTGATTTTGCAAGGCTGTGCATTTCATTTCCTAAATTGTAGAGATGCATTGATAGATTCTGAATGGAGAGATGGAGAGTGAAAAGATTGATTTTTTTTTTTTTTTTTGATATGGAGTCTTGCTCTGTTGCCAGGCTAGAGTGCAGTTGTGCAACTTTAACTCACTGTAACCTCCACCTTCCAGTTCATGTGATTCCTGAGTAACTGAGACTACAGATGCCTGCCACATGCCTGGCTAATTTTTTGTATTTTAGTAGAGATGTTATCCAGGATGGTCTCGATCTCCTGACCTCATGATCCACCCACCTTGGCCTCCCAAAGTGCTGGGATTACAGGCATGAGCCACAGCGCCCAGCTGAGATTGATCTTATGTTTGATAAAAAAATAGATTATGAATAAAATATCTAGTAAAAGCATATAGGTGGGGTAGAACAGAAAATTGAAATTAAGAAAACTAATCAGTAGTATTGGCATTAGCCCTGGTGAGACAGGAAAAGAGCCTATCAGATACTTTGCACTCACCATGTATGTCTCTATATTTTCCAGAATGTCTTGAGGTTAGATTAGATCATGTTCTGACCAATGGTCTGCCACTTCTAACTTGTGCCACTTTCTACTTGAGGAAGCGAACAGCTGTTCTGTCTTCTCCTCTGTCTCTCTCTTTCATCCGAGATCATAGTAGTCTGTGTTGATGTAGCAGAGACACAAGGTGAAGGCAGAATGGATCCTGAGCTATACCACTTGGAGTAGGGTGTGGAGGAATGACCTGGAGATTACTCAATCTGCATCCAGTTTGGGTGAGTCTGTAACAACAAGCCTTTGTTATTTTCAGCCATGGAGAGTTCTGAGTTTGACAGCTATAAGAGCTAATATTAATTATCATGATAAGTACAAAGGACCTAAACCAAGACATAACAGCAGGATTTGGAAGGAGAAAAATTATTTAAGAGGGGAACACTACAGTAGACAGAGACAGGTGTTGAGCATGAGAAACAGAGAGAAGTGAATGATGACCCTGAGCTCTTAGCGTGAGAAGATAGCAATTCCATTGACCAAGACAGATGAGGAGGAAGGAGGGAAAAGTAGGTGTTGAGTTTAAAATGCCCAAAGAACGTCCAAGGGGAGGTTTTCAGCTGGCAGTAGAAAATGTATGTCTGGCACTTAGGAGAAGGATCATGGCTGAAGAAAGGCTTGGATCCCATCCTCCTTGAGCAGGTAGTGTGGGAAAAGAAGGAGGCCGAAAAGGAAGGTTCTAAGGGTAAGATGTGAGAAAAGCAAAACTTCCAATGAAGGAGATGAAGAGGGAGGGAGGAAAGGAAAATCAGGAGGATGTAGTGGCAATGCCAAGGGAGGAAGGAATTTCAACATGGAGCTGGTCTTTACAGGCATGTGCCATAATCAGTAACTTCTACAAGTTAAGTACCAGCTGGAAACCAGCTGGCCAATATTAGTACCTGCGTCATGATTGATGTGAATCCATTTGTTGGAATACAAAGCTGATAATAAAAATAAAGACAAAGGTGACACATGGTTATGGGAAATACAGTTACTTGTTCTCTTTTTTCAAATCTTCTTCCCCAGACATTACAAACAAATATTTCTTAGTTGAAGCTGTGATTTTTGTGTGGAAAAAAACAAAACAAAAACCAAAACACTGGAAACTGTTATCACAAGCATCTTTATCAACGAACATTGAAAGTACACACAAATTCAGAAGCAGTTTCAGCTACTTGGAAGTCTTATTCTAGTCCAAGAAATAGATCACACACAAGGAATGAACAAACTGATGCAAATGCCTGGCGGAGGGCAAGTGCTAAAAGGAAGATTCAAGCAATAAACAGCTCCAGGACTCTAGGCTGAAGACTGGAGCAGATGGGAGATGGGAGAAGTCTTCCTAGAGGAAAGGGTACCACACTAGAATTTGAGAAGACAAAGGGAAAATGAAGACAAGGAAGGTGTAAAACAAAGGGGAGCCTCAGGGAAGGCAAAGACGTGGATGAGGCAAAGGCTTGTATAAGGCATGTAGTGACTAGGTCCTCTGCATTGCACAACACTATGAAGTAACACTCAAAACGGTGGTTCATACAGACAGTTCCCTCTGGAGCTGCTCAACACTGTGTAGATAATAGTCTGAACTACTAAGTCTAGATATGGGCTGGGGATGAAGCTACATAGGTAGGTAGGTGCCATGTTGTAAAAAGCCTTGAATGCTGGTAAAAAGGCATTCCTTTTGAACCTGAGCAACACTTAGACGTCTTTGAATAGAGAGATAAAGCAGGAAGGGTTGTGTTGAAGATATTCTCCTGGAAGAATTGTATAGGATAGCTCTGGAGGTCGAAAGAATAGAGGTATGTTGAAAAACTAAAAGACCATTGCCAATGTCCAGGTTTTAGGTGGTGAAGTTTGTATTTTCTTGTTGTAATATTAACCATAGGAAGTGAATAGCTCAATGGCTCATAGGATATCTATCTATGGTCAAAACTCAAAATCTTGAGTCAGCAGGTAGAGAAGTTCAGAGCTGGCCATCATCTGGGTAGAAATAGGATGGATTTTGCTGCAAAAATGCGGATTTTGGAAAGGTAGGATGTCTAGTAGGAGACATCCGGTTGGAAGTTGGAGATGTGGGACTGAAATACGTTTGTCTGTGGATATGGATGGAGTGCAGAGAAGTGAAGGGATACCCCAAATAATGAAAAATCAGAAAAAGAAAAGCAGAAAGCAGAAGACTCAGTCCTATGTGCTACTGTGTTTGAGAGTTAGAGATGGAAGTGCTGCTGAGAGAGGGGTTTGCCCAAAGGGAGAGACACGCAAGGGGTAGACTTCAAGGGTTTTATGGAGGGGTGAGCAGCCACTCTACCAAAGTGCCAACAAGAATAGCACTGGGACATGATCTCTGAATTCTTCCCAGTCCCCTGTCTACTCCCTGTCCTTAGAGCAGTTTTAGAATGGTGGCTGAGATAGATTACAAAGGGTGAGGACTGCAGTGTGCTTTTTTTCTGGAAATGCCTTCTGGAGATGGAAAGAGGTGACCTTCAATCCAGCTCCCTACAGAAAACTGCCCGCTCTGCTGTGAGGCAGTTAGACACAAAGTCCTTGGCTGAGAGCTTCCAAGGAGCCAAGCAGATGGCAGCTCTGTCAACTGCAGCTGCAAACAGCTTCATCTTCGGTTTATTTCCAGGAGCCAGAGGAACTCAGGGATAGCTAACAGCTGTCTACCTGCAGGGACTCAAATGATCTCTGGGCCATCAAACGATCACATACTAAATAGTGACTTAGCAATTTATCTGTATGCTTCCTGGTAGCCTGAAAGAGCTATCCAAAGCTTCCCTGATATTCCCACAGAGGGACTTTCACTGGTTCAAAACAGAGTAAATATACTCTTTAATGAAGATCTTCCACAAATGAAAAGATACTATAAACCGTGACTGTTGGTGGTTCTCTCTGAAAATAAATGTAATTATCGTATTTGGAGGTTTCTTTTTATAACAACCTCACAGGGAAATATTTTTCCCTTTTTGTTGAAATCTATAGCCTAATCCATGGTCTTTAGAATAAGGAATGTCAACCATCAGCTAGAGTCACTGCCAAACCCAAGTCCTGCCAGGCTACTGAAATACTGTGGAATTGCTATGAATATTTGAAAACATATAACTGGTTATGGGAAGTACCTGGCTTGACATGATTTCATGTGAGTTAGAATGCAGTGTTAGTTTATTAGGTAACAAGCATAAAAACAAATTCACCCTTGAGCCCACTCTTGAAAAGGTGTTGTATCAGGAGCTGAACTGAAAGTCACTTCTCTCCATCTCCAGAAGTCACTTCCAAAAATGAAGCACATGGCTGGCCCTGACCCTGGCAATCTATCTCATCCACTGGCCTGAAAATGCTCCAAGGATGGCAGTGGGAGTGATAATTAGAGAATTCAGGAGCTCTTTCCCCAGGGGTATTTACTCTTGTATCCTTACAATCAGCAATGGGAGTTAATGTCTTTGTCATTATTTATTGAAACACATATATATCGAGTGCTACCAGGATGCGAGGCACATGACAGACACTCATCTCTGCTACATATTTCTGTATACAAACCACCTGAACACTTGGACAATTGCTTAAGATGATGGTGGTTTGACGCTTCTCATCAATCCATGGGTTGGCAGGGCTAAGCTGGGTGGTCCTTTTGCTCCAGGTAGTGTCAGCTGGTGGTTACTTTGAATTCAGTTAGGAGCTCAGCTAAGATTAGAAGGCCTGAAATGGCTTCATTCATATGTCTGGCACCTGATCTGGAGTAACTGAAATGCTGGAAACTGGCTGGGTTGCTCTCTCTCTCTCTCTCTCCCTCTCTCTCTCTCTGTCTCTTTCTCTCTCTCTCTCTGCCCCTTTCTCTTTCTTTCTCTCTTTCTTTCTCTTTCTCTCTCCAACAGGGTGGTTATACTTCTTGCACTGTGGTCTAGGGCTCCAAGAGAGTAAAGAAGGATGTGTCAGGCCCCCAAATTGGCACAGTGTCTGTTGGTTAAAGCACATGGGAAGGTCAGTCTGAATTAAAATGGAGGAGAAACAGACTCTTCCTCTTACTGGGAGGAGAGGCATGTTAAAAATTGTGTGTGATTGTCTTTAGAGTCAACCTACGAATTTTACATATTACTTAAATAAATGAAAGTCACTTTGTTTCCATATATGCTTCAATGTCTCAAATGGAAGAAATGCCACATTTTTTCAGGGTACAAACCTTGCCCTTGTACGTTTTTCATCACTGAAAACGAATGAACACTTCCAGACTTGCTCCCAAGTAGTACTTGTTGGCTACCTGTGTTGGTGAGAAAGACATGGGGGTAAGCTCAGTGGTGTGGCATGCTGGGAAAACCAGAAAGTGGCAGAAGACAGACCTACGTAAGGACCTGCTGCTCAGGCCCTGGGGTGGACTCGATGGGGATCATCCTAGCTACAGTGGTTTCTGGAGAGAGCAACTTTGAAATCTTTGTGGGCTCACTCTTAATGTCATGAATAACTCTGGCCATTATCAGTAACTAGGCACCCATTTTACAGATATTACTTAGGATAGGGAAACTCAGGCCAGGGTGCAATTCTAAAGGCAGGTGAGCATAGCAGACCTTGTTGTAAAGTCTCCCCATCAGGTATAGCTCTTGCTAGTGGTTGAGGTGGAGGTGTCAGGACAGATTGCTGGTGAGGAAGAGAAGATAGGAGCCATAGCTGGGTGGCAGGGCCTCAGTTACAAGTTTCTGGCACCTTCCTAGAATTGGGAGATACCAGAGGTAGGCCACATCCCAAATGAGTAAGAAATCATGGAAATACCCAGTTTGCTAGAAGATTCTCATGCACCAGAGATTCTCCTTGGCCTAGATTCTGATTCTCTGAGTCTTTCAGAGATTGTGTGTGAATGTGCATGCTCTGTGAGCGTGCGTGTGTGTGTGTGTGTGTGTGTGTGTGTGTGTGTGTCTGTGTGTGTGTGTAGGTGGTTGGAGGGAAGGCGTGGCACACTGTCACACAAGTGCTCAGAGCTCATGGTTGGACATGTGTACCCACAGAAGCAAGAGGGTGGGGTCAGAGGTGGCTCCAGAGCCTGGTGTGCCTGGTCACATCCTATCACCTCTACATAGAGAGGAAGTTAATTCCCCAAAGTCTCAGCTCATCATCAGTAAAAGGTAGACAGCCATAACAATAGCTTCTTAAGGGACTGTTTGGAGGAGGAAGGAGCTAAGATTTATATAGCACTTAATGTTTTGCTTGGCCACATACTGACTCTCAACAGCATTACTCTCTCTCTTTCCATTCCTCCCTCCACCAACCCACCATTATCTGTGACTTTATCATGAACTGAATGATGGGCCTTAGTTCAAATTCCTTTTGTCCTTATGTATATGAGCTCAGAAGCCAATCGGTGCTCTTAGGACACACGTGGCTCTGGAGAGCTGTGCCAGACAACTGGAAAGATAATGAAAGAAAGTGGGCCAGATCGCTGCTCTACAGAAGAGTAAACTTCTAGAGGCAAGGGGGTATCTGGTTTTGAGATTTATATTGTACTATTAGAAAATAGGAAATAAAATCTCTTTCACTCTTCCTTGTGTCAAATCTTTCTTTTCTTTTTCTTTTTTTTTTTTTTTCCAGACAATTTCACTCTGTCAAGAGGCTGGAGTGCAGTAGTGCCACCTCAGCTCACTGCTACCTTCACCTCTGGAGTTCAAGCGATTCTTCTGCCTCAGCATCCCAAGTAGCTGGAATTACAGGTGCCCACCATCATGCCCAGCTAATTTTCATATTTTTAGTAGAGACTGGGATTCACCATGTTGGCCAGGCTGGTCTCAAACTCCTGATCTCAAGTGATCCATCCACCTCGGCCTCCCAAAGTGCTGGGTTTACAGGCATGAGCCATTGCACCCAGCAGTTGTGTCAAAATCTTAAAAAAGCATTAGCTAATTCTTTCTTTCCAAACTAAGTAAAAACTATGCTGTCACTAAATGTTAGATTTGAACCTTGCCCCACTTTGTTAATTCTTGACAGTTTTTACAAGAAAACATTTCACTTTAAAACACAATTTGTGTTTCAGAACACTTGCTTGCTGCTGGAAGATCATGGTGTTTCTGGCAGCTTTTCCTCGATCTCAATACAATTACCGTGTCTTGCTAACCTCGTCAGCTTCTAAAATCACTAGCTTCTTGCATATTTACCGTTGGAAACTCAACCATCTCTTTGGTGACACAGATTTTCACCTGTCTTCTCAAAGAGTGGGTCCTCAACCATCTAAACCACGAGGATGATTTTATCAGATCATTCTGAGAATTGAATTCAAACTCAAAAATATAATTGTGTAGCTATGGTGCTATGCTTGATCTTAAATATGTAAAGAATTGAACTTGTTGAGTGTCATAGCTTTGAACTTGAGCTTCTAACAGAATAGGAATTCCACAGAATTCCTATAAAAGAGCTCATGCACAAACAAAACAGGGAACCAGACATCCTTTTCCCCAGATTTGTGTGGGAAAAAGTATAGAGCACTAACACAGAGTGTGCTTCATGCCAAAGCTTTGTAAATATCTTATGCCTTGTACTCAGTAAACCCTAATCATACTGCACATCACTTATGTAACCTCAACTATTTATGGGGGCTGAGAGGGAAAATATGATTAACTCCAAGTGGACAATTCTGGCTTCAAACCTCCAAATGATTCCTGTGTACTCAGTATTTACTCCCCTTAAAAAAGAACTGTTTCTGTGGAGAACACATGTATGCACAGAGAAGTCTCCATCAATAACTTTGCACCAAAAAGTCATATTTAAAACAAAAGAAGCGCATGACATAATTAAGGAGTTAAATTTTATCTAAGGATGGAATGTCCATGATAGAGCGGGAAAGCACACTTGTTAAAGTATAGTGTGCACATGCATTTTAGTTCAGCATGAGATCCTCAAACTAATATTCATAGGAAAATTTCCTCAGTGCTGTTATGTGTTGTTTCATGTTGTTTGCATAGCAATTAAGCAAAGCAGAGTATATAGTAAGTCACCTCGTGGGTCTTACTGGAAGTTAAGGAATAACTGCATGATCAGCAGTGGTCTTCACCCTATTACGATTGCCTCTCCCCATTGCATTTCAGTAGAAAATGTTACTTATGAGCACTTCTTATTTATTTAAATATTCCAAATCTTCACAGCTTGCAGGTGGAGGCACAAACAAGGTATAGATTTTGAGAAGGCAAATTTAAGATACAGGAAATATAAATTCTCCTTTCTAATGAAGGCTTTGTCCTGCTTTTTGATTCTTGTAGAAACAGCTCGTTCACTCTTAGATGTCAAAGTTGTCTAGGCTGCTGCTGTAAATAATACTAGTGACCACAAGGGACTACTTCCTACATTTCAGTGGCTTCACCCAATCGAGGCTTAATCTTTGCTTACACAAAGTTCAATGTGAGTAGGTCATGTGAGCTTACCTCCATTGTGTCATGACACTGTCTAGAGCACATGGCCTCCAAGGTTGTCACAAGAGGGAAACAGGAGCTTGGAGGAGACAGTTTCTGCACAGTGCTGAAGGGTACACTCCTTATGTCTCAGTGCATGCACCAGAACTGGTCCTATGGCCCTCACTTAACTGCAAGGGAGGCTGGGGAGGATAGGACAGCAAATGGGATATTGGTGATGCTGTCTATGCCATGCTTAGTGTCTCTTGGTTCTATTTTTCTGGTGGTATAGAAGTAAAAGTAGTGAGTATCCAGGCATTTGCTGAGGCCAGCTTGGGTGGTGGCCAAAGGAAAAGGAAGGAGGTGTAGAGAGAGATTAGGTGGCAGAAACTTAAAGCGAAATAAGCAAAGTACCCATCCATGTAAGCCAAAGGTGCAGGGGGAAAGATATTGTGTAGAAGCCTGGGTTTATGGACACCATTTTCATATTTATAAGGTAAAATACACTTCAGTTTTGCTTCATGGCTCCTGCAGCACAACCTTGGCTGTCCGGTGGTATAAAGTGTAAGACTTTTCATCCCACCCGTCACCTGGACTCAGTTCCGGGGTCTATGATTGCCCCATGCGGTTGCTGGCTTTGGTGTGGGAAACTTACCTTAAACTAACAAAGTTAGAACAGAACTTAGAATCTCACTCTGCAAAGTGGCTCTCTTTCACCTGTCTATCTCGGTTGTTAGGGACACCAAGTCTTACTAGCCTAGGTTTAAGATTTGGACAGCTCTTTAACTAATTCCCCAGTTTTCCTTCTCAGCAAGTTATTCTCTGGTCCTACTTCTGTTCTCAGTTTATTTGGTTATGACGTTTGCTTGTTGGTTTGCCTTTCATGGAGCATGTCCTGGATTCGTTCCATTTCTCTATTCTTCCTTCCTTCCATCCTAGACCAGGTCCTCATCATCTTCATCATCTTAGTAATAGATGACTCCAGGAACCTTCCAGAGCTCAGTTCCAATCTGTCCTGTTCACTAGTGCCAAATTAACTTTCATTCAGCAACTAAATTCCTAACGTTACACGAACATTTGAAAGACTTCACTCCTCTCTGTTTTCTTCCAGATTAAATCTACATCCAAACCCCATGTTTATTTTTGCTCTGTCCTACACAGCAAACTGAATGCTTTAGTTTTCCTAGCGGGTACACTGCATGCCACTTAAACTATTCTCTTTAATGTATTCATCTTTGTATATCTCATAGCAAGTAGCAGTGTGCCTGGCATATTGTGAGGCCTTAATAAATATATTTTGAGTAAACAAAGAGTAGATTTTTCAATAGACATTTGCTTCAGGAGGGCATGGAATTAAATGCTTATGCATTATGAGATACAGATGTTTCAATATCCTTTTACGTTTGAAAACTGCTGACTGAAAATCAATATGATAAAGACCTATTGAAACTTATTTAATGTAATACTTTGAAGTTGTTTCTCTTCATTGTGAATTTTTAATTGTTCCTATAGCAGTCTGTGTGAAATTACAGATGACTTTATACACACACATCTATTCTATCAGGCAAAATTCATGTTTTAAGTAAATCACCACATGACTATTTTTCACCTGATTATTCCCTTTCCTCTTCCAAATAAAGTAACTGCAGCAGATTTATTCCCTGGAAACTTTGGGATACATTAGGGAAGAATTTCCTTTTCTACCTTTCCTGTCTCCCCGTGGATCCTCCTTCCCCCACCTCATCCCAGTCATTAATTTATTGACTCACTGTAAGAATACAATTTACTTACCAGTTCTGCTTCCTGCTTTCTCTGCTATAGCCACTGCTATCTTTCACTCCCTTATATAAAATAAATCAAAGGAAACAGAGAAACTCTGGGACAGCATGATCTATATGAGATACATATTTGATAAACACAAAAGTATATAAGTTCGGGGTTAGAAAAATCACAAGAACTTCACTTTGCATATTCAACAAATCAATATCAGCAACGCCAATATAAGAAGGACCTTTCCTGAAAGAAAATTACTGTTTACAGAGCAAATGAGAACAATGTAATTGGCTGTCGGAGTGTGGAGGGTGTGGAGAGTCCTCTGCAATCATAGCAAATAAACAACAAGTACAATGATGCTTAAAGGGCTTTCTATATTGTGAGAGCCCTGAGCCCTGGGACTAGAGGCAGCCTGCCTGTGGGTGAATCTCAGCCCACTTCAGATTAGCTGTGTGGCCTTGGGCAAGTTACTTATCTGTGACTCACTTTCCCCATTGAGAAAATGGAGATAATGAAAGCAGTTTGGAGATCTCTCAAAGAATTTAAAACACACCTATGATTCAACCCAGCAATCCCATTACTCAATATATACACTAAAGGATGTAAGTTATTCTCTCATAAAGACACGTGCAAGCATATGTTCATCACAGAACTAAACGTCCATCAATGGCGGACTGGATAAAGAAAATGTGGTGCATATACACCATGGAATACTATGCAGCCATAAGAAAGAATGACATTATGTCCTTCGCAGCAACATAGATGCAGCTGGAGACCACTACCCTAAGTAAATTAATGCAGGAACAGAAAACTAAATACTGCATGTTATTACTTGTAAGTGGGAGCTAAACACTGAGAACATGTGGACACAGAGATGAGGACAATAGATACCAGGGTCTACTTGAGAGTGGAGGGTGGGAGGAAGGTGAGGCCTGAGGAACTACCTATCCAGTATTATGCTTATTACCTGGGTGATGAAATAATCTGTACACCAAATCCCAGAGACATGTAATTTATCCATGTAACAAACCTGTGCACGTACCTCCTGAACCTAAAATACAAGTTGGAAATAAAATAAAACAACTACAGAAAAAAAGAAATTAAAATTAAAAATAAAGTTGAGTTAACGGGTGCTGCTTCAATTGTGAATATTAGAACTTGAATCTAGCTATCTGCAAAAAGTACTCAGCACAGTGCTTAACACCTTTTTTAAGATGACCCTTAATATCATCTTACTGATTAGTTTTCTATTATTGAAGCACTTAAAATATAAATGGAAACTTTGGTCAATATTATGACATAAAATTCAGGGAGTGCCCATAGCAAATTAGGTCTCTTAAATAACAGAGTATTAGACAATATTCTAGACTTTGAGTTCATGGACTTAAAATTTAGAATAGTCAATAAACTAGCATGGTTAAAGGCTAAGAATATATAGGACTGAAAAATGTTACTAACATGGAGCAGTATATTTCAAAAAACTAATCATGATGGCTAAAAAAAAAATCTTGTTATAAAATAAATGTGGGGGAAAACCAGAGGTTTTTCTGCCCCTCTTAGAATTTTACAATACTTTTTAGAATGTTATCAGCTCTGACAACTCTCCACAGAGAAGACATATTTCCCAGGGTTTTAACCAGGGTTTCTTAGAGTATTTCATCATGAAGGCTTTTGAGAGTGGGGATATTCATTTTGCCACAGATATGTCCCAAACACTAACATATAGTAGGTACTCAATAAATGCTGTTGAATGTATTTAAGAGGAATATACTGAGAGACTGCTTAGTAAATGGAAGTATGTTTATGCTGACTTTGATTTTCTCTAGAAACCAAACCTTTATAAATTGATCTAAATTCCTCCCCAAGACTCATGCTCATAAGATGTTTAGAGGGATATTCAAAATCAATAGGGAACATTCCCTGACACAGAGTAGGATTGGGGGCGCTTTGGTTTTAAGGAGCTGACTCTGTCTTTCAAAGATAATTAGCAGGAAAGTTCTAAGATATGCCTATAAGAAAAATCCCCTCTCACATGGCATTTTGTTGGCCAGAGATGGGTATAATCTGAGGAATCAAAATGGAATAGTGATGTCAGCCCCAGCTAACCAATTCATTTTTTCTTGCAATGGAGACTGTATCAGGAGCTTTCATAAAAACCTGGTCCAGATGGGACCATGAGTAAGAAGAACCCCTCCAAAGACAATAAATAAGTGCCACTCTCAAAGGCTTTGGGGCTGCAGCAGTGACCTTTGGCTTATTCACAATCACAATTGTAACAGCAACAGCAAAATCCTTGCTCATAAAATTACCTTGGCTGCTACACCATGTAAAATGTGAAAAGGAAACAAGTCATTTTCCTGATACATGAGCTCACTGCTTATCTGAAATCAGTTACACACTGCAAAAAACCCTCTTTAACCCCCTGCCTAGGTCTCCCATTAGAACACAATGTAATTTCACAGCTAGCGCTTGGGGAACTTTCTGGAAGCATTTTAGGCTGAAATAGTGAAGTAGGGGGGTGGCATGGGTCTGGTTAATTTCAGAATATTGAAGTGTTGGAATTACAATGTGATGACAGGATTCATCAGAAGGATTTATTTCTTTGGGCCTGTGGCCTAATGAATTGGAAAATATTTTCCTATGTCTTCTCCTTCAGCTCTAAATTAAAGTGACACATTTTATTAAAAAAATGTCATTTTTACATATTAACATATGAATTATGGTATGGCACATATGACAATAATGTCATCTGGGTGAAACATTCTAGTGATCTCTTGCGTTGATTTTCAGCTCACTTAGAAGTGAGAACATAGAATGAAAAAGTATCTATGGAAAGCTTTATTAAGTGTGTATGTTATCCAAATACACTGTGTAAATGTGCAGGGATTTTATGTGACGGCTCATATATACATCTGCCTAGGCTGTGTGCTTGGGGACATAATTGCATGAACTCACACTGTGCTGTGGGGCAAAGAAAGGGGAGGAGTAAAATGAAATCTGATCCAGTTTCATTTCAGGGTCATAGCGATAAAATCGTCCAAAATGGCACAGTTAATGGAGATTGTCGGGAAACTTACCGAGGAGTTCTGAATTACCTCCAGTTTTGTGTAGGTCTAACCAAAGGGTGGTGCTGAAAAGATCTTCCAGTTTCCATTCTCAGATCCACTTGGGAATTCTGCTATAGATCACTCTTGGCATGCCATGTCAGAATGACATTGCTACAGTGCTACAGTGCCTACACCCATTTGCAATGAAAAGATCTTATCAAAAGCATGAGTCACTCTCACTGGATAAACAAAGCTAGAAATATTGGGGCAAATATGAACTGGAAGTTACCTGATGTTGATAAACAGATCCTTTTAGGATGAAAAATGCAAAGACTGAAAGGTAGAAAGTAAGACATTAGAAGAGGCACCCCATCATGGAGACAAATATTGAATTATATCTATGTCTACATGTACATCTCTATTTGAGCTAACTCTGTATCTATATCTACATCTATATGTCTATGTATCTATATCCATTTTGCTAGGTTTTACTGTTTCTGACATTAACAAACAATTTGGAAATTGACAGATGTTAAGAGTATAATGTATAAAAGAAGGTAATTAAATTATCTTTCATGAAACTACTAAGATTAGATTTCATTAATATCAATTTTATTAATAACTTATCAAGTATCAGTGACCCCCTAAACAATGGTTCTTAAAGTGGTTTAGACCATTTAACTTTAATATGTTTCAATAGTCTAATTAATGATTGGAGACTTAATGGCCCAGATTTTTTAATTAACTTAAATTTCATTTTAGGCTGAGCACAGTGGCTCATGCCTGTAATCCCAGCACTTTCAGAGACTGAGGTGAGCTGATCATCTGAGGTCAGGAGTTTGAGACCAGCCTGGCCAACATGGTGAAATCTCTACTAAAAATACAAAAATTAGCCAGGCGGAGTGGCAGGCACCTGTAATCTCAGCTACTTAGGAGGCTGAGGCAGGAGAATCACTTGAACCTGGGAGGCAGAGGTTGCAGTGAGCCAAGATTGAGACACTGCACTTCAGCCTGGGTCACAGAGTGAGACTCTGTTTAAAAAAAAAAAAAAGTTCATTTTAGTTCTACCTTCTTCAAGCATCACAAATGTTTTTGTGAGTGATCTCATTCACTAGATCAGCATCAACTGCTATGTTTTAGCCCATTTGGATTGCTATAACAAAATACCACACACAAGGTAGTTATAAACAAACCCCTCAAAAATTGTTTCTCACAGTTTTGGAAGCCGAGAAGTCCCAGATCAAGCTGCCATTAGATCTAGTGTCTGGTGAGGGCCTGTTTCCCGGTTCATAGACTGCATTTTCTACCTGTTTCCTCCCATGGCACAAAGGGGCAAATGAGCTCCTGGAAGGTGTTTTATAAGGACACTAGTCCGATTCATGTAGGTGGAGCAAGACTGGAATTGGTGCCTTTAAAAAGAGACGCATTAGTGAATGGAACTAATCTCATTCACCTACCAAGCCCTGCCTCCTAATATCATTGACGAAGGTTATGATTTCAACATATGGATGTTGAGCATTCAGACCAGAGCTGTATACACCAGTGACTCCTGTTTATATATCTGTCTGTAACTTCTTTCTATCCCTGGATCCTCTGTTTATTGCACATATCTACTGGGCGAGGGTGCTTATCATCTGAAGCTCAAGAAACCCAATAAAACTTTCCACTTTGTCTCTTTTGGCTTTCCCCAATTCTACTGTTCTCACAGTACTTACGCAGCTACGGTCATCATATCTTCACAGCTGTCGAATTTAAAATTCCTCCTTCAGGCCTCATATCTAAGAGCTCACAAAGACCTGTAAGTCTGCCTCCTGAAGCTATCAAATATACTCCTTCCTCTCCACCCCCCACCACTGACTTAGTTCAGCAATATTTTCTTTCATCTGCAATATTACAACAGCCTCTTTGTCTTCCTGTTTCTATTCGCTATTATGTTAGTCTGTGCTTCCTTCAAATATCCTGAGATAAATCAAATATTCTCACTTCCTTACCTAAAATCCTTGGATGGAAATCTGTTGCAAATCATTGGCAATTTCTCCACCATCTTCTTTTCCAGTGCTCCCGCCTTCCTCTCCCTCACAGGCACCCTGTGCCCCACCCACTCTGAAATACTTTGCTCTTTATACTTTGGGGCATTACACACAGAGATTTCTTTCTTGGAATGAATGCCTTTTCCCTTATTCTCTGACTGTGAATGTCTCCTCCATCCAGTTTAAATGCCATCCCTCAGTGCAGGCTTCCTAGGCTTTTCCACATAATCACTCCTTCTTGTGGGTTCCCAGTATACACCCATCATACTGTATCTTCATTCCTAACTGAATGCCTATTGCCTCAAGCCAAAGAGCGTATTCCTTTGGGTAAGGGGTATCACTAATGCTTATTCTAGTGTGTGGCACTCAGTAGGTATTTGATATATGTCTGTGGAGTGAGGAAATGATCTAATGAGTGACCTTTTGGCTGCTCTTGATCCTTGAGATGATAAAGGAGGTGAGAGAGGATTAGGGTGTAGTAAATATAACAATTTTTCACATTAGGAAACAGTCATAGCCAAGTTACTGTCCAAATTGTATTTTGTGTTCTGAAAGATAAATCAATTCCTCTAAGACCCCAAGTCACCACTTTGTGAATTATTAACAAAATACATCATTACCCAGGCCTTGAGTTGAAAGCACCGTGACATGGTTTTTAATTCACAGCATATAATTTCCAAGAACTAGTCTAAATTCAATGAACAAATTGTATTTAATATACCAAATTTTGAGCCTGTTGGGACTCCAAAACACATTTGAAATTTGTAAAGTGCTTGGGCCCTATTTATTGTTGAAATGGATGTACTTAATAACAGGGTAAAAGCTCATATGAATTTAACTTTATAAAAATTACAAAAATGTTTAGAAAAATGTTCCAAAGCTACGTATTTCACTTATTTTAATATATTTTCACTTGGTATGAGCACTAATTTCTAGGAGTGTCAAGATTTTTAAAAAAATGCAAATCAATACCTAAAAGCTGATAAAACAGTGATACAGAAGAATGCAAAACTCTAACACTAACATTTCTTATTCTCAGTATACTGGTGACCTAAAAACATGTTAGTATACATTGTTTACTCTGACCATGTTATAGGAAGCACACTGGGGAATGGACGCTACAATGAAATAGCCCTGCCTTTGTCCAGAAGACTATTAACAGCAAACAGAACTGAGCAGATCAATAATTCAGGACTAGAGGGTTTGGTCCCTCCCTCAAGTGACTACCTGTAATTTGAATGACTTTGCTGCATGGTTCTTTTGTGTTAGCCATTAACCATTTAAGCGAGATCAGCACGATCAGCTGAGGCACATTGTGGGTAGAGAAGAAAGCTTTGAGATGAGCAGCTCTGAGCTCTGCCAGATAAAAAGGCTAACCGGACATTGGAGATAACATCATTAATTCTTTCTCATTAAGTCACAATAGTCTTAGCTGTGGTCATTGCTAGTATTCTAATTGCACCTTCTCATCTTAAAAAGTGATAACATTTCTTTCTAAGGAATAAAAAAATATTTTGTTCGTTTTCTTCAAATGACGATTTTTCTTTGGAAAAAACCAAAACTTCTTTTTCTATTTCAACTACTTTTTATGTTTTTATTCTTTCTCAGCCTTGTCTTTAACGTTTCATGACTTTGAAGTCTTCTCCTCGGCCCCAGACCCGCTTGGGGACCCTGGGGCTTCCATTCTGAAATGTCCTCCGTGAACATATCTGTGCTTGTCATGTCTGCCCCTTTTACCTTCTTGTTTCTGCTCCTAGAGCCTTTACTGGAATTCTAGAAATTTCCTGAGAGTCAGCTCAAACAGGATTTCTCCTTAATTTGTTTCCTCCTCCTCACTCCCATTTTATATTAACTTGATTTCTCAAGATCTTATTTCTAGCTCCTAAGAACATTTTTTAATACTCTCTCCTCATCTCTGCTGTCTTTCACACAATAAACTAATACCTACTCTTCTGTCCTTTTTGCCCTGAAGACTCCAAGGAAATCACTTTCTTTCAACAATAGCAGGGGTCATCCGAATTCTAGCTGGAACACCTTAGTTTGCTGAGAACACACCACATTCCTGACCTATCCAGGCAGCCTTTGTTTTCATGTATAGATACACTGTTCCTCCTTCTCTATCCTCAGGTGAAAACATTCACGTTTATGCATGTCCCAGCTATAAGGACAGGCTTTGATGAATACATTCACATGGTGGTTTAAAATAAATGATGGTTTTGTTGTTACTTTTTGCAGAGATATTTTCTTTCCTACAAGAAACATTTCTTTTTTTTAATTTAAAAATACAAACAGGCCAGGCACAGTAGCTCTCACTACTTTGGAAGACTGAGGTAGGAAGATTCCTTGAGCCAAGAAATTGAAAACCAGACTGTGCAACATAGAAAGACCCCATCTCTACAAAAAAAATAAAAAATTAGCCAGATGTGGTGGTTCATGCTTATGGTCCCAGCTACTTGAGAGGCTGAGATGGGAGTTTTGCTTGGGCCTGAGAGGTTGAGGCTGCAGTAAGCTGTGATTACACCACTGCACTCCAACCTGGGCGACAGAGCAAGACTCTGCCAAAAAACAAACAAGTAAAAATAAAAATACAAACAGCAGCCAGCTAACAGCCAACATTTGCTGAGCCTTTACCATGTGCTAGGTTACTTACTAGGTAGTTTACCTGGTGTTATTTATTCTTTACAATAACTATCTGATATAGGTGTTGTCTTCGTTTAGGCTGTTATAACAAAAATATCATGAGTTGGGTGGCGTAAACAAGAAACATTGACTTCTCTCCATTCTGGAGCCTGTGAAGTCCAAGATGGAGGCATCAGCAGACCTGGTGTCTGGTGAGAGCCATCCTCCTGGTTTACAAGGCTGTCTTCTTCTTGTATCCTCATATAGTGGAAGGAGAGAGATGAAGCAAGCTCTTCTGTCTCTTTTAAGTGCACTAATAGCTTTCATGAAAGTTGCACTCTCATGACCTAATCACCCGCCAAAGGCCCTGCCTCCTAACACCATCACATTGGGTATTAGGCTTTAACATGTAAAACTCAGAGAGATACAAACATTCAGACCATAGCAAACTAACAGTTTCCTATTGTACAGTGGGTGAAGTGAGAGAGAGAGTTTAAATAACTTGTCGAAGTCCATAAGCCTTCAAAATGACCAGGCTAAGATTTCAGTCTCATTCTGTCTGACCCCAAAATATGGATTTTAATCCATTTTACTCACGAACATCCCCTGCTTCAGAGAGAGCTCCCAGTGCTACTCTTCAGCTTATAAGACTAAAGCCAGTCTATGAAGATGGCCAAACATGGATTTGTTTTAAGTTCTCAAAATAAGTTAAGTTTATTTTTATAAATTCTATATATAACTGAGATTTCTTCTCATTCACAATGTCAAATACTGGTTGTACACTGTGCAGCAGACCATATGAATCATTTCCTATTTTCCCCCTTGGTGATGGAGGGATTTTCATGCTAGAGCTGTGAGGATGGCCAAACAGCGACATCTGGTATTGGACACGTGAGACAAGCAGCAGGTTATTAGTCACACGTACCCACTGCCCAGAGGAGCACGCTGCACGCCACACAGGGCCACACAGAGGTTGCGCTTGGGAACAGGTTGAGCAGCCAGGCAATAGGGGAGGCAGGCTTTGTGGTGTCAGGGGAGTGAGGTGCCCCTTGGTTCTTGTGGGAGGATGTGATTGGTTTGTTTGAATAATTCTGTGGGCTGGAAGGGATTGAAACCCACTATTCAGGGTAAAGCAGAAGCTGTACCTGGCCTCCATGATAATAAACATTTGGCTATAGGACCTTATCCATCCATAAAAGCAGAGTATGGAGGAAAACTTGTGGTTAGACTGGGTAAGGCCTTCCTGTTCTCAGCACATGTTAAGACAATGCATCATATTAGGCCTGAATTATTTTTCCTTAGGCCACACCACACACTCGTGCCCAGCTATGCATTTTACTTTTATTCAACTCACTTGCAGAATTGAGGCTCTGGAATATGTACCTGAAAACTCTTAAGCACTAACCAGGCAGCAAGATATGAGAAAAAAAAGAGTCCAGGAACAAAGTTGTCCTCTTAGTTTTGCAAATAAACAGCTATGGGATTTCAGAGACTTCATCTAATATTGCCTGGTGTACACCTTTTGTAAAGGACTACAATATTACTAGGTGGAAAAGAGTTTTAGCTGACTGAGGACAGTCCCCAGAAAGGAGGGAGGGAGTAAACTGCCTTCTGGATGAGAGTTTCTTCTCTATCTGCATTTCCTTTTATGATCTGAATGTTTATATCCCTCCAAACATGTGTATGTTAAATCCTAATCGCTAAGGTGATTGATTAGAAGGCGGGAACTTTGGGAGGTGATCAGGTCATGAGATAGACCTTTCACCAATGGGATTAGTGTCCTTATAGAAGAGGCCCCAGACCGCTGTCTTGCCCTTTTCATCACGTGAGGGCACAGCTAGAATGCACCACTTGTGAGGAAGCAGACCCTTGTCAGGCATGTCTGTCACCTTGATCTTGAACTTCCCAGCCTTCAGAACGGTGAGAAATACATTTCTGAGAAGCTTAAACAGATTAAGACATTCCATAATGCAGAATTTCCCAAAGTATGCTCTGTGGCATCCTGCTTATTCTGGATGCTGTCTGGACAAAAAGCTCTGGGATAAAATAAGTTTGGGGAAACTCTGCATTCTTAGCCTTTTCCTGCATTTACAATTCTAAGTAATCCACAGAAAAGTTCTAAGAAAGCAGACCATACTGAAACTGGATGGTTTAACCAGAGATTCCCTTGCATTTCTGCCCATGAATCTTTTGGGTTGAATTTTGTTTTTGTGGAACTTTTGCTTGTATCAGTGGGAATGATGCTCTGTAGAAAAATAAACACCTTTTGGAGATGGAGGTAAGTGACACTGGTTGGGTAGACGTAAGTGCCAAAAAACAGTAGGCAGGCAACCCACAATCTCTGCTATGCCACACATTCTGCCCCAAGAGCCAGACACGACATGGACATGGGCTCCTCTTATCCTTTCACAGTCTGCAGAATGACCTGTGATCAAGCCCCAGGTGCAGTCTTGAGCCATTTACATGGCTATCACTGGTTTATGGGAAGGGCTGGGCACAGTAGTGTCAAATCCAGAAATGGCTTTATTTTCTTCCCATCAATCACTGCCTTCAAATTCCTCTTGTCAGTATTCATTCTGTATTGATTTGGCAATATGGATAGAAGAAGCTGCCTCTTTTCAGTTCCTTTCAGGTTTTATAAAATCTAGTACAGACTATATTTGTATAAATTCATCTTATATTCAATTAAAAACTTCATCCCTCTCCATAATGAAAGCCTGACCTGAATTCTCTTTACTAGCAGTAGGGGGACACGGGGGTGGGGAGACACAATCTGGCTATTCTAACTTCACTCACATCCCACCACTACCCTCCCCTGGCTCTTCTGAGAGGAAGGTAAGTGGTTAGAACGAAAGAAGCATGGGACTTAGTTCTTAGCTGCTGCTATTCAGATTCCTTCCTGGGCTTTTCAATGCCCATTGTATTGGTGGCGTCTTTTTTTAGAGGTGCTTTTTGGTGGGTTCCTCTCAGCCTCTGCCCCACACAGTCACAGCTGCTAGTGACTTCTGAAGTCACGTCCTCTTCAGGACATCCTGTTTTTAGACACTGTGTTGCTGCAGAAAGGCCCCTTGAGCATTTTTCAACATGACTTAAGCCTGCACCCATTCCCTCCAGGGGAAGACTCACACATTCTCTCCCTACAAACTCTGAAGTGGAGGCTGTCCCTTCTGCTCTTGACAGCTTCTGGGAACTGCTTAGCTTGCCTCTGACTCTCAGGCTTCTGTAAAGGAGAGGATGAGTCTAGTCTTCATCCACGCATCTGCCCTACTCCCTTGGGGCACCAGTCGTGTCTCTTACTCTGCTTTGGCTGAAGACCTGTGGACATCTGTACTCCTCGAACATCCAATTGGTAGGAGATACGAATCTTCCCTCTCGCAGACCACCCAGTGTCTGAGAGTGTATCTCCCAGAGCCCAGTGCTTGGATTAAAGCCTGTGGGAAGCGGCAGGAGAGGGAAAATGCCACAGGGCTCTGCTTTTTTCTGGACGCTCTTCAAAGAAATGGCTTCTCCTCCTTTCTATGGAAACCCTATTGCTCTCTTTTTATAGACTATCAGGAGTGATTTAGGATGCTTTCAAGGCCGCTTAGCAAACTCTAGAGAGTAGGGAGTATCTAATCTAGTGCCTCCCTTTGGAATGCAGTGGTAGTTAAAAAGACATCAGGCTAAGCTTAAGGCTTTAGTTAAAATTCCCAGACAAGAGGAAACGTCCCATTCCACAGCCTGTGGTGATGTCCAAGAACCAGACACTGCCTGCTTGGCTATCTCTGCACCACCATTTTGTGAGTCACTATTTCAGCTGACTGAAATAGGATCACGCAACATTTGAAGAGTTGGTGTTCACTCTCACCGACCCTTTCTTCCTTCCTTCTCCAAATGGCTCAGAGCAGCACTGGAAGAGGATGATCTGCGGTTTCAGGCAGGGAAGAGGTAATTCTGAGCCAGCGATGTAAAAAGCCACTGGCAGAGATTCTTGAGCTGATGGCCAGTTAAGAACTGTCTTCACTCATTCTTGCCATGAAAATGTCAATGCTCTGCAGGTGCCAGGAAAATCTAGAGAGATCTAATGTGATATAAAGGATGAAAAAAAAAATTAATGAAACTGTCATAGAATGGGAGAAAGTTACAGGAGACATTTTAATCTTAGGAATTCCAAACATGGTAGAGTTTTCCAGGAAGATGTGGCCAACACTTGAGGTCAGGGTCACACCTGACTTCTGAAACACAGCATCATCGGGCCCTGGTATGAGGTTGGGCACAGAGGAGTTCCTCCACAAATACTGCTCAGTGGATAAGTGATTGGTTCCTTGATGTTGTTTAAGACGAATTGCATTAGGAGATTTTTGTGGTCACACCCAACATCTTTTGTACAAAAACAACTAGTTGTATAAGATGTAAATCTTCATTTCATTTTTGATTATTACCTTATTGAAAAGATTGCTCACATATTTATGCTAAACATGTTGAAAAGATTTAGGAACATAAGAAGGAAAAGCAAATCCCTTCCTCAAAGACTTTTCCTTTTAGAGTAGAGAGAAGCAAACAAAAAACTACATTGAGAAAACATAACTACTAGAAGGAGAGTATATACTGAGTACAGCTGTGCAGGAAGAGGCTTTAAGTCAGAGAGAAAGGATCATTTGAACTGAGATATAAAGCCTAAGGTAAGGGCCTTTTATAGGCCATCAATTGAGAGGAGGGGAAGAAAGTGCATAAACTTGAGAAAGCCTAGCACTTTCAGTGCTGTGAGAGCCTAATGAATGAGAACCACAAAGGTTCCTAGACAGACGTTGACTGGAGCCTTGTCAATCAGTTCTCTGATGAAAATAATTATGCATTTTTGTTTTTGAAAATCGGCTATTGCCAATTGAGTTTTAGGGGGCAAAGGAAGAAATAATTTATATCATCCATGTTTAGGGAGAAAAACAATTGTCCCAAACCTAGGCATCTTGATCAGGTTTTTAGCTGCCCTCTTGTTTCAGAAGCCACACCATGAATGAAACTCAGTGGAGGAGCTGCAGCCAACATCCAATTCCACCACAAGAGTTGATCAAAGACTCCCTGGTCACCACCCTGCACAGGATTTAACATTAAAACAAGAAGTAGGAAGGACACTACAATTCAGACAAGAGAGAAAATGTTTCTAAGTATCTAGGTTTTAAACACAATTCCAATCCTTTGAAGTTAGAGTTACATTTAGCCTTTTACCCTTGGCCAACTTTTTGGTCCAACAACTGAAATAATAATAAGAAAAAAGATAGTTTAAAAAGTTTAACAGACCAAAAGGCCAAATAGGCTTCTTGGACTTGAATCTTGTCTTGCAAAATAGCATTTGGATAAATTATTTTTAAATTAATCAAAAGCACATAGATTACAATTATTTTATTTCTATCAAACTACTCATGTATCAAAAATCAGAGAAAAATTTGTTTTGTATTTGAGTTTGCTGAGTTCCAAGTATTTCTGTGTGACTCCAAGAGACACATTCCCCAAAACAAAAGTCATGGGCATCCATTTTAAGTGGTCTACATGGTCAGTGGCACTTGGATCATGAGGGATGGTTTTTCTTAAATCTGAGGAGAACCTGGATTCTTCATGTCCATCTTTCAGATGAAAACTGATGTGTTTTGGCTCTATGTCTCACCCAAATCTCACCTTGAGTTGTAATAATCCCCATATGTAATGGGAGGGACCCATTGGAAGGTAATCAAATCATAGGGGTGGCTTTTTCCTGTGCTATTCTCATGATAGTGAATAAGTCTCATGAAATCTGATGGTTTTATAAAGGGGAGTTCCCCTGCACATGCTGTCTTGCCTGCTGCCATGTAAGATGTGTCTTGCTTCCCTTTCACCTTTCGCCATGATCATTAGGCCTCCCCAGCCATGTGGAACTCAGAGTCAATTAAACCTCTTTCATTTATAAATTACCCAGTCTCAGGTACGTCTTTATTAGCAGCATGAGAACAGACTAATACAGGAACCACACATAAGCTAAGCAAGAAGAAGAAGAAGGAGAAAAGAAGAAATTGAAGGAGGAGAAGATAAGGAGAAGGAGGAGGAGGAAGAGGAAGAGAAAGAAGAAGAGGAGGAGGAGGAGGAGGAAGAAGAAGAAGAAGAAGAAGAAGAAGAAGAAGAAGAAGAAGAAGAAGAAGCAGCAGCAGCAGCAGCAGCAGCAGCCCCCACTCAGGAACATGGAGTGGGCTTTCAGGAACTCTTATCTCCTCCAGGTGGCAAAACCCTGCACTCTCATGAGCTAGCTGAAGTTAATCTCTAGAGCAAAGTGGTTTCTCTCAGTCAAAACCAAATCCTGAAAAAATAGAAATATTCCCCAAAGCTAAAGCTGTAATTTTTAACATGGCACTGTTAATTTTTTAAATTTATTTTTTATAGCCTAGTTAACATATTGACTGGTCCATAAAACTAAAGCAGAAAGCTGCTCCCTCCTTACTGATCAGGCTTCACTTAATTTATCTGGTTACTCATCAGATATTTTCCTGATCTATAACATGTAATTATGATATTCCGTAACATTCCAAATATAATGTCTTAAGTATTGAAAGATAATACAAAATAAAATCTCACAGAATACAAATAATCTGCCTACAATGAGAGAAACAACCAGAAAAGATCTATTGTGAAGAGATGACTATAAATTGCATAATTTGACATTCGAATTTTTATTTTTTTGGTGTTTTTTATAGCTAGAAAAATATAAACATAAATAATCTCAAGGCCTTTCTGATTTTTACTGCAGTTTAACAATCTCCAAAGAATTGGGAAGTAACATAGCAAAAGAGTTTAAGCAAAGGCTTCAGAATCAGACAGGAATAGATTTGAGTCTAGGCTGTGTGCTCTTGTGCAGACACAGAACTTCTCTGAAGCCCACTCTGCTCACCTACAAATTGGGTAGAAACAAGGGAATCACCAAGGGATGAGGCAGTACCAAGGGACTAGCTACTTTCTTCTAGCCTGAAGAAACGATCAGAGGGGCTCCAGCTCTGGAGCTCTCCAAGAACCCAGGGACTGCCCAAGCCATGGCCAGGCAGGGAAGGAGCAGGAGGAAAACATATTCCCTCCTCTCTCTCTTCCCACCACCCAGTCCTGCTGATGCTTCCCATTCATCAACTCAAATGGAAAGCCAGAGAGAAAGAGGGTTGGAGTGGTATACTCCATAGAGGTCAATTTTCCTTGGCTCAGCTCAAGACAGAGAAGGGTGGAGAATGGATGCGAAGGAGACAAACAGAAATTCTCAGCACGGAGCAATAAAGTAATAGTTCCACAGTGATGGGGAGCTAGAGTTAGAACCAAAGTCTAACTCCAATGCCCATTCTTAATTCAACCTCCACACCATATTGATACCATTAAAAACAAACAAACAAAACCCTCCATTAATTGTTCTGCCTTAAATAAAACTGAACTTTTTAACTATGCAGAAGAAAAGTTCAGGTGGAAAAAAAGCCCCATTTACTTTAACATAATTTCCCTCAGCACAGAGAAAGGATACTTCTTAGTGATGGCATAGGGGACTAACCCTGGCTCAGGAATTATTGCCATGGATCTTAGGCAGACACCACTGGAAAATAAACAAATCCAAACCCTATGTCAAGAGAAGTGATGAAGATAGCACACTTCAAGTGAATGTCTTATTGCCAGACACAGGAATTTTATTTTATTTTATTTTTGAGATGCAGTTTTACTCTTGTCATCTAGGCTGGATTGCAATGGTGCAATCTCCGCTCACTATAACCTCTGCCTCTGAGGTTCAACCAATTCTCCCGCTTCAGCCTCCCAAGTAGCTGAGATTACAGGCACCTGCCACAATGCCCAGCTAATTTCTGTATTTTTAGTAGAGACGGGATTTCGCCATGTTAACCAGGCTGGTCTCGAACTCCTGAGCACAGGCAATCCACCTGCCTCGGCCCCGCAAAGTGACAGAATTATAGGCGTGAACCACCGCACCCAGCTGCCAGATCCAGGAATTCTTGACCTACTGTCACCAAGTGGATTAACAGTGCCATTTTGCTTTCCCTGTCTGTGTCTGCCTATTATTCCTCTGTCTTCAAGCCCAAACTGCCTCATTCAACCCATTTCAGCTATTTAAATCTTTATGGAGTTCAGGGGATGGATAAATAAGTGTATAGGGTGAGGTTTTATGTTTATCTGTCTAAGAGTTAGATTGTGTTATTTTTAGCTGTAGCTGCAGGTGACAGAAAGTAAAATTTTCTTTGTTGTTTTTATTTTGTCTTCCTTGTTGTTTTTCACTTTTTGTCTGGCAAAATTCTTGTCTGGTAAATTCCTATGGGTTAGGCTCTGGTAAAATAGCTTCTCTTGAGTACAGATCTTGTTAAGGAGAACAACACTCTGGGCATATTTCAAAGTGGCTGTTTTTCCCCTCCCTCTTCTAGAAACATGAGGATTTTTTCTCTAATTTTTATTGTTGAAATCTGTTTGGGTTTTTGGAGACAAAACTCATAATAGCATGGAGACCTCCTTAAAACTGCTTCCTCACAGAAATTTTGACTCTCATGCTTGTTCATACTTAGCTTCTAGAAATTTTTCAGTTATAATTTAAGGTTTCCTATTCGTACACTAACTCCAATGATTCCTGGGCTTCTGCTCAGGTAAGCCGTGATTTTCTGTATACACCTACCTCTTTCTCAAATGTTGGGAGCAATGGTTTGCCCTGTGACCTCAGTTCTCTTAAAGGTCTAAGAAGAGTTGTTTATTTTCAATTTGTTCAGATTTTTTGTTGTTGTTGTGAGGATGGGAGTGATGACTTCAAACTCTTTATATTCCGGACAGAAAATTGAAAGTCTCCTCTTTGTTTTTTATATGGTTATGTTTTTTGGCACAGATATTTGCTGTAAGTGCCATTATCTTCAGCTCTGTGGGCCAAAAATAGGTCCAAGACTTTTTCTTTAACTAGTGTTTTAAAATTTATAATACATATCCACATTTTAAGTTGTAAAAACTGTCTTGCATTGTGTCAGAGGTGTTCAAACCAAAGCAATTGCGTTTTGAGTGAAGGCTAGGAAAAATGAGGTTGGGACTTTGCTGGGCCGCATTCCCAGAAAGTTAGGTCTTCCTGACTTCTAGATGTTTACAGTTAAGAAAACAGATTGATAATATTTACTAAACAGACCCAGACTTAGGAGTGGCCTGATATCCCAATACCTTGAGAATAGAAGCATTCCTAATTTTCCTTTAAAGATAATAATATTAATTCTTACAAAATACAGTACTTAAGAAAATGAATCCTTTATCACAAACTCTTGTGACAGAGCACATATCTTCATGACCTTTTTAGATTCTATATATAAATAAGTATTGTACCTGGGGTACATGCATTCCTCCTCTTACTTATGGGAACGTCCTACTCTGTCTATAGAGTACTTATTCTTTCGCCACTTTACTTTCTTAATAAACTTGCTTTTGCTTTTTCTTGTCACCTTGCCCTGAATTATTTCCTATGCAAGATCCAAGAACCCTCTCTTGGGATCTGGATTGGGACCCATTTTTGGTAATAACTTTCTGGCAAACCCTGAAGGGACAATACTGAAGAAAGCTCCCAACCCAAAGGAAACAGACTGCAGCACTGATTGGCCAACTTAAAGTAAGTGGTAGGGTACCTGGGCAAAGGAGGGGACTGGATTGGAGGCCCAGCTTAGTGGAGTTAGAGTCTCTCCTAAGGTAGACAGGGTTAAAGGCTTCTCTCCATAATAGGCAAAGATGCTTGACCAACCTTGGTTTGAGGCCCAACTAGGAAGGTTAGAGTCCTTCCTAAGATTTAGGGGGTTAGAGGTCCCTCTCAGTAAAATCCCTCTCAGTTAAGAACAAGTGTGGCACCATGGGATGTTAAATGCTATGGTTTTATATTAATCTTGCTTGTCCTCTTTGCTGCATGAATAAATTTCTTGGTTGCTCTCTCAGTTTCACTGTCATTCTCAGCAGACTTCATTTAACTGGTCTTAGGAATTTTAACTTACTTTTCCCCAGTGTGCCTCCTGATTTCCACCTGTTTGCTTGTGAGGCATTGTCAACAAAAAGCATTGAAGATTCCATCTCTAAAATTGCTGATCAAGATTTGGTATTTAACAGCTATGAGCAGTAAGATTAGATCAATGTGGCTACATTCTGTTGCAGGTGTGATCTAGAAGCATTAGGATGGTAATCAGGGGACTTTTCTCCTTGCTGTTTTGTTTCATTTACACACTTCTTTCCTTTCTTGGATTTGGGAAAATCGGCTTTGCTTGTGCAATCCACACTGCCACTATTGCTCAGAACCTGCTTGCTCTGGTCATTCCCATCTAAACTCTCTTCATTCCCTTTGCCTTATTCAACATTTCTTTTGTTGGAGTCCATGTTATGGTATATCTAAGATTCATGGCTTGGGTCATTTATATTATTCAGACAGTGCGAATAAAAGAATTCCATTTTTGGCAGGGATCCCCTTATTAATGCAGCTGGCCTTAAAAACCTCTCTTATCCTTTCTAGTGGAACTTAGCCAGTGACAATACAATTTCACAGGTTTGGAACTTTTCTTTCAACATTACCTGCTTCCTTCACGGGAACCATGGCATTGATTTGAAAGAACTCACCAATAGTATATATTCATAAACATTGGGACCAGTTTAAATTAAATGGGCTTAAGAAGAGAAAACTGTTGTTTCTGTGTAATACTGTTTGGCTTCAGTATTATTTGAGAAAACAAGAGAAACAGCCTTCTGTTGGAACTATGACCTTACTTCAACTAGATTTGTTTTGTAATGGGAGGGAAAATGGGATGAAATATCATATGTTTAATCATTTTTGCTACTCAGTCAGGATAAAACCCTGAAACAGGTGTGTGCATGTTTGATGAGAAAAGAGAAAGTAAAAGGCAACTAAACATACGACATGCTCCCTTGGCGCAAGCCTCCCTCTTTCCCTCTTCCCAGGTCAGAGGGCATTTTTGGGTAGAGCAGTCACTTCTGTCAGCTCTGAAGGTTCAGATGTGTTGGGCATCTCCCCCTCTAGTTTACATGGAAGTTCTATTAAGAACCCTTTGTCCCTGCTCCTTGCCCCACTCTATATCTAGCCTTGCGAATACTACTCAGAGTGGAGCCCCTTATCACTTCCAAAAGGAAATATTTGTCCACTTAGGTGGCAAACGGGGAAGAAGGCACTGTGAGAGCACATGTCTCCTTTACTATGTCTGATTTGGTTGTATGTAAAGAGAAGTTTGGTCATTTTTCTAAGGTCCAGGAAAATTTATAGATGAGTTTCAAAAAATAACTCTGACCTATAATTTAACTTGGCAGGATCTGCATGTTTTGTTGTCTCTATGTTGTATAGTACAAGAGAAACAACACATTTTGGGAACAGCTAGGACCCATACAGGTGAGGTGTTGGCCTGTAAGAGCCTAACCCTAATATATATCAGGCAGGAGATGTAGCAGTCCCAGATCAAGATCCAAGATGGAACTATGAAAGGGGCAGTGAGAACTTGGGGAGGAGAGATCATATGGTCCCTTGGAAGGTATGAAGGAATGTATGAAAAAGCCTGTTAACATGAGAAGGTTAAGAAGGTTTCTCAGGGCAAAGATGAGAATCCAGCTTTGTTTCAAGGGTGTTTAGTTGAGGCCATCAGGAAATATACTAACACTGATCCTGCCTCAGGGGAAGGACAGACCCTGATGGAAGTACATTTTATAACCCAGTCTGCCCCTGATATCTGTAGGAAACTACAAAAGCTGCTATAGATCCTCAGACTTCTATGGAACTGCTTTTGGATGTGGCAGTTTTAGTTTTTAATAACAGGGACAGAACAGAGGAAGCAGAAACAGCAAGAAGGACCTCTCACAAGGTGCAGCTCTTGGCTGCAGCCTTCAGCTCACTTCCCACTCCCACATGGGGTTGCCCTCCTGGTTCTTGGCCTGACCAAGTGAAGCAGAAAGATGGAAAGTCCAAAGTTGGGCATCCAGGCCAGCATGCCTTGGACATAAATCAGTGTGCATACTGTAAGAAAACTGGCCATTGGAAGATGGACTCTCCAGAGTGCTAAAGGGAGTCATCGGCACTTAAACCAATAATGATTGAAATATCCAAGCAAGCCCAAAAGTGATGGAGCCCAATACTTTCTGCCACAGCTCCCATTGGGCAACTAGCCATATCTCTGGAGGGGCCTTGGGTAACCCTCGACGTGGCAGGTAACAATATTAACTTCCTTCTGGAGACGGGAGCTGCTTCCTCTGTTTTGACGCATTATAACGGGCCTCTGTCACCCAAAGCTGTAATTATGGGGATAGATGAACAACCTCATAGACACCACTTTACCTGTCCTTTAAGCTACTCTTCAGGGACTTTGGTTTTTCTCATGTGCCTTTGTTATCATGCCTGAATGCCCCCCATCCCCCATTTGGGAATGCATTTGTTGACCCAGCTGCAAACAGTTTTATCTTTTGGAAATCAAAAGGCAGAAAAGGATTGCTCCTTTTCCTTTCCTGTGATAAGGGAAGAAAGTCAATAGGGGACTTATCTAGTTTACCTACTGAAGTAACCTCCCAAGTAAATTCTATAGTGTGGGACATTGAGGTTCTAGGCAAAGCATTAAACATTCCTCCACTTTGCATCCCACTTAAGCCTGGTACCCCATCCCTTGGAAGAGAGAAAACCCCTTAAAGCCAGACACGCAAAGAGAATCCGACCATTAATGGCTAAGTTTTTGCAATTCAGGTTGTTAAGGCCCTGTGAGTCTCCTTGTAATATGCCAGTCAAAATCTTTGAACTGTCATTGAAGCTGTCATTCCCATACATCCTATAGTGCCTAATCCCTATGTACTGTTAGCCCAGGTCCCTGGGGATGCTGACTGGTTTACAGTCTTAGATCTTAAGGATGCCTTTTTTTTTTTTTTTTTTTTTTTTTTTTGCATTCTAGTAGACACTGATTCACAATTCATCTTTGCAGTTGAATGGACTGATCCTGATAGTCATTTGGTTTCTCAATTAACTTGGACAGTTCTTCCCCAGGGGTTTATGGACAATCCTCATCTGTTTAGAAATGAATTGGCTAGAGAATTAAGGATGTTACAATTAAATAAGGGCACTATTATCCAATATGTAGCTGACTTGTTGGTTGCTAGCCCAACCAACAGAGACTTGGATAAAAATACCATTAAGTTGCTAAATTTTCTGGGAGCTAATGGGTATAGGGTCTTACCACATAAGGCCCAGATTTCAACTCAAGAGGTTAAATATTTAGGATATGTGCTAAACCCTGGCACCCAGGCAATAGTGCCAGAATGAAGGGAAGCTATCTTGAGCATTGCAGAATCCCAAACTAGAAAGAAGCTGCAGGTTTTCCTAGGAATGGCAGGATACTGCCATTTGTCAGTGCCTGGTTTTGGGCACATAGCAAAGCCTTTATACAACATCCTGAAAGGAGCAGGCATAGATCCTTTTGAATGAGATAGCAATTGTAAGCAAGCTTTTAATGCTGTCAAGGATAAATTGGAATCAACTCCAGCCCTAGGGATCCCTAATCTTGTTAAGCCATTTTTTATTTATGTGGCTGAAAAACCAGGAAATGCCCTACCTGTCCTTGCCCAGAAACTGGAAGATATCCTCTAACCAGTGGCATAGATTTTTAGGCAATTAGACCATGTCACTTCAGGATGGCCTGGATGCCTCAGTGCAGTTGCAGCAACTGCTTTTATTTTTAATTTATTATTTTCTTTATCATTGGAGGGGAGGAAAAGAAGGCAAGCAGAGGTGGGGGTATGGTTACACTATTTAAGGAAGAGTTGAATACAAAGACAATGAATCTTTCATAATCTCAACAACTCCACAATGAATAGCTGTGGATTATCTCATTTATAATTCACATTGGATAAAACAAATTGGTTCCCCTATGTGTATATCAATTTAATTTAAACATATTATCTTTGAAATACAAAGAGGAATACTACAAGATAAACTCTAACTACAATCGATATTTTTCTAAGTAGAAGACCAAAGGGAATCCCTCTTTCCAATGGCTTTTGATATGACAAGATTTTGCCAAAGCGGAAATAAGCATTCTCATGGCCAAGTAAGAAACTACAGTTGTTGTGGGTATTACACTACAATGCCATATGTATTACATATTAAATTAAACTCAGCATTCAATATGCTTGTATAATGATGCTGTTGATGATGATACCACTGATGGTGCTGGTGGAAAATGCCTATCTTTAGCCCAAGAAAAGTAAGGAAGAAAAATGTAACACGCAGAAAGCAGGCACAGAGTTGGGCATTTTTTGACTAAGAAAGAGAATTTTAAGCATAGAAATATAAAAAGAAAAGTACTCCCTTATGTGGAATTATTTCCACATACTTCATACAGTATTTTCACATATTTGATAACTTAATATGAAATATGTGGAAATAATATGAAACATTAATTAGGTATACTAGACAAGAACAGAACTAAGTACTCCAACTTCGCTGCGGCATTACAAAAAAACCATCACTTCACCGCAGTGTAAGATTTAAGGTCAACCTTCCCATGGATGTGTGTTGTATAAAACACAGCGAGATTGCCGCTGCCCTGCCAAGTACTTCCAGTTCCTACTGAAATATTGATGGTTTCAATTAGTTTTTTTGAAATAAATCTTTAAAGAAAAAGATAATACATGGTAAAAGACAAGTCAAAATGCTTCAGGAACCACATATCCAACACAAACTTTATCCTCAAATGAGTTGTGTTTACCTCACACTAATAAACTTTTATTTCACTCAAATTAGAGCAATAATCTTCCATATATAAGTATCTGCCCTGTCCAATAATTTAAAGAAAAATAATCCAAAATTAGTAAGGAAAAATATAAGAATTAATAGACCCTTTAAATTTGTTTTAAATATGTTTAAGGTTAAAAAGTGTTTAAAGTTTGTGATTCCTAGTAGGGAAACATCTGAATGAATACCCTAATGGCAAACCACTGTAAAATGCTTCAGATGGATTTGGGGGAGAGGGGTAGGGATTATCTTCAAAGCACCCCAGCTCTCTTGATGAGAAGGTCAGAGGTATACTGGTTTGTATGATTGTGACATCCATAAGGTGATCTAGGTTGCTTTTCCTTCAGCAAGGGCATTTATCAGAAGGGCATTAAGCTTGACTTTCAAATTTGGCTGACACTTTGCTGATAAGATTCATAAGCTTTGGGTTGCTCTGGTATTTTGACATATTTGCTGAGTTCTGAGCCACAGCCTGAAAGGCCACCATAACATCTGGATCCTGCATGGCTGCAAGAACCTCTGGATCACTAAGAATTTCACTGAGTCCAGGTCTTCTGGCCATTCCAGGCATGCCCCCTCCCATTCCAGGCATTCCCCCAGGAAAGCCACCAGGAAAAGAGCCGTACTGAGCTCCTGACTGTCATCTGGCTTCTTCCTCCCTCTGGGCTCTCTCATGCTCTTCTGGAGCCTTCTTAACTCCTTCTATTCTTTCTTTGATCACTCACTCTTTACATTTTCAGTCATACTTTCTCCGATGTTGTGCAATTTTCTGTACCCTAGGTTGAACTTTTTTCAGCATTGCACTCGCATCTTCAGCATAATCCAGGTTACAGGCAAGGGCAAGGTTATGAGCTGCCTCTTCTCAGTGGGCTGGAGATCTGTGTGCTTTCCCTTGCCGCCTGTAAGACTGAGGTGACTCAGGATTTATTTCAATGGCTCTGTCACAGTCTCAGATGGCAGCGTTTGGATTCTGTAATTTGATGAAGACACTGGTCCTCTGGGCATACAAAATGGCCAAGCAAAGATTCAGCTTGATGGCAACTGTGAATAAGTCAATGGCTTTCTGCAATTCATCACCATGTAGGCCTTCAACAGCTGTCACTTTCATATCATTTGTCTGATCCATCATCTCCTGTGTTATCTCTGCATTTTTATCTCCAATTTCTTGAGGGGCATCAATGTCTGGTTCAATCACACCTTCATTATCAGTTTCTAGATCACTTTCCTCACTTGATGGTTCGTCTGCCTTTAAGTCTTCCTCTACCTTCTTACTATCAGGTTTTTCTTCCTTGGTATTTTCTTCTGATTTAGCTTTCTGAGTAGCAGGTGGTATTTTATCCCCCATACTCTCTACCCACTGCCTAAGGAAGCACATTTCTTCAGTATGTAAAACGCTCAGATCCTGCTTACACATTTTCACAAAGTCCTGAAGCTCGTTCACTTTGAGGGGTCCATGGTCGGGAGGCAGTGGACGAAGCTGAGTGTCTGTGGCCTGGTTCCAGGCCCAGGTGCTGCCTCAACGTGACCATGCAGAAGGGGTTGCTCCCGCGAGAGCAACTCCTCTTTTATTATTATAAACTGGCTTTAGGCCAACATCTGGAGGTTTTAACCCCACACCACATACAAAGAATCCTAGAAGCTAAAGGACTCCAGTGGATGACAGGGGGACACTTACTGAAATATCAGGCTTTGTTGCTAGACACTCCTGATGTAACTCTTAAAGTATGCTAGACTTTGAATCCAGCTACTTATTTTCCTGAACCCATAGGCACCCTAGATCATTCTTGTATACAAGTTATGGAGCAAGTTTACCCCAGCCATCTAGATTTAAAGGATGAGCCTCTAGATAATCCTGAGGTAGAATGATTTACAGATGGAGGTAGTTTTGTGCACCAGGGAAACAGGAAAGCTGGGTATGCTATTGACAATCAACAGGAGGCCTTAGCAGTTTCTCCCTTGGCTCAAAAGGCAGAATTAATAGCTTTTATTAGAGCTCTGCAATTGGGAAAGGACTTAAGAGCCAATCTTTCCACTGATTCTAAGTACGCCTTTCTGGTGCTTCATACACATGCTGGTATCTGGAAGGAACAGGGACTTACTCCTACCTGCTAAGGGTTCCCCTGTAAAACGTCATTTGGAAATTCTGAATCCATTGGATGCTGTTTTACTGCCCATGGAAGTAGCTGTAATCCATTGCAGAGGGCATCTAAAAAAGAGATTTTAGCGTGGCTAAGGGAAACTCCTTTGCAGATGCAGCAGCTAAGGCAGCTGCATTAAAGGAACCAGATGGACTTGCAGGCATGTTAGTGCCCTCTGCCCCGGTGATGACAGAGCGAAGATATACTGAAGAGAAACAAGAATGGGATAAAAGTCAGGGGTTAATTCAAGATCCATCTGACTGGTTTACCAAGGACAACAAACTGTTGGTGCCAAGGGCTAATCAATGGAAAACAGTTAAGCATTTATATGACTCTACTCATTTGGGAAGAGATTCCCTGTTTCAACCGAAGTCTCAGCTTTTTATAGGAAGAGGCTTACTTAAAACAGTAAAGCAGGTTACTTGAGCCTGTGAATAATCCAAATAACCAATTTTTACCTCCTCTTTAGTAAGGCCGGTTCAGCACAGGGGAGTGTACCCCGATGAAGATTGGTAAATAGATTATACTCAGATGCACTCACGTAAAGGGTTTAAACATTTATTAGAATTCGTCGACATCTTCACCAGTTGGATCAAGGCTTTTCCTACCCAATCTGAAAAGACAATTGAGTTTTCTACACTCCTATTAAAGAAAATAATTCCTAGATATGGGCTGCCTAAGAGGTTGCAGAGTGAAAATGGCCCAACTTTCACAGTGACAATTACCCAAAACATGTCTTCAGCTCTAGGAATTCAGTACTGCTCGCATTCTGCACGAAGGCTATTGTCTTAGTATTATAGAAAGACCCAATCAAACTCTAAAAAGGACTCTGGGTAAACTATGCCAGGAAACACAAAAAACATGGCTGTTTTTATTGCCTGCAACCTTATTACAGGTTCACGTGGTCTCCAAGGGGAATCTACAGCTCAGCCCTTTTGAAATAGTGTATGGAAGGCCTTTCTTAACTACAGATACCCTGATAGACTCAGATACTTTTGAGCTACAAAATTATGTAATCAACTTAGGATGAGTGCAAAACACAGGCCTTGAATATGAAAATCAAAGAATCCCTTCTCCCACTAAGGAAGAGAATCTGGTTACAACTCACCTGGGAGATTGGGTCCTATTAAAAACTTGGAAGGAAGGATTTCCAGCACATCAACGTTTCCCAAACCGGAAGGGACCCTCTGAAGTTCTCCTTAGTACCCCAACTGCAATTCCACTTATCTCAAATTAAACCTGTCTCTTATGAAGTCCCACAGATGGATGGAACATGAGGGACTGATCCCACTTGTTCCTGTGAGCCAACCAGCGATGAATAACCCTTACTATACCAACACTTTCTGACTGAGCTCCTCTCTACCTGGAATACAAGAGACCCAATAGTTAGGCAGGAGTGTCATCACCCCATTCAGCCTGAAGAAGTTACAGACGATGGATCTCCATCCATCTGCAAGCACGAGGATTAAGAGTTCTCTTGTGAAGGGAGGGGAGAGATATGTCAGAGGTGTTTGAGCCAGAGTGACTCCATTTTGAGTGAGGGCTAGGAAAACGAGGCTGGGACTTGCTGGGCTGCATTCCTAGAAAGTTAGGTGTTCCTAGCTTCCAGATGTTTACAGTTAAGAGAATAGATTGATAACATTTACTAAACAGACTCAGAGTTAGGAGTATCCTAATATCCCAATATCTTGAGAACAGAAGTATTCCTAATTTTGCTTTGAAGATAATACTATCAATTCTTGCAAACTATAGTACTTAAGAAAGTTCGTACTTTATCACAAACCTTGTAGCAGAGCACATCTCCCCATGATCTAATTTTGTCCTATAAATAAACAAGTATTGTACCCTCCTCTTCTGGGAATGCCCTACTCTGTCTATGAAGTAGCTATTCTTTCACCACTTAATTTTCTTAATAAGCTTACTTTTGCTTTGCACCATGGACTCACCCTGAATTCTTTCTTGTGTGAGATCCAAGAACCCCCTCTTGGGGTCTGGATCAGGGTCTCTTTCCCTTTACAATTTCAATAATGTGTTAACTGACCATCTCAAGTTAACCTTAATTACCTGAGGTTACCCAATACCTTGTGTTTTGTTTTGTTTTGAAATGGAATCTCTCTCTGTTGCCCAGGCTGGAGTGCAGTGGCGCAATCTTGGCTCACTGCAACCTCTGCCTCCCAGGTTCAAGTGATTCTCCTGTCTCAGCCTCCTGAGTAGCTGGGATTACAGGCGGATGCCACCACATCCAGCTAGTTTTTGTATTTTTAGTAGAGATGGGGTTTCACCATGCTGGTCAGGCTGGTCTCAAACTCCTGACCTTACGATCTGCCCTCTTCAGCCTCCCAAAGTACTGGGATTACAGGTGAGAGTCACTGCACCTGGCCTACCTTGTATTCTTGACAGAAATCAGAGTTGGTAGCTCACATCATAACACGCATTCAATGTAGCTTACACTATTTGAGCCATGGTTTATACACAACCACTGCAGTAGTTCAGATAAATTAGAATTAGGCTGTTGTGGGATATGGATATACAATTTCCCCTGAGTAGATGAACTCATTCATTCAAATAGAGGGACTAATCTTTGCAAACAATCCATTTGATTAATATTTCTAGTGAGCTGATGAAGTGTTTCACACTTGAATGCAGTAGAATCTTCATAGTAAAGTAAAGCAATGGTCATCAGGTTGTTCCTTGCGTGCAAGCAAAAATTTCAAAAATTACATAGCTTTATACATGTCAAAGTTGATGTCTAATTTCAAATTAAATAACTTTTATCAAGTTTTAAATAACTGAAAATAATGTAATTTTTGAAATATAAATATCAAAAATTTAAATAAAAGCATTCTTTAGAACTACCTAATAACATCACAATTTGATAACCATTATTTTCCACTTAAGAATAAGCGAAAATATCTCTTATTTTAAATTTCAAAATTCTACACCTTTCCATTTTCTCTTTACATGTAGATTTCTGTTCCACTTCCTTTAGAGATTTTATTATAATAAATACATTTTTATGTTTGAACATTTTATTCATCACCTATCAAATATATCTTCAAAAAAGAGCCCATTAATGATATTGTACTAGTGTTAATTTCCTGGTTCTGGTAAATGTGCTATGGTTATATAACATGTTCAAATTGGGGAAAGTTGAAAGAAGTGTAAATGGAAACTCTTTGTACTATTTTTCAACTTTTCTATAAGTCTAAAAATAGTTCAAATAAAGTTAAAAAATAAACGCAGTGCCAAGATTTTCTCAGAATGATAATGAAGATTTCTTTAACCTGATTTTAAAAATACTATAGAAATCACAAACCAAAGGCCGATCTCATGCTTACCATGTAATACCAAAGACATTCTTATGAAAAGTCAGAAAAGCATGCCTCCTATTAGCACTATTACTTATGATTTTTATAAAAAGTCTGGTCATTGAAAAACCAATAAAAATTCATAAGAAGTATAACATTTGGGAAGGAGGAAATATAATTTTTTATAGATAATATAGTTTGCAATCTATAAAGCCTAAGTGAATCCACTGAAAAGTATTAGTAATAATTTTTAAAGGTGGTGTGGTACAAAATAAACATACAAAAATCAATTGTTTTTCTATTTCACAGCTCAGAATAATATTGAGTAAAATAAACTTGATAATATCAACTGAACAATAACCATATGTCAATAAGAATAATAAAGTTGTTTAGTACCTATTTCAGAAAAGCTAAAACCCTACTTAGTGGCATAAACCAAAATTTGATTAAATGGAAAAATATATTTTTCTTCTTAGGAAAACCAGTTATTGAAAAAAAGTAATTCCTCTTTTAATTTTGAATGAAATTAATGCAATTCTATTTCAAACTGAAATCAAAATATACTTAAAACTTGTTGAAGTGATTCTAAGTGACAAAAATTTAAGAAACAACACCAACGAGGGGAAAGTTGCATTTTTTATACTAAAATGTAGTATGAAGCTACAACTATTAAAAAGCATGATATTAGTGCTAGAAGACAATCAGTAGAACAGAATAGAAAACAATTAAAAAACTCCTCTATATCTAAACATCCTGTCATAATAATTTTGATATTTTAAGTTAGAGAGATTAAAAAGGAATTATTTATTAAAGTGTTATTGGAAAAGTTGATAAAGCATTTGGAAAGAAATAAACCAGATCTCTTACTTCAAATCATACATGAAAATAGATTCCAGATGGATTATAGAATTAATCTATAGAAGACCTGGAAAAAAGAGATTCTTTAACTGCAGCAAGAGAATATTCATAAAGAAGGAATATGAAGAATAATAGTGTTACATTTGATTACATATAGTCTGTGCATATCAAAACAACAAATAAAATTAAAAGCCAAAAGAAAGAGAATCATTAATACATATCACAATAAGAAAAACGAATATTATATTATTAAAAATACAGAGATTTTACAAACCAATAAGCAAAGAGATGAGCTCCTCAATAGAAGGAAAGGATGGAAAACATAAATAGTAAATAAACACAGAGAAATTAAAAACCTACTAGAAAATAAGGCAATGTAATTTGATATACAGTGAAAACCGTTATTCATTTATTGAACGGACAAGGTTTGTCTCTATTTTAAAAGTATATAGACGTTAGTAAGATGCACTTTCTCACAGATTGTTAAAGTTTAAGTTGTGACAAACCTTTGGAGTAGAGTAAATCACTTTAGCTTTAAAAAGGCAAAATCCTGGGACCTAGTAAATCTGACAACCCAAATGGCTAGCAATAGGGAGCTGGTTAAATTCTTGGTATCCATCCATGGAATACTATGTCATTATTACACATGGTTTCTAACTGTGGTTCTTAAAATGAGAAAATGGGTTACACATCAAAGTTACCCAAGGCGATCTTTGAATCCACGGCTTCATGACTCAGCGCTTCTATCCCCCACACCCTCTTTCTGGTTTTTTTTTGGTTTGGTACAGGACTTAGGAGTCAGTTTTTACGTAAATCTCCAGTGGAATCTGATGCAAACCCTCTATTGCAAAACACTGTTCTAAAATAATATTCAACATCATTAGAAATTATTCTCAGTCTAATGGGAAATTTAAAATACGATATTTACTTGTTATGATCCAAAATTTAGAGTATATAGAGTATAATATTATATGTGTAACTTTATTTTAAAAAGAATATTCTCATTTTTACTTTTGCTATTTCCAATTTTTAAAAAAATTAACATTACTTAGGAGGGAGTATTCACTAATAGTGACAATTAGTTTGGGAAAAAAAATCTTTTAAAGGAGTTACTGTCCTCTCTTTCCTCATCTCTCTTGCTGCCAGAGATACCTATCCACCCTCTGCCAGTGTTTTCTGAAATATGCCAAGTCCTCGGAGAGCACCTCAAATTTATCCCTAGACAACTATGGCATTATTTCCATGTGAATGGTGGAGAGAGAAAGGGAGAGAGAAAAAAGTAAAACATTGTGCACGAGTGAAATGTAGAGTTTAGCTATTATCTAATGAAATTGATCACAGTAGGCAGCCAATCTTGATAATTGTTTTAAAAGATTTTTCCCAAATTGCAGCATATAGGAGTGGAATGGAGGTTGGGGTGGATAGTGTAGGACAAAGGTGGTAGTGTCAGGGGATCTAAAACAAACAAAAAAACCCTTCAAAACAATAATAACAACAACAACACACACACACAAAACAAAAAAGCAAATGTCTCCTGGGCTCTGCCTCAAAGGTAAATAAGGGGTTCCGAGTATTGAGAAAATTCTTCAGACGCTTGCACACACAGATTTGTTCAGTATATTATGAATCTGTACTTGTTTCTTTATTCTATGTTCTAAGAAATAACCGAAGCATTTGAAAAACAGCACTTGAAATATTCACTGATAGTTGGGTGACAGGTGTACATTATACCTCAAGATGAATGTCAGTCCCTCTCAGGAGGCTACTCTGGTGGCCTAGAAAATGAATTAACTGAAAAGTTATTAATTCTTTCATTAATTTTCCCCATATCACTGCTTTTTAGGAAGGTTGAAATTTTCCTGAATGTTCAAGGAAGGAACCTGAGCTATCAATATGGAGACCTTAAAATGAATCACCCAATCTGGGAACCTTTGGAGAATTCAAGAGGGCACTACTAATAATTTTACTGAATACAAACCAGAATTGTTATAGGCAAACAGAGACATCTGCTTGCTCTCCCTAGGAGTCCTTACTGCTTGAGCACACTGAAGGCTAGGTGGAATCAGGCTGACCTGGAGCCAGTCAGTGACACATTTATCATCAAAATCAGCAACATAAAAAGTCTAGGTTGAAAATTACAAACAATGCCATCAATAAAATACTGTGCAGTTAACTAATTTTCCTAATGTGTAAAGCGTTCTAAAAGGCCATCTCAGAGAATTAGGAGCAGGGATATGACAGTAAGTAGGAATAATGTGGTCTCAACTGCAGAGTGATGGTTCAGCCTCGCATGCAGATGATTAGGCTGGGAAAATATGCAATAGAGAACCAACACTGGTAGGCTGGGAAAAGTCAGGCCATGGGACATGGGTTGGAACTGTGGCAAGATTGAAGGACTGCTGCTGGGGTCAGGGTGTTTAAGCTGAAACTGACAAAGAGTTAGTCAACTGAAGGGAAGGTGAGGGTGGTGGACAGAGGTGGAAAGTAGAACATGCAAGAGTATTCAAGGACAGAGAATGGGAAGGATGACCCAGTTCAGAGCCTGAAGCAAATTTGACTGATTTTTAGAATAGGAGACAAGGAGGGGCTAGAGATGAGGCTGGAGCAGCAAACAGGGGAAAGAAGAAGAAGCACCTGCCAGCACAGGTTTAGAAGGTGGATTTCATCTTGAGGGCTCAGGGAGAGTTTTGAGGAGTGGAAGGACATGGTCAGACTTCATCAAGCTCATGGACTAAAGTGTGGGTTATGGAACAAGAAGTAAAGCAACTCTCAAGGCCAGATGGAGGGAAAACGGAAACTCCACAGAGAAAAAGCGGTGGTCTTCTTGGTGAGATTGGAAATCCACAGATAGATTACAGAAAATGCTAGGCAGCAAAATCCATCTGCCTTGTCAGTTAAATAGCATTGAGGGAATGAGGCTGATAAGAGACCCTATAAGGAGAGGCCATTCTCAGATTGTATCTAATATGGATGGTATGGCCATATATATCTGAGAGGTTTCCACCTTTAGGGGAGCCACTTTGCTAAATCAGTGACGTCCTAGAGCTGTCTACTAGGCTCAAAAGTTCTCATGACACCAATTTTCATAATTGGGGTGATATGAGTTTCATTAACCTACTTCCCATCAATGTACAGAAGTGAGGCCGAAGTTGTTCAACATAAACTTCTAAGCAAATGGTTTAAACCTGAAATATAGTGACGTATTTATAGGTGGTTTTGATGTTGTGTTGACTCTGTCTCAGACTGGTTTTTAAATAATTTATTTTCCCAGACACTGATATCTCTGCCAGAACCATAACAAAATGAATGGGATTAGACAGGCTATAAAAATGTGTATGTAGTAGGGGACTGGAGAGGGGGGAGCTGACTTCCTTTTTATTTATCAAAGTGGTATAACTTAATTATGGAGATTGGCATATTCACAAAGAAAACTTAATCCAGAAGAATTCTGAAGGAAATATTAAAGGAGTATTTGCCAGCCAGAGGTTGTACATGGGGTTCGCCCTAACTCTTCTGTTAAAGTTAGAATTCATGTCTCTAGCTTTTTCACATGGTTTTTTATTCCCAGTTCAACTATTTGCTCTCATGTTATTAGGATATCTTTCAAAATGGTTTGAAAGACTGGAAAAAAACTCTATTCTCACAGGTGTGAAGTCCAAGAAAAAAATAAAATAGAATACTTCTGTAATATACATCTTCGTAGAGAAGAGTGTTTCCTGATAGATTTGTCCAGAATGGGACAGGGTCCTAAAGCCAAAATCCTAGGCTGAATGGGCAATGTGACCAGGTAGAGCAGGAGGAAGTGAAGCCAGATAAGCTCCACTGAGAATATGGCCTTGTGTTTTCAAGAAAATTTAGGATGTCAGGAGCATATTCGGCACACAGTCAGGTAGAACAATTGATTAGAAACCAAAGTCTCCAAAAAAACTGTCTCCATTCCCCCTTTCACGTCCATCTGATTCCCCTGGTGGGGCCCTGGGGAGTCACACAGTAAGCTGATGCTGAAGGGAACTGGCCTTGCGGAGCCTGAGCCCTTTGATTGTGTTGCCCCGTTCCCGGCCGGGCTCCCACTCAGATTACAGCCCTGCAGTCTGTATTGTCCAGACAAAGGAGCAGTGGCTCCTCTCTGAGGACTGCCTGGAGCACAGCCACCCTCCCGTTGTCTACCCGATCTCCAGCCTCCTCCTGTTTCTTCCTTCAGCACCCGCCTTCTGAGTTTCTTGAGTAAAAACATAAAAACCAGTCAAGCCCTGCAGTGGACTTTACGGTGCCAGGCAGGCGTGGCGCACCAACTTCCCTCCCCAAGCCTCTTTCTGCAATAGGCTGACCTGGAATTTCCATTTCCACTTACTTGCTTTCTGGGAAGGGTGTATCTCTGCTCTCTGTAGATATCTCAGGGTAGACAGGACAAAGGGAGTGGCCTCCATTTATAAGAAGAGACTTGAGTGCCTAGTAAAATTCAGATTCTTTTTACTTATTATCACTATAACCCAGCTATCCACAATCTTAAACTTCTTTCTTTCTATGTTTTTATTTATTTTTTTTCAGAGACAGTGTCTAGCACTGTTGCCCAGCTGGAATGCAGCAGCACCGTCATAGCTCACCACAGCCTGAGAACTCCGGCACTGAAGCAATCCTCCGGCCACACCCTCCTCAGAAGGTGGGACTACAGTTGCACATTACCATGCCTGGCTAATTTTTTTGAAGCTTGTTTTAGAGATGGGGTCTTACTATGTTTCCTACTCTGGTCTCGAACTCCTGGCCTCAAGTGATCTTCCCACTTTGTCCTCCCAAAGCACTGGGATTACAGGCATGAGCTACCATGCTCAACCCATGATCTTAAATTTGTAAATAAAGATTCTTTGAGCCAACAAAGTCAGGGAAAACTAACAATTTTGCTGACTTGAAATTATGAAGCTCTTAGATTTTTGTTGTTTGTTTGTTTGAGATGGAGTCTTGTTCTGTCACCAGGCTGGAGTGCAGTGGTGCAATCTCAGATCTCTGCAACCTCTGCCTCCTGGGTTCAAGCGATTCTCCTGCCTCAGCCTCCTGAGTAGCTGGTACTGCAGGTATATACCACCATGCCTAGCTAAGTTTTGTATTTTCAGTAGAGACAGGGTTTCGCCATGTTGGCCGGGTTGGTCTCAATCTCTTGACTTTGTGATCTACCCTCCGCAGCCTCCCAAAGTGCTGGGATTGAAGGTGTGAGCCACTGCGCCCAGCCAAAGCTCTTAGATTTTAATGCCAACAATTAGATTGTACTTACTATGTGTCAGGCACTATTCTAAAAATGTCACATCTATTTACACATTGATTCTTATGGCAACCCCATGAGGTGGTATGTTTTTCTCTTTATTTCACGATAAGAAATAGATACAAGCAGAAAGGTAAAATGCTTTGCTGGATGTCATACAACGAGCAGGTGTCAGAGCTGAGATTGGAACCCAGGGCTTCTGGCCCTAGAGCAAGTGACTGGCACCAGTATACCACACCACATAGTTGTATGTGTGTGTAGTGTGAACACACATTCAGCTATCACCGATGGATTGGTTGGAAAGAATGCTTTTCCAGTTGATTTCTCCTTTCTCAACCAATAATTATTAATTTTTTGACAAATCCTAAGAACCCTTTCTTTCCCTTCTGCAAAGGCCACTCCCCATGTGACCTGCAGAAGCTCTAGTTTTTGGCATTTAGAAGGTGGTGGGTGAAGGATGAAGGGGAGGTAGAAAGGGAGAGGGTCAAAAGCAGGAGCCCTAATTTCCTGGTTTAGGTTAAAGGTCCCAAAGTCAAGTTACAATGTAGATTGCTAATCCCACCCTGAGTAGCTCTCTTAGTAAGTCTGGGATGGAGTCCAAGAAATTGCATTTCTAACAAGTATCCAAGTGATGCTGATGCTGTTTGTCAGGGGTCAGCACTTTGGGAAGCACTGACCTAAGAGGTCACTTGAGTTGGCACTCTCACACCTAGACCAAGGGAGCTGTGAAAAAGAATCTATCTTGGGGTAGATCCCCTTCCAGAAGCCACTGTTTCTCATTCTGTCTCTGAAGGGTGAGATTCGAAGAGCTTTGCTTTTCGTTAAAATGCAAATTGGGGATCTCTGGGAAAAAGGAGGCTTGAGTGTGATCACCTGGGAGTCACCGATGGTCCTGGAGCCTCTCCAAGGCCCACATCAACAATTTGCTCTGAATAGTGCCCTTTTTATATTTGAATTTGCACACTGGCAGTGGGGTGGATCTGACTGTTTTCATAAGATCTTTATTATTTCTTTGCCTTTTCTGAGGTTTCTGATTTTTTTTTTTTTTGCACATTTTGAACTGAGATTCACTTGTATGATTCTCAGCTACTGCAAGTGAGAGAATGTTGCAATCTAGATGCCCAGTCTTGTTTATCTTGGCACTAAATAGGGGGTTTCAGCTTCCCCAAAATACTGACAAAAGTCTTTTCAACTTCATTTCTCTTCCATAACCTCAATGCAGAATGTCATAGTAGGAAGCAATGAGAGGAAAACAAAGCCATTGAAAGAGGTTCAAAGGTTTAATCTCCATCACACTCTCCTATTACGCATACCTAAGACGAGCTCCTGCAAAGGAACTTTGCCAGTCAAAGTCAAGGCTTAGTTAATTTCAGTTTTAACCACATTGAATTCTGGACATTAGGGAGCCTGTAAGGCAAACTCTTTTTTTTTTTTTTTTTTTTTTTTTGAGACAGAGTCTCATTTCCTCACCGAGGCTGGAGTTCAGCGGCGTGGTCTCAGGTTACTGCAACCTCTGCCTCCTGGATTCAAGCAATTCTCCTGCCTCAGTCTCCGGAGTAGCTGGGACCACAGGCACGCACCACCATGCCTGGCTAATTTTTGTATATTATTCGTAGTGACAGGGATTCACCATGTTGGCTAGGCTGGTCTTGAACTCCTAACTTCAAGTGATCCACGTGCCTCGGCCTCCCAAATGCAAACTATATCTTTTGAAAAATGTCCTATACAGAGATTTCACTTCTTTCTACCTGGGCCAAGTTTGGGGACCAGATGCTGATCACAGCTTGCCATCTAGCATATTCTGAAGGCCCTGCTTCCCTGTAGCCCCATGTTGGTCCTGATTTTCCCTAGGAATGGACCTGTAGCTTACCTGAAGATGCCAGTTTAGGTGTGGAAGCCATTCCTCCAAAGAAAAGTTAGGAGCAATATTGCTCCCCAAGAGTGATGGCGATAGTAAGGAATGAAAGACAAAAACGAAACTTCAGTTTTACAAAATGGTTACTTTCTCCTGCAAAAAAGAAACTCCAGGATAACACTGGGAGGCACAATTCAAAGCAAGTAACATTGGTTTTCAGGCGTCCTCTGCTATTTCTTCCCAGCTGCCCCTCTTAACTGTTCAAGAGGTAGTTAATAAGGGTTAACTTTTTATAAGGGTTTTCTCATTCTATAGCAAACTTTGGAACACAGAGAACATCACCATCCAATACAGCATTCTGTGAAAATGGAAAGGTTTGGTCGTGGCTACCCTATTAGGTCACTGTCTTCATGGCACAGCAGTAAAGCCTTCGTGATCTGAATGAATGAATCTCCAAAAGTGGCGGAGGGTGGAGATAGTGTTTTGCAATGGGAGTACCTTGGAGCATATCTTGGGCAATTACCAACACATTAAACCACATTAAATAGATAAGTTCAAATAGTCCCAGTCTACAAGTAAGTATCTGCCGTACAATCCATGCTTTGCGGGATGCTTTTAGGATACAGAGAAATAAAGCTCTTGTTTGTTGTTTTTAGGAATGCTGTAATTTTTAAAAGTCTCGAATAATTAAGAAAAAAATAATAATGTAATGAATGAATAGGCTAGAATCAGTTCCAAACTATAAGGGAAGAGAATGAAGCAGAGAGGCTTTATTTCAATTTCCATGTTGGCATAGTGTCTGTCTTGGCAGGGAGGAGGGAAATGGAATTGAAAGCAGAGAAACTGGAAAAAAATGTATGCATGGTAGTCAAAACGTGCGTGGCTTGTGTTGTGACAGCGAGAGTCCTGGCCTGGCGCGAACAAAATGTATTGGAGTTGAATGAAAGAGAAAGCCAGGCAGATAAGATGGTGTTAATTAATGGAGCCTGAATAATTGAGCCTGAATACAGGCTCAACATCTGAATTTCCATAGGCAAGAGGGAGCTACTGTAGGCTTTTCAGCCAGGAGATGACAAGATGAAAACAGTGTTTTAGAAAATTAATTAGGGAGTGGTAGTTGGTGTGGGCTGGAGATGGAGAGAAAAGTCAGAGAAAGCGGAAAGCTTTTGTAGGCCTCTCCATTCCTGAGAGCTGAGGCTGGCAAGAGAATGTGGAAGAGGGAGTGACCCTCCTCTGCCTGTGACATTGCACACTTCTGATGATGAGCTCTTCCCTCCAGCCCTTGGCCTCTGTGATGTTTCAGTCTCTGCTTCTCCTTCATCTCTTCTCTTTGGCCTCCTTCACTGGTTTCTTTTCTCTGACTCACCATTAATGTAGGTGTTCCCTGAGATTCTTTCCATCTTCTTTCTCATCCTCTACTCTCCTAGCTTCAGCCATAATCTACATAAACATTCATCCCAAATTTATGTCTCTATTCTTGATCTCTATCCAGCAATCTTTGCCTGTATTTCCAAGTGCCTCTTGAACATTCCCACCTGAGTATCTCACCAGCACTGAAAAATTAATGTCTAAAACAATACACATCATCGCCAAGGTCCAAACCAACCTCTGCCTCAGATTCTTCTCTTTCTGTAATGGAAGCAAGATTCACCAAGTTACAGAAGCTCAAAAATCTCAGACACCCATCCAAAGCAACTTTTCCTCTTCCAGGCTCTGAGGCCATAGATGCAAAGTAACTTGGCTACCTTTCCTTTGCTCTCAACAGTAATCCAGTACTATAGATCCCAGCTTTCTCCCATTTTTATGTCTCCATAACATTGTAATTCTGATCTTCAGTACTTCTCACTTACGCCTTTGACTTTGCCACCTAAGCCCTGCTCCGATCACAACCCTGCCTGGCCCAGAAACTTCCCCCTTGATATAAGATCTCAGGGCAGCCTTTTCAAACGTTTAGGCCACAACTCTCCTGGCTTTGTACTGCACTGCACCCACACCTGACCACAAAATATGCATTATTTATGCCCCAAATCTCCATGCAGACACACCTTGCCTCATCATGTCTCTTGAACATGAAACTCCCCCTTTCTCCCTCACAATATGCATCTATAGAAATTATTTCCATCTCTTGAGATCCATTTCAAGTCCTACTTTCTCTATAAGGATTTTCTCCAAGCCCCCAACATAAGAGCCTCCTTCTTTCTTTGACTCCCATGCCAATGGCATTTTTCAGCTTTAGGCCCTACTTCACTGCATTCCACTATAGCTTCTCTATGAGATGGCAGGTTTCTCATGGCCCAGGAAGATGTCTTAACGATCTCGATTTTCCTTACAACTACAGGATGCCCTGTACACAGTGAACACTTCATCAATAAGACAGAAAATAAATAAATCCAAATAAATGTAGGAAAAGAAATTCAACCAAATATCATGACCATTCGCAAAATCAAAGAAATTGCAGGGTCAAGAGATGTCACAGTAAAGGACAATAACAAAATATGCTTGATAACAAAATACGCTTACGTTTTGACCAGATTGGCAGAGATGGTCATTCCTTGGAACATATATGAAGGATTCATAGTGCCTTTCAGCTCTGCTTCAGTGCATAGTTAATAGGTAAGTTGTGAGGACATAGATATAATTGATGTTAGGTAAGAGAATATTTCTAGCTATAATCTTTAATATTGCTCTGTACTGCTAATCTGAGGAACATATTTATTCCTTTGCCATATGCAGCTTACCAGAATTCTGCTTTTTCTATAACAAACCCAAACAGAAGATTTGACTTCATTCTTTCCTTAAGACCTTTTGCTTGTTTGTTTTATTTTGTGTAGGAGGGAATAATGTTAGCATAAGTGGGCTTATTTCAAAACATGTGAGTTGAACAGTAATTCTCTCCTTTATCCCACCACTCTGGCTGACTGGAACCAAGGAAAATTTACGGTCCAAAGCAGTCTGAAGTCTGTTTTGTGTATTAGTAACGCTCTCTGACTGTACAGAACAGGAGAAGGCGGAGCTCATGCTCCACAGCTTTGCAAAGCCCTGTGTAATTTTCAAATCTTCCTGTGTTTTTTGTAATGATCTGGCAATCCAAACAATTTGGTTTGAAAGCTGTCCTAACTCATTTACCCCCTCTGGCATTATATAATGGAAACCAAGAAATTGCATTATGAATGTTATAAAGGCCATTCAGATATGAATGTAAATATAAGACATGTATTTTTATATAGTAGTGGCTTCAGGAATTTACAAAATTATAAGTTTTGGTGTTCTGGACAGAGCTACTACCTCCCTGATTTTCCATGGAGCCCTCTTAAAATAAAGTATAATGCCAACAGCAAGCAAATCACAAGATAGGTTATTTTAAAGCATGGTGACAATAATTAGCTAAGTAATCAAACATCATTCCAAAGATAAAGTAACACTTCCTTAAATTTAGCTTTGAAACTGTCTCTAGTCCCCTGGCTCTATCTCTTTCCTAAACCCAATAGGGCTGGCAAGAAACTGCATTACGAATGTTATAAAGGCCATAGAATATTGTTTATAAGTCAATTTCAGAGGATAAACATGTTTTGCTATTAAAAATCATGGAGGCTGGGCATGGTGGCTCACACCTGTAATGCCAGCACTTTAGGAGGCTGTGGCAGGAGGATTACTTGAGCCTCGGAGGTTGAGACTGGAATGAGTCATGGTTGTGTCACTGCACTCCAGCCTGGGCAAAAAGCAAGATCCTATCTCAAATCAATCAATAAGTAAATTAAAACAAAAATCTTAGAGTGTAAGGATTACTACGTGTCCTTGTGAAAAGATACAGAGTAACGATACTGTTCGAATATGTTGTCACTTGAGTATGAGGTAATGATTGCAAACATTAGAAGAACAGTTAGAAATAGATCACTCAGTTTTCACCAAATAAGAATCAACACAAACATGTAGCTTCATTGGCCCAGAGCACCACATCTTTTGAGGATCAAGCATATTTTGTTATTGTCCTTTTTGTGAGTAAATGCTAGTTTTCTCTTTTTAAATATTTTATTTGGTGGGGAGAGTCAGTAAAATAGTGACATGTCATAAATGAACGGCCAGAGTAGCAATCTTTAAATTAATTGAGGTGTTGGAAACAGGTAGAACCAAACAAAGTGGTTCTGAGAAATCGCATGTGGCACAGAGAGTATCCCCGAAGAACAGACATTCACAGGCTGTGCTCAGCTCTAAGTCAACCTAGAAATGATAGTAAGACATCGCTCCTGCAGATCCCCTTATCCAATCTTGGCTTAGGGCAGAAATACTTCTACCTATGAATGGCAAGCAAAGGGTTCTTGAAACTGGAAGGCAAGGGTGAGACCCCTGAATAAAGCAGATGGAGCTGATTTTTACATAGAATAAATATCACTTTCTGCACTTAGAAAAAAATCCTTCAACCTCAAATAAAAGCACAGTAAGAGTAGATTTAGATAACAGGAAGGGAAGGCAGCCTATGTACAGTGACGGGAACGAAGCACGGAGGGTGAGAGCCCTGAGCTCTCTCCTGGGCTCTGTTGCTGCTTTCTGCTCAGCCTGATTACATCACATGGCCTCTTGAGTGCTTCCCTTTCTTCCCTGGGAAATCAGAAAACTAAGTGACCTCTTCCTCGGCCAAAACAAAGAAACAACTGGCCACCCCTCTGGTGCTTCCTGTATCGGTAAAGGGCAATATTTTGTGCCCAATTGTTCACGTTGGAAGCTTGGATGTCATTCTTGGCTTTTTCATTCCCTTTATCTCCCACATTCAAACCGGACCAAATTCTGCTCGTTCCCTTTTCTACATATCTGTCAAAGAAGCCCACATAGCCCTAGTTCCATTGAATCCACAATAATCTAGGCCACTGCAATTTCTCCCCCAAATACTGCAATTATCTACACAGATCTCCACAAATCTTCTTGTGACTGCTGCCAAACAATTCTCCCCACACTGCAGCTGGAACAAGACTTTAAAAACACAATCTAGTTTTTTCATTTCCCATATAAAAATGTTTCATTGAACTTACATTGCTCTTAGGAAAAATTTTAGCATCTAATTGCTCTGTACTTTCTGTTCCATCCACGGCAGGTTCTTCTACAGTCCTTTGTCCCTCCACACGTCTGTCCTCCAGCCCGCACCCATTATCCTCCTTAACCCTGGAGCTCTCCATATGCCACGTGCCTCTACCTGGCATCCTTCAGGTCTTGATCAACCTGGCCTCAGGAAAGCCTTCCTTAATCCCCGACGCCAGGCCAGCTGCCTCCTGAGATGGCTCCATGCTCCATACTCCACCCCAGCACATCTCACACCTGCACTTACTTATTTCTTTCAAGGAAAGTATAGTGGGGCTGACTGGTGGCCCCCCCAAAAAAAGATATGTCCATATTCTAATCCCTAGAACAGAACCTGAGAATGTGCCCTTCTCTAGAATAAGAGTTTTTGCAGATGAAATTAAGTTAAAGATCATGCTGGAGTCAGGGTGCCCCTAACTCCAGTAACAGGTGTTCTGCTAAGGTTCGAGCCACAAACATGGATAAGACAATCATGTGAAGGCATATGCAGAGATTATGGTCACGCAGCTCCAAGCCAAGAAACACAGACGCTGGAAGAGGCAAGGAAGGACTCTCCCCTGGAGCCACAGGAAAGTGCAGCCCTACAGACAACTTGATTTCATGCCTCTAGCCTCCCAGTTTGTGGCAAAATAAATTTCTGTTGTCTTAAGCCTGTGGGTGATAACTTGTTATGGCAGCCCTGGGAAGCTAACACAGCAAGAAAGATCTCTCCCCTGCTAGACTGTAAACACCAAGAGGCAGGAACTCCACCTACTCACTGTTGAGCTTGGCATATCAGAGGCCACTTGTAACTGATAGACCAATTAGATGGCTAATTCTCAACTTTGTGTAAACAACCCTAAGGTCACAGTAACCTATGTTAACTGGGGAAATGGCCATCCAGGCTGCCATCTTGAAGAAGGAGTTACGGAATCAGAGATGATTCTTCTTTACTCCTGAAGTTCAGATCCTCTGTACAGCCTCCAGTATACCAATAACTTAGCTCAAAGCTTTGGGTTAGACTGGTGATCTGCCTGGAAAACCATGGCTACTCATCACTCTGAACAGCAGTGATATTCAAAATACTTAACAGTATATCATGAGTTCCAACCCAAGAGGATAAATGCAGTCATAGAGGAGAGCAGGATCTTGGGGACCCCTACCATGCTGAAAATGATCTCTTCAGTTGTGCTATTGTAAAGAGATGTGTGTGTGTTTTGGGGCACTGTGCCTGGAAAGGATCTGCATTAGGGGAGGGGCAATGGGAATATTTCAATAATTTCACATCTGGCACAGTTCTTCTATTATATGCAGATTGTGTATACATCCTGCCCCCACCATCCCAGTCACCTGCCCTGTAAGACTCTATTCATTTTTTTTTTCATAAAATATCTCCAGTGACTCTAGCTCTTCCGAGCTGTCTATGAATTTCTCCTCTCTGATATCCAGAGTCATATCTGTAGCAGCTTGCATTAGCCTCTCATGATGGTACCTCACAGACTCATACTATATTGATGCTGTTTCTCAACTGTAATTTCAGGTTCTTGACTGAAAAGGGTCACGTTTTATTTTTCTTCCCATTTCCTGGGGTTTGCTCAGAGTTTCTTGTTTTTATTTTTAAAGTTTGGTGCTTGATAATTTGTTTCTATGCTTGATTTGCAGACAATTGATGCCATGAACTGTTCCCTGAAATCAAAGCCAGTTTTTGCGGCAGCCATAGCTACTGGAACAGGTCATAAAGAGTACTATTATTTAAAGTCAGGGTCATTTGATAAACTGGTGTGGATTTGTAGCAGAGGCTGGCCATCTTTGTAACTTAATATCAACTTCCTTCAATAATTGATATAAAACATACTTCGTATTTGGGTAGAACTCAACTTCTTAAGCACTTTTACATATTTTAGAGCATTAAGCCATCACAAAAATATTTTCAGATAAAATAATTCTTTGAGATAAAAGTAACACAATTATGTATTCAAATTTATAAGGAATCTTTATATTACAAATATTTCTCCAAATATATTTGGTTCCTGGGTTTAGAGAGTGAAGATTTTATTTTATTTTATTTTTGAGATGAAGTCTTGTTCTGTCTTCCAGGCTGGAGTCCAGTGGTGCAATCTCAGCTCACTGGAGCCTCCGCCTCACTGTTTCAAGCAATTCTCCTGCCTCAGCCTCCTGATTAGCTGGGATTACAGGCACATACTATCACCATGCCTGGCTAATTTTTTTATATTTTTAGTAGAGACGAGGTTTCATCAGGCTGACCTTGTGATTCACCTGCCTTGGCCTCCCAAAGTGCTGGGATTACAGGCATGAACCACCATGCCTGGCCTGAGAGTGAAGACTTTAATAGTGAGGAATAACTGTGTTATACTCATCTACTTGCCATGCTCAAATCAGAAGATGAATAAATTCAAAATAATTGAGAGTGATCTTTGCAGGTCTCACGTTCATGAAATGGAAATCTCAGGGCTGGAGCAATTTTTCTGACTCCATGTTCAGTTTTCCGATTGTTTATTCCTGTTGAAGTTTATAATCTCATTTTTCTCACAAGGAAATAATCCCAGATAGACAATTCATAACATGGAAATTCAAAGGATAAGTAAACTGGAAATTGTGTTAGTGCATAAAGGACATTTGAAGATCAGTCGGTCCTGCATATAGGCTTATGGGAAATCCCTTCCAGTGCTTACCAAGGTACGCTGGAACCATTGGAATGGATGGGACTCTGCATTCTCCCAATTTCATCCAAAGCTACAATGATTTTATATATTTTATATCAGTGAATCTTCTTAAAATCTTATTTTCAGGAAGGATTCAACTCCTAAAAACCAAAAGCAAAATCCACAATCACACAATATAAAAACCACATACATGCTGAATCCCTTACGTCAAGGATGAAGACACATTACATCCCGGCAAGGCCAGGAGGACTAGAACTCAAGTCCTTGGCCTCCCAACTCTCACTGTATGCTATGCCAGGCCTGTTTCCCCATTTATAGCCTCAGGGAATGGGCCCTCAACATCATGGGAAGAGGCCTTAGTTTTCCTTCCACACAGTCTGGAAGCATGAAATGTGGCTGAGAGGGAGAATGTCATGGTGGCCACTGAAGTCTGCACGTTCCTGCCAAGGCTGCAATGTCAGGCTTATTTGTGTCTTCCCCAGAAAAGCAGACAATAAGGTCTGTGAGAGGAATCTGCGGGACTTTTTCATCCATTGCCCTAAGCCAGGCTCTTTTGTAAGTGTGATTCACACAGACCTAACAATAGACCAGAACAGCTGAGACAAGACCAGAGCTTGTCTTCCTCTGTTATGGGAATAATTTAGATAGGCCACATGCAAGCTGCTCACCTGGAATTTCACTGAGGCGCTCCATCTTTTCTGAGACATGTTGGAAAATCTTTAAAATGACCTCTTATATGATTATAGAGCAATCTATATTGATGATACATGCAGACTTTTCTCTTAGATCTTGGATGTTTGCCCAGATTCCTGTTGCAATTATCTGGATTCTGCCAGTGGAAGGCTCCACTAATTACCAAAATCTCCAAATAAAAGATAGAACCTCATTCGAAATTTGTAAGAATTTTCTGCAGTTATTTCTGCTATTGGAGGTGGAAGTGTCTTGGCCTTAAATAGATGAAGAACATTTGTCTACTCCAGTGACAAGTGGTAGGAAGGCAAACAGGGTTTATAGCAAGTCGTTTTGGGAACAATGTACTTTTTGATACTGTATGCTTTCTATTAAATCTCATATTATTAGCCTATCTATATCAGATCAGATATCTTTTTCCTCTTTTATTGAACTCTGCATTTTTACATTTGACTCTACTAAAACCCTCGACAGAAAGTAATTCCTTGCCAACATTTAGGAATGATTGGATTGAACGGACTAATGAGAAATCCTACAAAAGTAATGACAAATGAATGCCTTGAAAAGGTGTTCCATTTGATAGATACGATAGAAAATTTTCTTCTTCGTTTTCCTATCAGAAAGGCAGTGTTCTTTTTGCCTGCTCCACCAAGGAGGGGCAACAGTTCTTAAACAAGATCTAACATTTACTTGAAACCAATAGTTTCCAGTAAAGTGTTTTTAGGATAAATGCAGGCTTACTGGTAAATATTGGTTTAATCTTCAGAGAAAATTAAAAGCTTGTGGTTTGGGGACTGACGGCAGAAGGCAGATGTATAAGGACTAGGGACTGAAGAGTTGGTAAATCCCCAAATAATGTTCTCTTTTCCAGCTCCAGACTAAAGAACCGGAGCATACCTATTCATTTTCTCTTAAAGGAAAGAATTATCCCAAACCTAGGAGCCTCGAGTAAAATTCAATGACCCTTTCTCAATGCTTTGCTAAGTAGTGCCATACATTAAGCTCTCCTCATAACTTAGACACCCAAGGGCCTGATAGAGTAGAAATCATGGTAATTTGTGCTACTTTTTGTGGAGACTGAGTCTTATAAACTGAGCATAATAGTATGGTGTGCGATGCTGTTTAGTGTCGAATTATAGTTCACATGGGCATGTTCAGCTGAGTTGTGTTAAGTTGTTTTCTTTCACATATAGTCATGCAGGAACCTTTGGAAAACATTTTTCCTGATCCTAACTTACTATAAGAATGTGCATGTCTTATTCAACTCATTCTTCCTACACGAAAGAGCTGCCTCATTTCCTATGAGCCCCTCGCTTCTGCTGCTGTTTTTTGTTACCTTTTCTCTTTTGTGGTATGGAATTAGCCTTTTCAGAAAGAGTCCAGAATAGGACACCAGCAAGCATTCAGCCCCACCATCTGTCTATGTTTTGAATTGGAATTCACCCCTGAGGCACCAGAGGCCAGGGATAGCTATTAGCCACAAAGAGTCACTACCTGACCCTTTTTGTCCACCCCCCTGCCACACCTCAGAGGATAAGAACATCACACCACCTCCCCGAAAGTGAGCACACAGACATACAGCCAAGGGAGCTGGGCGTGGCGCAGCTAGCCACTTTTCCAGAAAAGGTTTTCTATAAAACGTATCTGTTAAAGAGGTTTTGAGGTCAAGAAAACGTGGGAGACACAAACATTTCCCAGGGAAGGATTTCATTATCACTGTTGGTGGTTCACTTCACGGTATTTTTCATATTCTGTGAAAGATTCCACAAGCAAAATGAGTTAAATTTCATAACGGGGCCAAATGAAAAAACAACAACAAAAGCTAACCCATGAACAGGGTTAGACAGAAATGCCCTTAGCAGGAACCTCTACCTTGCATAAAGCCTTGAGGTGTGTGTATGTCATAGACGCTGCAGTTGGTGGCCTGCCAGGGAATCCTGCAACCTCTTCGGGTGACAGAGGCATAACAGCAACCTGTGTACTTCCGCTGCTGAAGGCATTCCTCAAGGTGCAATTCTCAACAGTCATGAAACAGTGTGGCTACTCACAGCTGCTCAGCATGGACAGGTATTTCCATTTTTTATTTGGTCATTGGTCTTCAGCATGAGAAAATAATGTTTTGGGATAGAGAGGAGGCAGAACACAACTCCCTGTGAAACAAGCTTGTTAGCCCAATTGCCCTGCATAACTCTGGATGGAAGAGATATAATTTAGAATACAGTTAACCTAATAAATGCGTCCCTGTTCAGAGACATAGAACACACAGAGTCCTTTATTACTGAATTATTAGATTGGTGCAAAAGTAATTGTGGGTTGGTTTTTTTTTTTTTTTTTTTTGCCATTGAAAGTAATGGCAATATATTGCTACAGATCCTATTTTGTTAGCAGAACTAGTTATATACATGACTGAGTACTCAAAGATTCCATTCCTACCTCTCAAATCTTCTTTTTTTCTGTCTGCCATCTTCCTCTCTCCTACCCAGGACTTCAGCCTGAAAGGTCTACTCCATTATCTTTAGGACCAAATCTTAATTTCAGCAAAATGGTTTAGAGAAACGTCTCTAACCTCTAATGCATGGCTTCTGTATTAATCATACCTGAACTTTTGGCCTTGAGAGGCAGATACTACATTATTTCTCAGTCCTGGTAGTAAATATCCTTATTTTCTCAATCAAGGCTGCGTTGGGTCTTCATGACTATCCTAATCCTTCCAGCTTGGGAAACATTCTAGTCTTTACCATACGGCTTCCTAAGAGTGGAGTTCTGCCTCTGACTCTCCATTCCATGTCCCCTAATCACAGAACGTCCTGAGGCTGTTTATTTTTCTGAGTGTCACCTAATCCCAGACTCTTAATCCTTGTGTCCACCTGGCCTGCAGGACACTCCTTTCTTCCAACAGGTGCATTAACACTGTTCACTGCTTGTCCACATTGGCCATGCCCTTTAGAGATTCTCTTCCGGCTGCCAGACAGGACTTCTCCCAGTGTCTGTGCTTCTACTTCAGCTTCAGTACAACCCCACACTAGGGACTGCGTCCTGCCTCTTCCTAGCCCACCCCAACTACTATGGTTGACCAGCCCAAGGTCTGAGATGGGGTATAGGGGTAGCGTTACCTGGAAAGGAACATCCCTGCAAACTTCAGAAGGGTGATGGTGCTTTAGACATAAGCTGGAGAGGCAGGCAGGTGAGAGATAGGCTGCTTCCCCTGGAGACAGGCCACCCCAGGGCTGAGAGTGAGGACAGTGATGAATGCTCCAACAGGAAGCAGCCATCAAGACACACTCCACATTGGTAGGGTTCCTTCTCCTTCTTCCCTATGGAATGTGCACCCTTACTTCAAAGGTAAACTGAGTAAATCCACTGGATCTGGAGACAAGTGTCACCCTATGAAACGTTGCTCATCAACCTAGCACAAATTATGCCCATTTCTTTTTTTGTGTGGCTGGGAGGGGGGGAAACGGAGTCTTGCTCTGTCACCCAGGCTGCAGTGAAGTGGTACGATCTCAGCTCACTGCAACCTCTACCTCCCAGGTTCAAGCAGTTCTCCTGGTCGACCTCCTGAGTAGCTGGGATTACAGGTATGCGCCATCACCCCCAGCTAATTTTTGTAATTTTAGTAAAGACAGGGTTTCACTATGTTGGCCAGGCTGGTTTCAAACTCCTGACCTCATGATCCACCCACCACGGCCTCTCAAAGTGCTGGGATTAAAGGTGTGAGCCACTGTGCCCAGCCAATGATGCCCATTTCTTATTCGTACATACCAAGGTCTTCATTAGAAAGTCTCTGCATAAAATAACATTGGTCAGTCTTAAAAATACAAGTGAATAGTAATTTTATGCTAATTATTAGGTTGGTGCAAAAGCATTTAACATAAATGGAAAAAAACAGCCATTGCTTTTGCACCAACCTAATAATTAGCATAAAATAACATTGGTCAGTCTTAAAAATACAAGTGAATAGTAATTTTATGCTAATTATTAGGTTGGTGCAAAAGCAATGGCTGTTTTTTTCCATTTATGTTAAATGCTTTTGCACCAACCTAATACATGCCAGGACCTACGCTACATGTTTTCTAAATACCATATTATGCTATGTAATTTCCATAAAACTCTTCAAGATAGGTATTATTATACTCCTCGTTTGGAGGAGGAGACAAAAATTTACAGAGACAAACATTCTTCGCAGGGACCCACAACTGGACAATGAAAATTTTGAGTTTGACCTCAGGCCTTTCTTCTCTAAAGCTGTATTTTTACCCACTACACAGATGCAAAGCAAAACTGGCACAAGAACACATGATACTAGAACCTGTTGTTTTCCCTTCTAGATGTTTTAAGGAAATTTTAGCTTAGCATTTTTGAGATTCTGGGGTATGTTGTCAAGCCAAATGCTCTGCCTGGCTCTGGATGCATCTGGATGTGCAGCAGAGAAAAAGAGGAATTGGCCAGGCATGGTGGCTCACACCTGTAATCCCAGCCCTTTGGGAGGCCAAGGCAGGTGGATCACTTGAGCCCAGGAGCTGGAGACCAGCCTGGGCAATGTGGCGAATTCCTGTCTCTACAAAAAAGTAGCTGAGGGTAGTGGCATGTGCCTGTAGTCCTAGCTACTCTGGATGCAGAGCTGGGAGGATTGCTTGAGCCCAGGAGGCAGAGATTGCGGTGAGCTGAGATCATGCCGCTGCACTCTGGCATGGGCAACAGAAAGAAACCCTGTCTCAAAAAAAAAAAAAAAAATTAGAGAAAGAGAGAGGAATTAAGCACAGACACCCGGGCCCAGGGTGAAGGATGGAATGCCAGAAACCATAAATAGGAAAAGCAAAAATTAATTAGAACAATTTTATAAGAAAACTTAATTATCTATTACCACCAAAAGGTAGGGGTAGGGTTAATTTTCTACTACAGCAAAAATAATTTTTGCATCATGTTTTCTGTATACAATTTGTTCTGCATGCAGTGTGCCTAGCTTTTCTATACTATCCTTTGTTCTTTTGATGTTGTTATTTTTTGTATATAAATAAAACCCTTTGTTTACATTACTGCTTCAGAGGCTTTGGGTAGAAAAAAGAATTATTTCTAAAACTGGTCTACCCTCAAATGATGCTGTAGTTAAAACAATACAATGGAGGGAGCAGGGTGGCCCACTCTGTCCTGTGCAATTTTGACAACTGGAAACAAGGGTGGGGGCGGAATCTGAAACTGTCACACAGATCGTCATAGGAAGCATCTTGGTTTTGGTTAAAGCAGCGTCCGTGGGAGAGGATGCCTGTGGCAATGGAGCACAGGGGTGGATAGGAGGGCGGCCACTGGAACTTTGCATGTCCACAGCACAAACCGTTCAGGTCAATTCTTTTTTTTTTTTTTTTTTTTTTTTTTTTTGAGACAGGGTCTCACTCTCTCACCCAGACTGGAGTGCAGTGGCTGGCTCTCAGCTCACTGCAACCTCCACCTCCCAGGCTCAAGTGATTCTCCTGGCTCAGCCTCCTGAGTAGCTGGGATTACAGGTGCATGCCACTACCACCCAGCTAATTTTTGTATTTTTAGCAGAGATGGGGTTTCACCATGTTGGTCAGGCTGGTCTTGAACTCCTGACCTCAAATGATCCACCTGCCTTGGCCCCCAAAGTGCAGGGAATTGTTCAAGTCAATTCTAAGAAGCCTGGTGAGATGTTATGACAGGCTCAACATTAAGTATGAGCAGGGTCCTGAGAGAGCTGTGGCCTCATTCTCAGAACACAAAGTCAAGAAAAATTAAATAAAAGAGTTGCACTGAGTCAAACCTTGGTGCCCAGGACACGGGGTCATGGGGAAGTGAGGGGTTTTCTGGTAGGGACAGATGTGTGAGGTTCTGAGAAGATGGGTGGTAATGGAAGTGGCAATTAACAAGCAATGTGGGGACAGTAGGCTCCAAGTCAAGATCTTGCTGTCTGGCCTCATGTAGCACTCAAGGCCAGCTCTACAAAAGGAAAACAGTTGGCAGTTTACCACTGACATTTTACAGATGAGGACACAAAGCATCAAGAAAGTAGGAACTTGCCAGAAATCAGGAAGCCAGAAGATTGCAAAGATGAATTCAGGCTGAGCACTAAGCCACGGTCTTAGCTGCCCTCCTGTGCTGTCTCCTTGGAGACATGGCCTTTCAGCAGCACAAGAGGACGGAGAAGCAGGCCTTCAAAAACAATCACATTATAGCTATGTACTGTGCATTGCTGTGGACCTGATACTAACCTCCCGCACTCTGTAGAGGTCTCATATGCACTGTCTTTGGAGAGAGGTTCTGCCTGAAAGACCCCGGAGCCAACAACCCTGCAGGCCCTGCTTCAGGGCGTGTGCTTGGTGAACCTGCCCAGGCCTCAGAAGCTGGAATCTCTGAGGAAGCCCTTTATCCCTTCTCTCCTCTTGGTTTCTCCTTGAGCAAGTTCTCCGTCTTCCCATCCTAATCTCCTGGGCTTCTGTGCTCTTGTCTCTCACTGCCCCACCAAGTATGGAAGGAAAGGAACATTTGAAAAGGACCCAGCTAAGATATTAAAGGCATATGGACAAACTAAGGAATGTAATCAGAGGAGGGTGATGGAGGTACTGAAATGATCATTTGCTGAGATGGGAAATGTGATGAGAATTACATGTTTTCTTCAGGGAAGGATCTGGTTTTGAACTTGCTGAATTCAAACTGCTTATCAGAGGCATCTCTTTCCTCCTATCAATCTTTCTTTCTTTTCTGTCATCCCTCTTCTTCTGAAAAGGAGAAACTCGGGCCCTAGGGCAAATTTTATTTTTATGGTAAGTTAAAAGGGCTTTATTACAGAATTTAGTCAAATTTCCTGATACTCCCACTTCATTGCAGTATAAGCCTCTTCTTGTAAGATTTGCATTTCCCTTTTAGAAAGCAGATCCATCCTTCCTTCCTTCCTTCCTCCCTCCCTCCCTCTGTCCTTCCTTCCTTCCTTCCTTCCTCCCTCCCTCCCTCCCTCTTTCCTTCCTTCCTTCCTTCCTCCCTCCCTCCCTCTTTCCTTCCTTCCTTCCTTCCTTCCTTCCTTCTTCCCTCCCTCCCTCTTTCCTTCCTTCCTTCCTCCCTCCCTCCCTCCCTCTGTCCTTCCTTCCTTCCTTTCTTCCTTCTTTCCTTCCTTTTTCTTCCTCCCTTCCCTTCTTTCTTCCCTTGCTTGCTTCCTTCGTTTTCCCCTCCTCCTCCTTTGCTTTATCCTCCTTCTTCTTTTCCCCCTTATCCCCTCTTAGCTCTTTTCTCCCTTTCTCCTTGCCTAGAATCTTCCTTTCTTCATCTGCTAGTCACACTTCACCAAGTTGATATGATGAACCTGGCAGCCTGTGATCCTTTGAGCCTAGGGACATGAAAACACTCATGGTCTCAGGGGTTCAGGAAGAAGTGCCCAGTTCGTGGATTTCTTCTTAGTAAAATTAGAGACCTCCTTTGGGAAGAAGGTTTCTGGAGAGTAAATGTTCACTGGAAATCTGGCAACAGATTTTTCCTGTTAATATGCAAAGTAAGACACTATTTTCTGTGGCTCCTAGGGGCAGGCATTTGTCCATCTGTTTAGGATACTGGAAAGGGGTTCACTGGGGAGAAAGTTCCAGACTGAGGCTACACAAAGCCAAACCCCAACTTCCAGCAGTAGCTGTGCACTTGATTAGAATGTGAAGTCAGCCAGATGGCACCAAGCAGTCCAGCTCCTATCCTTTAGAGGCACCCAACTGAACAAGAACCCCAAACTCCTCCTCACCTGTCCTCTAGCCAGGCTGCTCACAAGATTGGAACACTCAAACCAGAAGACCCAGTCTTTTAAAAAGGATAAGACTATTGGAGAAACTAGAATTTATTAAGTACCAATAAACTCTCATATGATGAACAAGAAACACCCTTTTTATCTTAATTCATCTTCACAAGATTTAGGTGTGTGTGTTATTTTATTCTAAACAGACAAGGAAGTTTCTGGCTGGAGAGACTAACGGCATGCCTGGGACAACACACTGGAAAGGTGCAGGGCCGGGATCTGAACGTGGGCCTGCACTGCCCGGCCTCCTCCCAAAGTCAGCCGTTATCTTGTCCAAGATGCTGCATGTGAGTGCAAGGAAATCCTCAGGATCATGAAGCCACGCATGGCAAGGTACAAAACTGCCTGATTCCTGGGCTCTTAGTTACCCCTCCCCAGGAAGGCTTCCATTTGTCGGGTATATATTTGTGCCTGTGTGTGCATACATTGATATAATCACACCCCCATGCACACTCACAGTAATTATCTACCAGATAGCCTCATCTGAGACTTTTCCTTGAAAGTTCACTCTAACAGACCTGCAGTGACAGGCTCCCCATCTAGGGAATGGCATGCCGCTCAGGGACCCCCATCCTGTAGGGGAGATCAGCTCCAGTTTTGTCACTCTGACACAACCTGTGCAGAATTTAGCAGCTGATAAGGAGGAGCTTCTCTCCCAGCTCTGCCCTGTAGTCAGACCTTTTCCTTTTGATAACACCAACCATGATACGGCCCAATCACAAGAGTTCGGATCTCAGCAGTCTGATATTGTGATGTGTGCTATTAAAAAGGGCTTAAGCGTGCTGGTGGGGATGGAAGCCAGGGCCTCGATGTCAGTTCACACCCAATGTCCTTAAAGTGAAAGGGAGGGGACAACAGCCCTGTAGGCAGAGTTCTTCCCCAGTGTGAGAAGGCCTCACTGGGTGATGAGGCTGCCCCCAGAGACCCTGGAGCCCTAGTTTCTGTTCCCAACCAACAGCAATGTCACAAACTGGCCCAAGACATGTAGTGTTTTTAGTGCCTGCAAAATAAATAACTTCAAAGTACAATTATGGAAACATATGACTTTGACTTTTAGATAATGAATAATTTGGAAACTTATGCACAATGGTTCACTAAAATTCACCAGTGGATATTACTACTCCAAAGTCTTGAAAATCCAAGTTCTGATCTGAGAAAGGGGAAATAATTTATATGCCCTCAATATAACGAAAAAGTAGAAAATATAGTTAACTACATGAAATTAAAACCTTTTGCATGATAAAAATATCCATAAATACAGCTAAAAAACAAATTCAGGCTTAGAAAAAATATTGGCAGTTGATATGGCAAGAGCTGATATTTCTAATATATACATATATCTTTAATAAATACAATGTTTATATAAATTCTTTTAAAATTGAGTAAAGAACATGAACAGTTTACCAAAAAAAAAGTGCAAGAGTTTTACAAATGGGCCACAACTTCAAGCTCATTATTAACAATGAAAAAGGAAATAAATGATAATGAGAGGTCTCTGATAGAATTATCTAAACATTGTTTTTTCATGACCCTTTCAGTGCTAGCAAAAAGGTCTTGTAATGGTTATTCTCACACCTAGGTGGTTGGAATTCAGTTTGGTATAAATTTTATGAAAAGCATTTTGGAAATTATAGTATGAATTTTAAAAAAATTATTCATAAACCAAAAAAAATTCCTTTCTGGACATCTCCTCTAAGAAAGAACACAAGGAAAATTTACACAGGAAGATAGTCATTGAAAATTATTCGTAATAGAAAAATTTGAAACAACTTTGAATTCCAACATAAAGAGAACAGCTAAATAAATCATGGTATATTGGCCTTGTGTGGTGGCTCATGCCTGTAATCCCAGCACTTAGTGAGTCTGAGGCAGGATGATTGCTTGAGCTCAGGAATTTGAGACCAGCCTGAGCAACATAGCAAGACCCTGTCTCTCCAAAAAGAAAAAAAAAAAAAAAAAAAAAGAGAAAGAAAGAATAAAAGAATAATGATATATCCTTAAAATGACACTTAGAGCACCTATTGAATGTGGAATTTTTGAAGAACATTGACTAAGATGGGCAAAATCCTCATAATGTATTAATAGAAATATTATATATGTATCTTATTTTATGTTGAATATGTATAGTTCTAATATTATTTTTAGAAACATTCTGCAAAGTAAAAGGTGATGATGACTGGAATTGCAAAATTAGCTGCATTTTTCTGGATTTGGTAACCCATCCTCTGTAGTAACGTAACAGACCCAGAAGGAATACAAATTATTGAACTCGGTGATTGCAGTGATACTAAAAAAAGTAATGCTGGCAGATGAAATTTGCTCTTCCAGGATTTTCCAGGATGAAAACTGGGCCTCCATAAGTTCCTGGTTACTCACTGAGTGTGTATGTGGTGGGAGTCTGGAGCTGTAGGTGACTCTGTTGACCATTGATAGGTTTGACATGTGCTGAGGGAGAGGCCCCTTGTTTTTGGCGAAGCCAGAGAAAGGGTGCGATGGTTAACATTGAGTGTCAACTTAATTGGATTGAAAGAGGTGAAGTATTGTTCCTGGGTGTATCTGTGAGGATGTTGCCAAATGAGATTAACATCTGAGTCAGGGCCAGGCACGGTGGCCCATGCCTGTAATCCCAGCACTTTGGGAGGCCAAGGTGGACATCATCTGAGGTCGGGAGTTCGAGACCAGCCTGACAAACATGGAGGAAACCTGGTCTCTACCAAAAATACAAAATTAGCCAGGCATTGTTGTGGGCTCCTGTAATCCCAGCTACTTGGGAGGTTGAGGTAGGAGAATCACTTGAACCCGGGAGACAGAGGTTGTGGCGAGCCAAAATCGCACCATTGCACTCCAACCTGGCCAACAGGAGCGAGACTCTGTCTCAAAAATATGCATATATATAAATAACAAAACAAAACAAACATTTGAGTCAGTGAATTAGGAGAGACAGACCCACTGTCAATCTGGGTGGTCACCATCTAATCCGCTGTCAGCGTTGCCAGGATAAAGCAGACAGAGTCATGTGGAAGGACTGGCTGTCTAAATTTTCTGGCCTCCACCTTTTTCCCGCACATCAGAATCTAAGTTCTTCAGCTATTGGGGTCTTGGACCTGCACCAGTGGTTTGCCAGTGGCTCTCGGGCCTTTGGCCAGACTGAAGGCTATGCTGTCAGCTTCCCTACTTTTGAAGTTTTGGGACTCCAACTGTCTTCCTTGTTCCTCAGCTTGCAGACAGTCTATTGTGGAACTTCACCTTGTGATCATGTGAGCCAATACTCCTTAATAAACTCCTTTTCCTGTATATATCTATCCTGTTAGTTCTGTCCCTCCAGAAAACCCTAACTAATACAAAGGGCAAAGGAAGAAAGGAGGTGTCTTCTCTCCATTCACATGCTCCTGATAGAAGGAGAAGAAGTCACACTCTCAACATCTGTGTTGAATGCTGGTTCAGGATGGTGCCCCGCCTGTGAGGACCACGTACACCTCACAGCTGCACCTTCCAGAGTCATCAGCAAACAACCCACAAGTATGTTTTTTTCTTTCTTCCAAAATATTTAACTTCAAAATATATCTAACATACAATTCTAATACAAATTGCCCTACTGCTGTCTTTTACGCCCAGGGGTCAGCTGCTCCTACTGCTTTCTATTTGAGGTTAAAAATAGAACAGCCTGAAAGAGCATGTAATGATAAGACAAGTGAATGAGATCGACAATTTGAGGCAAAACAATATACTAGTGAAGAGTGTGGGTGTTGGAGTCAAATTTCTTATTTGAATCCCAGCTCTACTTGTTTCCCTTGGGCAAGGTGCTTAATGTCTCAGAGTCTCAAATATCTTGTAACCGAAGGTAGTAACCTACTTCCTTGGGGTGTTGTGAGGATTTAATGAGATGATGTGTATAAATCATTTAGCACACAGCAAGAGCTCAGTAAATACTAGCTAGTACTATTAGGGATGTTATAAAATTTACATCATATAAGATATTTATTTGAGCACTTCATATTTTCCAGGAACAATGCCAGATGCCTAAGATAAAAGGATGTGTTCATTTGCTCAATAGAGATGTTTATTGAGCACTTACTATATGCCAGGTAGCCATCTAGGCTGTTGGTATGTGTCACTGAGTGAAAGGAACAGAGATCCCTGTTCTTGTGAGAAGGACAGACCATAATTATCAAACATAATACAAAATAAAATTATATAGGATGTAATACAGAATAAAATTATATAGGATGTGAGAAGGTAAATATTAGAAAAGGAGAAGAAGGTTGCAGTGTTAAATAGGGTTGTCAGGTATAGGATTCTAAAACATGACCTCTGGCTTTAAAAAGCTCTTGTCCTAGTAGAGACATTGACAAGACTGACAGGAGATGAAATGAGAATATGGGGAGAGCATGATCAGCTTGCTTGAGAAAAGTAGAGGTAGCTTTGCAGAGCTGGATCTTGATGGACAGATGGGAAGCACATGTGAGTGGACAAGACAGAAAGAGTGAATATATATCAAAGCATGAGGACGAAAGATGACTCACACCCGTGGCATTACAAGTGGCTGGGGTGGTGGGAAAGCAGACTGGAGATGTGAGGTGAGAAGGGCTTCCTGGGTGAGGCTAAAGGTCTCAAATGGACCACGTAGGCAACAAGGAGGTATTGAAGCTTGGGCTGGGAAATCGTAGTCAGGTATACATCTTAGAAGGCATGTTCCAGTGTGGGAGATCTATGTGTTTGGGAGTGAGATCTTTTAAGAGGTAATGAATAATCCAGACAGACCAAAACAACTGCAGATAAACAATGGATTTCAGAGATATTTAGAAAGTGAAACAGGCAATATTAATCACCACTAAAATGTAGGGATGAGCAGGACAGAGGAAACAAGGGTGATCTCTAGACGCTTGGATTTGATGATGAAATGGAGAGTGAATTATGTATGTGGACTGGAAAATGAACATTGTGGGAAAGCAGGGAGGTGCAATGATAAGGAGTCTTTAAAGCCCCAGATGACAGTAAACTCAGCTTCTTAGGGAGGAAAATCAAGGGGATTAAAAATTCTTTTATTCAGTTGAGAATATATAATTGATGTAATAAAACACAGAACAGGAAGCATTACATTGAAATGTGCTAAAATCATTCCTACATCTCAGAAAGACCATAGGAAACCATGAATCTCCAGCATTTAAATCAACATCCGCTACAGCCAGATATATGTGGTATCCATGTGGGCAAATGAGAGAGCATCACTCTCCTGGGAGCTCCCAAAGCCCCACGTCATTTCGGCTCACTGCAACATCCACCTCCCAGGTTCAAGCAATTCTCCTGCCTCAGCTTCCTAAGAAGCTGGGATTACAGGCACCTGCCACTACACCTGGCTAATTTTCATATTTTTAGTAGAGATGGGGGTCTCTCCATCTTGGCCAGGCTGGTCTTGAACTTCTGACCTCAAGTGATCTGTCCACCTCAACTGCTCAAGCTGCAGGGAATACAGGCATGAGCAACTTTGCCTGGCTGAAACTTTCATTTTTAAAACCATCAGCTCTCTTGAGACTTATTCACTATCATGAGTACAGCATGGGAAACACCCGCCCTCATGATTCAATTACTTCCCATCGTGTTCCTCCCACAGCACGTGGGAATTCAAGAAGCGATTTGGGTGGGGACACAGTCAAACCATATCAAGTCCAGAAGTAAGACTGGCTTCTAGCATGGTGCTAAGGGGATCCGATGTCATTTGTCTGCTTCTCTTTTGCTTTGCCCTCCTCTAAGTGCCAACTTGTCCTTAGGCTGACTTCCCTCATGGCCCCAAGTTGGCTGCCAGTAGAAACAGGGACAAAATTTTTTCTTATTCCTATTCATCAGGACAAAGGACAAACATTTATTTTCATCCAAGAGTAAAACTCTTTTCCTTCAGCCTGATTGGTCTAACATAGGTCCCTAATCACCTCTAGACGAATGGTTATAAACGGGGGATAGTAAGCATTGGTTGCCCTTAGCTTGGGTTCTTCAACTAGTTCCTGATAGGAAGGCATGAAATTACTATCATTGACTTCCTAATCAGAAAACTCTTGTGGTCACCTTCCACTGAATAATGTGGGCAGTGAAGAAGAGGGGAATTCTTTTACTTTATTTTTAATGGATAAATAATTATTGTATATATTTATGGGGTACAATGTGTTGTTTCCAGACATGCATACTTTGTGGAATGATCAAATCAGGCTAATCAGCATATCCATCACCTCAAATATTTAGCATTTCTTTGTGATGCAAACATTTAAAGTCCTCTCTTTTAGCTATTTTGAAAACAGGGGAGCTATTAAACAAATAAGGGTTCGGTTAGCACTGTGCAATAGGATTTCTGGCAATGAGGAAAACGTTCTATATTGTCACCATCCATTACGGTAGCTAGAAGTCAGGTATGGCTACTGAGCACTTGAATGTGGCCAACATGAGTGGGGAATTGGGAGTTTTGTTTTATTTCATTTTAATGTATTTAAATTTAAATAGCTGCAGAGTTAGAAAGATGGAAGGGAGTGTGGGTGCTAGGAGGTGGTCAAAGAATCTGCCACCCCAGAAGCCACCGTGCTGTCCACTGCCCTGCCCTCCGCCGCACAGTTCATCACTGTGCTCTCTCTCACGGATATTTCTCTCCACACTCTGTTTTCACCTTCGCCACATTGCCATTCTGTGACATGCAAGCGAAACTCAGGATCTGATGAGGAGGTCAGAGTGGGAGGAGAATGACAACCCTTTAAGAAAATCAAGCTATAGGAGTTGGATCCCATGAAAATCACAGAAACTGTCTGCACACTGAAGGCAGATAAAAAAATAATTTTTTTTCAACAGCACAGATTTTCCCCAAATATAAAAGACTGTTTGGAATCAAAGAAGGAAGGGTGATCATAATGTATGAATCCCTGAAAAATCAATGTATCAGCAGGATCTATTAAACTCAGGGAAAAAGATGTGAGTGATTACCACAGAAAAAGAATACTTAAAAGGAAATTACCCAGAGATGGAGAAAGATCAATCTTTTTTTAAAAAAAATAAAACTGGATAATCAGAAATGATTATTGTGCTAACAAGTAGCTCTTCCATACTTATATCTGAGCAAAACTCTGAGGAAAGATGATTTTGACAACATAAGGAGAGGAGGGAAGCCCAAGGGTGCAGTGACTATGGATTCCCACCTACTCAAGACTCTGTGCACACTTGTTATTCTGAAAATTAGTAGTAGTGTCCACTTTTACTCTCAGAAGTGTGTTAGTCTGGACAGTAAATTCTGTGCTCACTCTACCAATGGAATGCAAAGAGCCAGAATGGCCTTCCTCCCTGGTGGGCAGAATGACACGCCTTCGTCTCCAGCACACATGAGGTGCACACACAGTTCAGGTGCTCATTGGCTGGCAGGGAGAGGCTCTCAGCACCTCTGGCAAGTGTCCCACAATGTGGATAACAGGCCTGGTCTCAGCAGCACATTCCATTGTCGTCACTCTACATCATAGCCCTAGCCCCTGAGCTACCCTCGAAAGCAATGTGGTGGTGGGAGAGAACAGCAGACATGGGTTTAGAGTTCAGTTCTGCTACTCAGAATTATGTGACCTTGTTTGAAGTCTTTGACCTGTCTGTCCTTGTTCCTTAGATACATGGCACAGTGACCAAACCTAAAAACCAAGTCATTGCAATGTTATCTCATTTGTATTACCAAGAAGCATGGAGCATGCACAACAGGGGAAAAAAATGGGATTTCTATTTTACAGTATTTGGTAATGTAAATATACCAATATAAATGTAATGTAAAAGAAATAGAAGGCTGTGTTTTTAACTAGAGTTATTGTAATATGGCTGCACCAAATTATCTCTATCAATAATTGTCTTGCCTTGGTTTTCTAGTCTTTAAAAATACAACTGTGAGCATTCCTTATTCAGCTTTGTAATGCATACAATGTATCTGGAAGAGTGTATGTGCTTATATTACCATGATAAGTATTGGTCTAAGATTCTCTTCCTTACCTGGCAACTGCACTGAACAGACCAGTTGTGCAGAAGCAGAATGAGAGTGCTTTTCTGCAATCCCATGAAAACAGACAACTAGCTTAGAAATAAAATCACCAGTATTTCAGTATGTAAGGAAAATGGATTGTGACAGTGATATTTTTCTCTCATTTTTGGCCAGCCCAACTAAGATCGGTCTTGGCTAAAATGACTCCCTTTGTTTTTCTGTGCTGCTCTCCTGCAATTCAACTTTTCCCTGGAGTCAAGGATTATCTGAAAAGCTTGAAGCTCTTTCAAAGTTTCAAAGTCAAGGCAGCACTTACAAAAGCTATGTATCATGATAAGACACAACTTGTGGTCAGCTATTCACATCTTTGCAAAATCCTCCCTCTGAAGAAGAATTTGATTGAAGGTAACCTAGTGTCCACTTAGCCCACCACAGTCCCTGCGGAAATCCTTCCTGAGATGTTGCTGCTGGAGACCAGTTCAATGTCCCCTTCAATCACTCTGGTGATGGGAAACTCTCTGGCTCACATGGTCCATTCCAATATCAGCTAGCTCAAAATTATATTTTTAAAAGAATCTTCTTTATGTTACTCTAGTAGTCGTCTAGCTCCTTACAGCCCCTCTTTTTTTTTTTTTTTTTTTTTTTCGGCTCTGGCTCTGTCATTTCGACCAATATAGGGAGTCAAATTTCTCTTCCTTATGGAATATTTAAAATCATCCTTGGCAGAAATTTACATTTGGACATTTTTTGCCTCCTCCCTCAAGTGGTTCTTTTTTTAGGCCTCATCTCATGGGTTAAAAGCTCATCATCCTGCATCTCTCTATCTTTCACTTTGTGACTATTCCTAGGATTTATGAACTGAAATGGCAGATGTGACCAGTGCTGAGTCCAATGGAACCAGGGCCTCTCTCTGTACCTAATATATTCCAGTCAGTGCAGTGTACACTAGGTATGTTTTTGTCTTGGTAACTATCATGATACTGCTGAGAAATGGGATCCCAGACACTACTCAAGCAATTTAAATGGCTTCCATCAATTAAGTTGGGGTGCCTAATTTTGTCTGTGAAAACCAAAGTGACAAATCTCTCTAACGATAGAAAACCAAGAGAAAATAAAAACGTTTAGAACCAATTTTAAAATTCTTTAGAAATAAATAACATAAATGTGATTTTGAAGTTCGACACAAGCGTTTCTCACATGATGTAATTGTATAAAAAGAAACATGGAAATTGACTTTGACAAGGAAAGAGGCTCCTACAAATGCCAGGGATTGGTGATTTGTGTCATCACTTGCTGTCAGCCCGGTTGCTCTGTAGTCGTTCACAGGAAGAGGTAAACTTGAGCCACAATCATTTGCTCCATGCTTTCCAGCTTCCTGGCTGTCTTCTTTGAGGGGGTCAGAGGCCAACAGTCATACTGAGTCAGGGAAAATAATCTTGTTTTCTAGGACATACAGAAAGAGCAGTTGAGGAAAGATGCACATTTTTTTTTCAGATAGATGATTTCCAAGAGTGAAAGACCAAGTGGGGTGAGTGAGTGACATGGAATCCTGAGGTTTGGCTGCTAAATCAAGGCGATATTTGTCAACAGGTCTGTTCCAGCAAAAGGGCCAGAGTGACCATGGGATGGATCCTCTGAGAAACATTCCAGAGCGGACATCCATAGGATGCGGGGGCAGCTGGATACTTCATAAACATTCTGCAATGGGACTGACTGTGTGTCAGGAATGAGCTCATGACTACAGATATTTAGAGTCATTGCCACATTGGTGGAATTGTTGGAGAGCCAGAATTAGCACTTTTTGAATTGTCGAACCCAGTGCTTGGGGCTGCCAAAATCTGCAGGCTGTTCCTTTCTCTGGTCTGAAAGGTGTTTTTGAAAATGTTAAATGTAAGAGGCAGGAATATACAAGGAATTAATTTACTAATTCTGTTGCCATGGCATAATCACCAAAAAGGTGAGTGGATCTGATATCTTAGAACCAAGATTGCTATGAAAAAAGCTGAGTACTATATAGAATCTGGCATCAATCAATCCATATTTATTAATCATCCATATGGATTAAACATTATGGAAAACATCCATAATGTTTTCAGGAGCACTAAGCTGAGCTTTCAAAGGACTATTCCAATAGAAGACATGATCTCCAAACTTAAGCAGCATTAACTATAGACAGCAAGTTAAGACTAATACATTTGAATCAATGCCCAGATTGATAAGATAGAACTATATTTGAATGTTAAATAGCAGAGTATAAATCGTCAATATTATAGACATGCACAGAAGGCGGTCATCAATGTGTAGCTGATGCAGGGCCTTGAGGCAAGGGGATATTTCAGAGTGCTCAGAGATGGAAAGCTATTCCAAACGAATGAAGGACATGATGAAGAGAGCTCAGAGAGTAAGAATGACCTAGATGAGTAGACATGGGATACAGACTGCCCTTTCTTCTTCACGTACCTTCAATTCCAAATGGAAAAGTAAATAGGAGCCTGGGGAGATCAGCAGAAGTCCATCCAAGTCTGCATTTGCAGAATTCTGTGACATGGCATTGAAGAGTTCATTCCCTTTTACAATAGAGAATCTCTAGAAATGTGGCAAAGGTCTTTAATTGGGCAGGAAGTAGCAAGCCAATGAGTTCCTCTGAGCAGAAGAGCAAGGTTTTGTAGTAAATATTTAAAGGAAGTTGGACCTGGGAAGTGGCATGAAGTGTGCACTGGAGAAGAGAGGCTGGTGTCAAGGAAGCCACCGGAGATGGGTATGAGCAGCCTAGCGTGTACCGTGAAGGTTCAATGGAGGGGGCAAGAGGGAAGAAATGAAGGACTTGAGGCACTGTGAAGGAAGCAGAATATCAGACTATGATCGCTTACTGATCAATGAGTAGAGTAAGTGAAGCTAATTCACAGCTTTTAAGATTGAGGACCAGGCCAGGCACAGTGGCTCATGCCTGTAACCCCAGCACTTTGGGAGGCCTACGCTGGTGGATCACCTGAGGTCAGAAGTTGAAGACCAGCCTGGGCAACATGGTAAAACCCCATCTCTACTAAAAATGCAAATACGGTGGCTCATGCCTGTAATCCCAGTACTTTGGGAGGCCAAAGCAGGCAGATCACAAGGTCAAGAGATGGAGACCATCCTGGCCAACATGGTGAAACCCCGTCTCTACTAAAATATAAAAATTAGCTGGGCGTGGCGGTGCACGCCTGTAGTCCCAGCTACCTGGGAGGCTGAGACAAGAGAATTGCTAGAACCCAGGAAGTGGAGGTTGTGGTGAGCCGAGATCACGCCACTGCACTCTAGCCTGGCACCTAGTGACAAAGCAAGACTCTGTCTAAAAAAAAAAAAAAAAATATATATATATATATATATATATATATATATTAGCTGGGTGTGGCAACATGTGCCTGTAATCCCAGCTACTGTACTTGGGAGGCTGAGGCAGGAGAATCGCTTGAGCCTGGAAGGCGATGGTTACAGTGAGCTGAGATTGCACTATTGCACTCCAGCCTGGGCAGCAGAGCGAGACTCCATCTCAGAAAAAAAAAAAAAAATACTGAGGACCAGTGCTTCTGTTAACACGAAGTTGTAGGACAGGGAAGATGAGGAATATGGCATCATGAACTTAGGAACATACAAATTTAAAAGGTGCAGTAAGTCACTGGAGATATAGAATTATATTTTAGTGATAGTTCAAAGTAGTTCAGGTTTGTCATTACCTGCAAACAAATATAGAAAAACATAATTCTTCCCTTGCAATTGAGGTCACTTTATTTTGCATAATGCTCTCTGCATGTCTGTTGTTTAACACACACACGCAAACACATATACACTCACACTGCTTTTTTTTCTAGAGTGAGCCTTAAAACATGTATTGCAATGTTTTAAAGACAGGGAAGAGTACTCCCAGCAGAGTGACTGACATTAGCAAAGATCTGAAAGTCACAGAACAAGAAGAGTAAATGTAAGATAAGAGTGGAGCAAGACTTGAAATCCAGCCGGATAATGTAACTGCTGCTTACAATGTCTTCCCTGAGTATCCCAGGCCAGGAAGGAGGCTCACTGCTCTCAGCTGTACAGCTCAAAGGGCAGTGACAACTTTTTTCCTATTTGTGTAAACATTTAATTTCCACTTTTAGGTTACAAGGTTTTAGTAGACAGGAGTATGTCAAAGTCATCATTGTACTCCATAGAAATGCATGCTCCATAAAATATTCTTGATTTGTTAATGGTCTCTTGTTTTTATTTTCATGTCGTGAAGTGGCATTTAAACATGTAAACAGGAAACAACCCTGCTGCCTTCATGTAGCCATTACCATGTGAAGACAGGCTTGAGGCATGTAGGGGATATTTGTCTTCATTTCAGCTCTCCATCAGAGTTTTGAGAGATTTCTTGTTTTATGAACCACTATAGAAGCTGGAGAGGCAGCATGGCCCTTTCTCACTCCATCCTGAGCTTAGGATGTGGGGATATAAATTAGGCACACCTCGCAGTATTTTAGATCTGGAACTACTGATACATTGAGGGAACAACCATTTGCAACGTACAGGAGCAGAAGTGGTATTGGGGTCAGCTCTCTGGACTAGGGGCAGCTGCCCATGTACAGCGGAAACATCAGCAGGTCCTAGAGGTCCTAGACTGGCCCAATGGCCTCACTCTGGCTCTGCTCACAGTCCCTTATTGTCTTTTCTTTTTGTGTTCAGTTTTTAAGCCTGTTCTTCTGTCTCTCTAGTGTTTCTTGGAGGCACATAATAATACCTTTTTAGCAAATTTTTTTCTTAAATTTTCCAGAAGCAATTTCTCTATGAACCTGAGAACTGGGGGTGCCCCATCTCTAAGTATGTTCTGCAGTACTTAAAATAGGCAGGATCTATTCTCATTCTCCGTCTGAGATCTAGAGGACTTCACTTTGTCCACCCCAAAAACCATAGCTGAATTTGTGACCTTGGGAGGTGTTTACACTGGCCGAGCCTTTGATCTTCAGCAACTTCTCGTCAACACGGCATAAATCTACCCTGCTACCTCCTTGGGAAAAAAGCAAGCTATCACAATGCTATGGTGTCGACAGCAAGCCTGATGCCAAAGTGGTCATGACAACCGAATTTTGCTCAGGGAAGGTCCAGCTGGAAACCCCTTGCCAGGACAGAGCCACAGTGAAACCTTCTCCATGTCACATAAAGGAGGAGAACTGTGAGAGAAGGGAGAAAGACTTCCCTATATCCTAGAGGAACATCTGTTTATTCACTTGTTTGTTCAGTTTTTCAATAAATATTTATTGGACACTTGCCTACTAGGTAAAAAGACACATTCCTGGACTTAATGAGTATGTGGCCTGGCTAGGAAGATTTCAAGGCAGCCAAATGAGTACTGTACAGTAGGGTTATTGATGTAATGGAGCCACAAACAAAGTGAAGTGGGAAGTGAAGGAAGATCTCAGTTCAGCAGGGTGTCCATCAAGTCTTCAAAATAAAGGACTACTGCTTTGTCTTGCAGGATGGATAGCAACTGGAGGAACATTCCAGGCAGAAGGAAAGGTACATGCAAAGGCCCTAGCATGTTAAACAAGCACACGTGCCAATAACTCCCTGTGGTCAGAATGTAGCATATCTCGGAAGTGGAAGTAAGAGATGAGAATTTGGCTTTTATTACGTGAACGTATTTAAGGATGCTAGCAGTTAACCACACTTCTTATTTACTCAGATATTACTTTTAATTTTAATTTTTGCAAGAAAGCAAAAGTGTTAAATTCTACAGTGTATGCAATTGGACATTTACTTCCTAGCACATCAGAAGAATACCACATTTCGTGCCTGTTAGGTCATTTAGAAAAAGGGCACCTGGGTTGCAGAGCTGCTCTAGGTTTTTTGGTAGGACATTGGCCTTTTTGAAAAGGCCAAAGCTTTGTCCCTTTTTCCAGTGATGGCTCTGGCTCTAAACTGTGCTTGAGCCTGGCCGTGCATCCTACAGAACCTCCTTGGGTTCTGCTTCCTGTGGAGTGGAATGGGAGTACGTATCTGCTTCCTATGTTGTCACTGGTATATGTCATAAGGCCTGCATTCATAAAGGACATTACAGCACTGCAATTTACTGATCTTAGTGTCTGGAACTGGGAATGTTTCCTTTCATGTTTTGGGAGGATGGATAAGGAGCTGTGTATTGCGGGGGTTGGGGGACCATGAAGGGGTGGCTAAGCGGGCAAGGAAAAATGAGAAAATTCAGCAATAGCGAGGAAGATACAAAGTCATTTGCTAAATATGGGGTGTTGTGCAAGTAAACACAATTTGTTTTTAAAGGGAATCGCTTTATGACAATACAGGAAAAAATCTCTAAAGTTTATTTGGAAAATGTGAAACATCTAAATTTACTTACAAAGCTAGTACATCCTCTGATCCTTTTGCTAAGACTGGACAATGATAGGAGGAAAGATGAGGAAAGAAAAGAGGAAGACAGAGACCAAAAGCGGGAGAGAGAAAATGGCACAGGGAATAGGAGACAGGGTATGAGTTTGCTGGATGATCAATATTTTAAAAACTCCTCCAAATAGCTCAATCTAACTCACATTTTGTACCTTCAACCTTCTTAAAAGAGCAGCTCTGATGATACTGTCAGTTATCCCCAAGCATGACCAGACTTCAAAGAGCCCAGAGACTCAGAAAACTTATTTCTAGCTCCAAGAAGACAAACAACGAAAGCTTCAAAGGAAAAGTAAAACTACTTTGAATAAATCAATATATATTTGTACATATACATACATTCAGTCTCTCTACTAAAAACTTTAAATGATATTCTAGACTTTCAAAGTTTCAAAGGGGAGAAAGACCATGAAATCTAGGGAACTCCTAGCAGGTTTTCACGGTTGGAGCACAGGGTGCAGCCTAGAGAGAGGCAGGGAATGCGGTATCATCTCATGTTTAGTCCTCCGAAGGAAGACCCTGTGGCGACAGGGTTCTCCTGAGGGAATTTCAGCAGCTAGGTCATATGGTCAGATTCCTATTTTAGGATGATCATCCCATGAAGGGAACTCAGAATGCCTGGACGGAGTTAATCATGCAATAGGGAGATTATTTATAGGGCTGCTGCAAGAGTCGGCGAGAGATAACGTAATCTTAACCAAGGTGGCAACAGTGGAGCAGATTTGAACGTGGTGAGCAAACAGAGATCAGAACAGTGGTGGCTAAGAAAGCAGGTGCTGTCCAGAATCCCTCCCAGAAAAACTAGGCAAACTATGCCATCAGTCATGAAAATGGGAACAGGAGGGAGGTGTCGATTTGCTAGTGGAAAACATGACAAATTTCTTTATGGAAGAACTTGTATCCTCTGTCTCTTAAGTGTCATGCATTTGGAAACCAAGTATATACATGGAACAGTTGAAATCTTGTATATTGAATTAAGTCACTCAAAGAGAACCTATCAAGATTCAAGACCAAAGACAGAATCCTACAGGATGCTATGCTTTAGGGTTACTAAAGAAAGAAGAGCCTATGCAGGGTCCTAGGAAGGAGAAATCAAAAGAGCTAGCAAGAGAACCCAAGGAGGGAGAACAATGTCCTGGAATTAAACAAAATAGAAGACCAGCTCATGAATGAAGCCAAAAGGGTCAGTTGCTATAGAGAAGTCAAGTAAGATGAGTAAAATCCTTTTCAGATGTGACAGAAGTTCTTTAGCAAACACAAATTACTCTATAAGGATAGAAATGAATGGGGATGGGTCTGTAATTGGAGGAGTAAAAGAAAGATAGCAAGAGAAACCTGTTCTTTCAAGGATGAGAGTGTCTGCAAGACAAAAAGTGAACGTGGAACACTTGGGACAGACCAACCCGTGTCTGTCGGCTGACGAGAAAGGACTGATAGAGAACTGGATAGATTCAAGCCATAAGAAAGAGGATGGTGTTAATATAATTAATAGATTATGGTGGTAGCAGAGATGGGAAGCCCAGAGCACAGGCATAGGAACAGTTGTGATTGAGAGGTGGAGTACTTCCTTCAGTGAGGCAGCAAGGAAAGTGTTAAGTGGGGCATTAGATGTGCTTATAATTTGTGGGGTCATAATGTTGACGGCATCCAGGTCTGAGAGGCAGGTGGGATGTTTGGGGACAATGTTGGACCCTTGGGAAGGCTGAGGTTGTGATGAAAGAGGAAGCTGATGGTGGAAGAAAACTGCTGAGAAGAACTGCAAATGCTGCTCAGGCTGTCCACCCTGGAGCTACAGGGGCACCAATCTGCATGGGGTTGTGAATTCTTAAGACAGCACTTACCTGCTTCCGTATGAAAGCAGGGAAAGGAGGAATCAGGGCCATCCCAGGCTGGGTGAAAAAGCTCTCTGTATTAAGGAACTCTGAAGTTAGAGCACCTGGGACTGTCACTTAAATAAGCACAGTGAGCTCTCATTATTGATTTGGAGGAAGCAGGGGTTTAAATACACAGAAACTTTAGGTAGAAGCGCATACACTGGAAATAGAGTTTAGAATGCCTTCACCCTGTGTAAGTCCTCACTGCCAAATGTATACTTCTTTTTTTTTTTTTAAATAAATAAATAAATAACACTAAATAACTTTAGCAGAAGGGTCTTGCTTTTCAGTTTTGGTGCACTTGTTAAAGCACCGAGCCCACTTTAAGGATAGGTTAGAGAGATAGTTAAGTGGGCGGCCACTGGTGTCTCAATTATCCTGAGGGACAGGGTCTGGAAAACTGGTGACTCACACTTTGTTTGGTAGTGGGTGAGCTCAGGAATCCGGCTGTGAAGTCTCAGGGCAGCGGCGTGTCTCTGTGTGTGTGTGCGCACATGCAGGTAAAACAGCCAACACAGGAGTTTCTCTGAGACATATCCCTTTCATTGGCTTAAGAGGTTCTGCAGGAATCCATGAAATCCCTCATGTTTTTCACCAGAGATGAAAATCTGGCAAGTAATATCTTCTAGGCTTCTTTTAGAAAAAAATAATAATAATATTCAGAGCTGTGTTTTCATTTGCTGGGTTTCATTCTTATCAGACTTTCCTTTGAGGTAAGTACCCTCTATGCTGGGTATTGGCCATCACGAACCAAAGAAAGAAAAGCCTTTGGTTGCCACTGCGGCCCTACCAAGCCTGAAAAAAATGCTGGAATAAAGCCCTGGTCATTAGTGCCCCCAAGAATGTAGCGTTCATTCAATGGCCTGTGGTGGCTGCTTTTCTCTCTTGAGGACAATTACCTTTGAATTCTGATAAGATGGTATATGGCTAGGTCTCTTGAAGTTGTATTGAAATTTTACAGATAGCCTGTTTGCTCATGAGCTACCTACCGTCTCATTTCACTCTCTTATTATCTACCTCAAAATCTGACAGCAAGATCTCATTCCATAGCATTTGAATTTTGAACTCTTTTTGTATCTCAGACTTACAGTCATAAAATTAACAGCATGAAGGGAACTTTGAGATCTTCTGGACGAGTGTTTCTCCATCATAGTGACAAGCCTAACGGTTGAGTCATGACTGAAAGAGCAAACCAGGAATCCACAAAAGAAAAGATAAACACAGTTATATATAAATAAAGTTTTAAATGGTGCAAAAGAAACCATAAACAAAATTAAAATATAAACCATAAACTCAGAAAAATATTTTCAACTTGTATGACAGATAAAGGATTTATTCCTACAGCATACAAAGAACTCTTAGAAACAGTCCAAAAGAGAAGTGAACAACGTGTATGAGTAAGCTGTTTACAAAGAGCAAATCCAAAAGCCAATAAACATATGAAAAGATGCTTAACTTCACAGAAGATCAGAAAAAAAAAAGATGGAAATTAAAGTAACAATAAAATATAAAACCCACCAAACTGGCTAATATGGAAAAAAGTGAGAACCACTACTACTGGCTGGGATGTGGAAAAAGGCATCCCCTCACACATTGTTGGTGGGAAGGAGAACGATCTGGAAATGTCTATTCACACAAAAAGAGCACACATTTCTTGACTGGTAACCTCAGCCTTCAGAATCAATTCCCTGGAAACTAAAGCAGGTATTTAAAGCACTAGCAAAAAGATGTTAATTGCAGCATTATGGATAGTGCCAAAAAAACTGTAGAGTGAGTTCTCAAAAATATTCATATCATAGGACAATTTCAAGACATTAAAGAGAATTAATAATATCAATATGAGTTGATTTGGCAGGTCTCTGTGCATTAAGTGGGAAAAATAGCAAAATTTTGGAAAGTGTGCGTAACACAACCCTATTTAGAAAAATAAAGAGAAAGCCTTTATTTACTCACGTTTATATAATATTTGTTCTTTTGCCTATGATTATGTTAACATGGTGGATGATTTATAAAAGAGTATAGCAGGTTTATAACACTGCTGACACTTAGGTGGAATAAGGAGAAGTGAGTGAAAAAAACTTGCAGATAATATTATAATAAAACCACTTCAGTGTTCTAATTTGCATAGCAATGTAGGAAGGAGTGGCCACTGAATGTTGATGGTTGATGAGATTTCAGGCAATTTAACTTTCTTAAGTTGTTTCATATTTTGCATTTTTTAAAAAATTTTTATAATTAACAAAAGACAAACACATATTCCTGGGCTCCATACCAGCACAGTGAAACAGAACTCATGAAGATGAGGACTGGTCATTTCAAGATCTTCAGTGGGTTCTATACATCTTAAAATGCTTTGTTAGCCAGTGATCCAACACAAACTGTCAATGGCATCTCTGAGAGATGTTCTTCCAGCCTTTTGCTTGAATGCTTTCTGGGGTGAGATGTCCACTACCTATGGGTATATCCTTTTCCCTTTTGGTCCAGGTCATATCAATAGAGCTTTATCTAGATAATGAGCTGAATCTGTTTTTCATGGACCTCTGAAGTGGTATTACAGCATGCAGGTATTTAGGGAAACCTGTCATAATCAGCCCATGTTGTCTTCCTCTTGTGATAACCTTCTCCAGAACACAGAGACATGAGTATCTGATAGAAAATCAGATAAAGAGGTGACTAAAGACGGTGACCATGTTATCTATCATCTAAATTGGGATACATTTGAAAGTGAAAGGAGGATTCAGTTGCCTATAACATTGGGTCACCAGGTAGACAGGGATATCTGACCACCCTATGACAAATCGAATTTGCTCTCTATAGGATATGCAGGTATGTATCTGATCATATACTGAGCATGTTCCTTGCTTCTACCGGCTGCATGTGTGCATCTGAAAAAAACCATCACATTGAAGAGTACAAAAATCAGAGACAGAAATAAGCCAGTGGCAGTCTTTGAACATGAAGTAAATTCAGCTGCAAGAAGTCACTCCTCTCTGTGGCTTTTAGAGTGGTTACTAGTTTCTAGGACAGCACCATTCTAAAGAATATTTTCATTATTACCATCTTTTTTTATGTTCATGTGCCTAACTTTTTATTTAAAGGTCAAGGAATGTCTTTCCATCTTCTTTCTAATGACATATGAGAATTAGCCACAACCTTAGGCTTCTGTAACACAGGTCTCATTGTCAGTGATAAGAAGTCCAGGGCAGAGAACTCTGGGAAGTAAACTGAATGTTTATGAGGCTGTAAGCTGTGTGACCATACTGGCAGCTGTGGAGGACCTTTGTGACACTACAGGACACAAAGTAAGCATTATTTAATTAAAAGTCTCCACCGAAGTATGGATCCTTGCTGCACAGTAGAGAGTTGAGACATACCCTTACACACCCCTACCCCCAAATATCTAACCCATTCTTTGTCAATCGGGGTGCAAATGGCTTTGAATTCTGTCTCATTTGTTTCCGCAGGAATCATGCTATACTCTGTTATATGGATAGAGCCAAGTGATGAGTGGAAATAAGGTTAGAAGAGATGTTTAGACCCCAAGGGGACATTGACATCACTACTTGATTGTTTCCATTCTAAGGTCAGATTCTGAAAAACAGCCAGTCACCAGCAACAACCAAGGTTTTTGTTTATACTTGCAAGAGGCTTCTGAGCAGAGCAGTGTCACTTCTTGTACTATCTGGCTGTCCGTTTTATAGTATAAATTAATGGCCTTCTTGGTTTGGCCGAGAATGCTGAATTCCTCTTCACAGAGTCACTTTTCCATAGAGAGACAGTCATTTTCAACACAACTTTATTCCTACGTTGGCAAGAAATAAAGCAAAGAACATGAAAGCTCAGATGCTTGGAGAAGAATCTCATTTGGCGCTTTGGCCCCACCACTCCTGGAGAGGAGATGTAATCAATATGGCAAGTTGGAAGCCAGGAACTCAGCAGACAGGCTTCTTAGAGAGTAACCAGTGCCAGGGGCTAAATGTGACAGTGTGGGTTTCAGGCCTACCAGGTTCTCTTCTTTCATTTCATGTCTCTGGAATCTCTTTAGTTTGGGCTTATTGTGACCACCCGCCTTGCATTCCATGCACTAGCCCTCGAAGTCGGTAATTGGACTGTCATGTTCCAATATGCTGCTCCCTTTTATTTCAGCTTCACCCACTTGCATCATCTTCCAACACTAACCTCGCCCTGATGTCCACGCCCAGCCCTGGAACTCCTCCGGCATTCCCCTTCCACCGTGGCGCTCCCTGCTGGGATATCCTAGGGGCATTTCGCAGCAGGTATAACCAGCACTTCTATGTCTTGCCATCAGCCACCATGCTGGACCACATTTCTGCTCATTCTCCACTCGCCCTTTGTGGAGGCATTTTCTCGAGGCATTTTCTCACCAGCTGTGTGGTAGACCTTGAAGGGATCTAAACATTGCTCTTTCCTGCCCACCAGTCCTTCTTCCCATCCCACTATGCCTCATAGATCACTTCTTGTTTTTAGTTCTAAGTTTTAAAAGACACTTCCTTTTGCCACCAAGGAATCTAAAGTCTGACTTGTTTTAGCTAAGATGTTTGACACAATTTGTTGCAGCAAATTGTATTAAGAGAGAAGAACTGAACTGAAGTCTTTGAACTTTTGGAATAATTTAACCAAGAATATTAGTCCTTCAATATGTATTATAAAAAGTATCTCTACTTTCAGCCTTGCTGCTTCTTGATACTCAATAGGCTTTAAGTGGGTGAGGAAATACAGGCTAATTTTCACACGGGAACAAAGAAATGGGATAATTGGTGAAGTATTCTAAATCAAATATGAGGTGATTTTTAAAAAATAATTTTTCTGTTTAAAGATTTGTGCCACTATTCTCTTCTGTTGTCTAAAAACACGAAGTTGGCTCTGCTCAATCTTTAGCCTCTGTAATAAACATTGTTTCCCTGTTTAGCTGGAAATCAAATGAACTAACCATATTAGTCGTCACGACTGTGGGACATTCAGCAACATGGTCAATGTTCCTGATATGTTTAGTGTGAATAAAAAAGCTCTCTTTGTAAAGTCAGCATATTATACACCTCTGTCTTAAATTTTTGAACATATTTCTCTCTCCCTCTTCACTTACTATTGCTTTTAGCAATACTTGGCCAAGTTTCTAGTTATCCAAAGTATGAAAGTTACTACGACATTGGCAGGCAAAAGAGACTATTCCTTTAATTATTTATTTTCGTATTCATTCAAAGTGTTCATTGACCAGTGACTAACTTTCAGAACATCAGGTGTTTAAGACATAAAGATACAGAGCTTGGTTCTTGTGCTGAAAAAGCTCGCCATTATTTAGTTTGCAGTATATGCTTAAATTCTCTATTATGAACCAACACAGGGAAAGTCCCATCGCTGCAGGTACTTTTTTCGTTTGCTTCCACTAAAGCAGACCCTAAGTAGTTTCTGACAGCTCAGTATGACAGAATTACAGTTTTATGGTAATAGGCCAAGTTCGAGAATGAAAGAAAGCCCTTGGGAGATGCTCATCTGCCCTTAGAGTCCAGTCACCGTCCTGCTCCTCCGCTTTCTGAGTGAGTCTTTCAAAACTTTCCTACCCTGATGGAACTCCTTCAACATGTTCCCAAACTAAAACCTGCCAAGATCTTCTCCAGCCTCCATTTTGTCCTTCCTGTTACAGCAGATGAGAACATGCATTGTTTTATCCAAGGTCATTTATTCTCTGCTTAGATACTATCAATAGAGCCTGCTCCATCCTGTACATCCCACTGCCCTTCTCAACTGGATTATTTTTATTGGTATTAAACATGATCAGAAGTTTCTTACACTAATGACTTAATTAATGAACCCTCCCTTGGCTAAAATTGTGGGCTACATTTTATCACCTCCCACGCACTCCTCAACTCATCCCAATCTGGCGTTAGCCCCAACACTGGTGAGACAGCTCTTGCTAAGGACATCTGTGGCATCTATGCTCCTAATTTTGACATATTCAATAGAATTCCTCAATATGATTCACTATAAATTCCAAGATAATTGTTTCAATTTACTTAAAAATTATTTTCTCAAAGCAATTCATTCTTGTGTCTAGTTTAAAATGTCAAGTCGTGCCACAAAGCACCACCCATTTCTTCAGCATTTGTAAGGCACGGACTCAATGCTTTCCAGCTTCCACTGAGACTGCGTGCAAATCTGGCATCATCTTGATCCCTGATCCTTTGCGTGTGATCTTGTTTCCGTTTCTTCTTCCTTCTGTCGCGCCACCCTTTCCCCATCTCCAGAAGCTTTACAATCTTCTTGTAGTCCCTGGTGTTATAAACTTTCCCAGGTCTTAGTGTGGCTCTGTTTTCTTTTGCTGGGCACTTTCTGGTTCTTCAAATTTACAGATGCATGTTTGGTTTCTAGCTACTTCTTATAGTATTCTGTTTTTGCTTTTGTTTTTGTTTGAAACAGAGTCTTGTTCTGTCACCAAGCTGGAGTGCAGTGGCACGATCTTGGCTCACTGCAACCTCTGCCTCCTGGGTTCCAGCGACAAACCTGCGTCAGCCTCACGAGTAACTGGGATTACAGGTGCCCAGAATCATGCCTGACTAATTTTTTTGTGTATGTTTTAGTAGAGACAGGGTTTCACCATCTTAGCCAGGCTGGTCTTGAACTCCTGACCTCATGATCCACCTGCCTTGGCCTCCCAAAATATTGGGATTACAGGCATGAGCCACCACAGCCAGCCATCGTATTTTTTTTGTTTGTTTTTGTTGGATGATTTTTCTTCTCTCTTTTTCCTATATTCTTCCTTTTTGAACTTATTTTTATTGAGATGATATAGCTAGGGATTTTTTTTCCTTAATCTTCTAATTTCTATCTTTTTGTTCTAATTTCTCAAATATTTTTTTTCAGTTTTATATTCTATACTTCCTTTGGGTATTTTTTAATGTCTAACATCAGATGTTTAAGTTCCAAGAGCTCCTTCTTGTTTTCTGAATCTTTTCTTTCTTTTAAAAAATAAATCCCATTCTTGTTTCATGAGTTCAGTATCTTGTATGATATTGATTAGTGTTTTTAAAAGGATTTTGTTTTGGTAATTTATCAACAAGTTTCATTCTTTTGCCTCTAGTTGTCTTATAAACTTCGTCTAATTTATCTTTATGATCCCAGCTGGCACCCCAGTCCAAGCCGCCACAGCCTCTCACCTGAACCCCCAGCATCATTATCAGGGCATCTCTGCCTCAGTCCATCCAGGCCTGCTCTAACAAAATACAATGGACTGTTTGGCTTGTAAACAGCAGAAATGTATTTCTCACCGTTCTGGAGGCTAGGAAGTCCAAGACAAAGATGCTGGCAGTTTCAGGGACTGGCGAGGGTCCCTCTCTTGGTTCATAAATGCCTGTCTTCTGGCTGTGCCCTTACATCATGGAAATGATGAGGAGCTCTCTGGGGCCTCTTTTGTAAGGGAATTAATCCCTTCCATGATGATTCCACTCTCTTGGCCTAATAACCTCCCCAAATCCCACCTGCAAATCCCATCGAATTGGGCATTAGGTTTCAACACATGAATTTGAGGAGGACACAGTCCATAGCAATCACCTTATTGTGTCTCCCATTGACCCTGTACACCACAGGAGGACTGATCTTTTCTCAAGGCAAATATGATGATCCCACCTTCCTGTGTCAAATCTTAGATAGTTTTTCTTATAAGAACTTGAAATATCCCCCCTTATACTACTGTTGTCTATTCTTTCTTTGATCTGTAGCTATATACATGTAAGAATATACATATAAATATTACATATAAGAAAATATATATTATATTATATATAATTATAAATATATACTTGTTATATATGTGTGTGTGTGTGTGTGTGTGTGTGTGTGTGTATATATATATATATATATATATATATATATATTTCCAGTTTCTTAAATTTGCCATTCTGTCTCTTCCATATAAGATTTTTTTTCACATACCCCTCTTTCTTTTTCTGGAAAGTTCTTTTTACATACATGTACACACACCTCGTAGACCTTGTCATATGTTGAAGATTTACTAATCTTTTAGACTTCATTTGTTCTTCCATGGAGATGTGTCCTAATGCTCCATGCTGGAGGAGGCTGCTTGTTATGCACAAAGGACCATATTCTTTCTCTGGGACACTCACTTTAGTCTAGTATTCCGTATTAATCATTGTGCTTAGTTTTCTCCCAGTAGCTGTAATCCCTTTGAAGACAGGGTCATATCTGTACTAGCATGCCATTATATCCCCAAGCTTAATGAATGAGTATATGCTTGGGTCTCATAGAGTATTTCAGTTGTCTACTCAATGTCTGTTGATGTCTTGATTTTTAGTAACAGAAATTCAGCTTTATTTGGGTAGTAAAAGCACCAGATAAAATATCACTTCCCCAGGCTGGGCAACATCGTGAGACCCCCATCTCTACAACAAAATTTTAAAAATTAGCCAGGCACAGTGATATGTGCCTGTAGTTCCAGCTACTTGGGAGGCTGAGGTGGCAGGATGGCTTGAGCTCAGGAATTTGAGGCTGCAGTAAGCTATAATTATGGGTGACAGAGTAAGAACCTGTCTAAAAAAAAGAAAATCACTCCCTAGAGTCCAGTGCAGCAAGGGTATCCATGTCACACAGATCTGGCTATTCACACGTAAACTAATATCTGATGGGGTCCTGAGAAATCTATTGCTTTCTTGAAAAAGGTCACCTCTTCCTTGGTTTGTCTCATTCCTTGTTTTTTGAAAAAAAAAGTCACCTATTCATTGTTTTGTCTTATTTTCAGCACAGACATGGAGACAGGCATGAAGCAATTATCATGCAAAAGTGGGCAACCAGAATACGGATGAAAACCACATGCCACGGACAAAGGGGCAGGATGATAGAAGGAGCTGGGGACCCTGGTGACATCAGACAACCGCTGCTCCAGTCCTGGAACACCGACCTCCAGATGACTTGTTTTACGAGAGCAGCACCTATGTGGTCAAATCTCTCTCGTCAAGTTTTGTGCCACAGAGATGAACCCAATCATTACCTGTTGGAGCCTATCCTGCCATACCTCATGCTTTAATTTATATATAAAGAGACTTGTATAAACTTGGCATCATACACCTTTGAACAGATTTAGAGTATGGGGACCTGAATTGTGTGGGCTTTGGCCAAAGTCTGAATTTGGTGAGAGAGGCATTGTCCAGCTGCCAGGGTCCGCTCTGGCCCTGATGCTGGGTGGCCTTTGCTGCTGACTCTGTGATTATGCCTGACTGATTTGATTCGGACTGGCACCTGAGTTTCCATCCGAGGAACACTGACCTTGGTACTTCCATCCAAAGCTTTGCTGAGTTGATCCCCCATGCTAGTTTCCTCAAGGGATACTTACTGATGAGCAATGGCATACCAGACACTCAGCTAGCTCATAGTTGTTATTGTGGATATCATATTTTTTACCTTCAGATTTTGTGCAGCTGCCTTCACATGAGTGCATGTCAAAATTGGTTTATTGGCCTCCTGGCAGGGCAGCGGATAATGTTAAAACAGTTATCTAAATGAAATCTGTCTGTTTTTCCTACAGATTCTCCATCAAAGAATAGGCACCCAAAAGTGGTCTCGGCTCCTGAAGGCAGTCAGGACAGAGTAATTGCTGTGATAAATGAACAACTTCATGTCGCAATGCTTAGCTAAATAACAGGTTTAGTCTTTGCTCATGTCACAATCCAATTGTGTACCCAAGAGTGATCTCTCATATGGCCAAAGAAAGGGCTTCCCCTTCACGGTTCCACGATTCCAGGAGCACCTGGGAGCCTCCATAGGATCCTCTGCACCTGTCAGGAACATGATGAGGGAAGTCAGAATGTGGAATGTTCTAGATAAGGCTTGAGAAGTGTTTTATAGCACTCCTGCCTGTACTTCATTGACTAAAATACCCCACTGAGTGGTAAGGTGGGCTAGGGAATGAAGCCCACCTGTGAGTTTAGGAGGAAAGTGAAAGTTGGCAAATGTAACATTGTCCTTGTGCCACATTCTCAAAACACCCTTGGAAATATTTGTCTCTATGTCTTTGCTTACATTATTTTCTCAGCACAGACTTTATTTAGCCTTAATTTCCACTAGCTAACTGAATGGGCCACTTTCATCAGAGTCTTCTTAATAATGTAGTAACCCCAACAGCTCCAGGGAAACCACAGCTCCAGTCTGTCCTGAAGATGTATGCAATCTGCCTGAGAAAAACAAGTACACATAAAACAGTTTAAATAACTTAAGGCAACACTTTCTTATGAATGCAACTGAAAGGCACAAATAATAAGTTTAGATATCAACTCAGATGTCTCCATCACATACTTTTTGGTTTTAAATGATATATATTTAGATAGTTATTTATTTAGAGACAGGATCTTGCTCTGTTATGCAGGCTGGAGTGTGGTGGCACAATCATCGTTCACTGCAGCCTTGAACTCCTGGGTTTACGTGATCATTTTCAACTATTTTTCCTTTAATTTTGTGTAGAGATGGGGGTCTCACTATGTTGCCCAGGCTGGTCTTGAACTCCTGGCCTCAAGCAATCCTCTTACCTCAGTCTCTGAAAGTGCTGGGGTTATAGGCGTGGGCCGCTGTACCACCCTAGGCATTTATTAAATGTTCAATTTTTGGTCTGCCCCTAGGAGATCATAGGGATGATGAACCCATTGAGGACAGAGTTCATGCCTAGTTTGCTCAGCAACATGTTTCCAATGCCTGAACACAAAGGGGGCACTCAGCATATATTTGATGAGGCAATGAATCATTGCTTTAATTAATTAATGAAAGAGATGTTCAGAAAAGGGAGATGTAATCAAGGAAAAAATAATGAAAGAGCACAGCTTTGGCATAAAGAGCACGAAGCTTTTTGCAGAAGAGACCAAGGATGTTTATCTGTTTAGAACTTAAAGACCAGACTCATACATCTATTAAGTCAGTGGTTCTAAGCAAATATACTATTTTAAAAAGGCGATCATGTTCCAATGAGTGAATAAACGTTCACTAAAGAGGATATTTGTGTACAGTTGATATAGTGCATGTTTTAAGGCAAGTATAATGTTGTCAAATAGTTATTCCTGCAGTTGGAGGAAATATTTAATACAGTATTGTGGGAAATACTGTTAGGGTATGAAGATAAATAAAGCATAGAGCCACTCAAAGATCTTTTTCCCTTCCTCTCTCTTTCTCTTTGTTCTTCCTCGCTTTCTCCTTTTCTTTCTCTCCTTAAAAAAAAAAAGACCTGGCTGTTTGACACATGGATTCATAACCAAATTATTAGCCTCATTTCATTCCAAGGATTTGTGAGACTTATCTACATTTCAATTCACTTCAACATATCTTTTGGTGGCTACATTGTACACGGTATTGTGGGAAATGCTATGAGGGTATAAAGATGAGTACCACATAGAGTTTTTCTCAGAGTTTTCTCTCTCTCTCTCTTCATATTAACTGTTTAAGAGTAGGCATTTAATTAAGCCTCTGTCACTTTCCATAAGCTGTGCTTGGTTCTGGAGACATCAAAGTAAATGGCATACTCCCTCCTCCCAGGGAAATCAGAGCCTGGTTGAAGGAGGGTGGCTTTATCAATGAGCTACCAGCAGAGTGAGATAAGCTCAATGGCAGAGCCTAGGGCAGGGCGTCTTGGGAACAGAGAAAGGCAAGACTGGGCCAGGGTGGGAGAGACAGTAGGGAGTAGCTCCCTAGAGGAAGCAGTCACTGATCTAATGTCAAGGTTAAGTGAATGGGTTCTGGAATTCATCCGCTGGAGCTTGAATTGGAGCTTCACCATTTACTAACTGCGTGATCTCAGCCACATTAATTGACTTTTTTTGTGCTGTTTCCTTTTAGTAAATTCCGAACAATAATATTTAACTCAAAGGTTGTGAAGGTTAAATAAGGTATGTGTTGTACAATGATTTGCATCTGGTAAGCACTTATTAAATGCTACCTATTATTATCATTATTCTTATTGGGTAAGAAGAGAAAGCCTAGATACAAATTGTACGAAATGCCATTTCAACTTAAGGGAACAGCATGTGAGAAAGCAGAGAAGCATGTGAGGAAGCTCTAGGAGCTGCGACCCGGCCGTGCGGAGTGCATGGTGGCCTGGAGGAAGGGCTGTGCCTTAAGGACCCTGGAAGCCTAAGGAGGCCTCTGACATCAGCCTGTAGGAGCCTCTGTTTTAGCAAGGGTGTGATGTGAACAGATTTCCACCTAGAAAGGCCACTTTGATGATAAGGGGTGAGATAAAAAATGGTCAGGACATAGATGCGTTTTCTGTACGCCCTTCTCCAGCCCTTTCCATCCAGTGGAATATGCATTGCCCAAGTCACCCTGAAGCTCCCTCCTGCTGAATCCAAAGGAAGGCTTTCCTGCCTCGCCTTGCTGGACATCCTCGCACAGCACCCCCCCTTTCAGCACTCTCTGTGAGGAAGGTCTGACTCTGTGACTTGTGCACTCCTGCTCTCCTGGGGTTCCTCTCACTGTCTAAACACCCCTTTCTGGTCCCTTTTATAGATCTGAATGCCCTTCTTAAGGGCTTTCAATCATTGTCTCCCTTCAGAATGACCCACTTGGATGGATTGAGAGATGAGAACAAAGACATGGAGAGTAATTGAGAGATCACTGTGAACATGCACTGTGTCATAATGAGGCATTAATGAGCAGCAAAGGAGGCTGATTTAAGAGTTGTTACAAAAATAGAATCAAGAGGTCTTGAGATGATTGACTGTGAGAGCGACAGACTCCAGGCTGGGGTCATGAGGTCGTAGGGTGATGATCATTGAGTGTTGGCCAAGGCATCACTAAGAGTTAGGAGTCGCAGAAGCAACAGAGCTGAGTTTTCGTTTATGTGTGTGTATGTGTTTTTATTATGCTTATTTTGGTTGTTTGGCTTGAGAGGCAATGAGATCAGTTTGAGTAGTTAAGCTGCAGCATCTTGTGTAACATCCATTTAGAGATACCGTAGGAAGTTGCAACTATAAATCTGGAGAGGCCGGGTGCGGTGGCTCATGCCTGTAATCCCTACACTTTGGGAGACTGAGGCAGGCAGATCACGAGGTCAGGAGATTCAGACCATCCTGGCCAACATGGTGAAACCCTGTTTCCACTAAAAATACAAAAATTAGCTGGGTGCGGTGGCAGGCGCCTGTAATCCCAGCTACTCAGGAGGCTGAGGCAGGAGAATCACTTGAGCCTGGGAGGCAGAGGCTGCAGTGAGCCAACATCACACCACTGTACTCCAGCCTGGCAATGGAGTGAGACTTCATCTCAAAAATAATAAAATAAAATAAAATAAAATAAAATAAAATAAAATAAAATAAAAATAAATAAACAAATCCAGAGAGAGAGAAAAGAGAGAGAAGGATGGGAGGACAGAGGAGAGAGAGAGAGAGTGAGTGAGACAGAAACATAGAGAGATAGAAAGAGAGAGATAAGATAGAAAGAGGGAGAAAAAGAGAAAGCAACAAAGAGAGAAGAGAAAGAAGCAGAGAGAGAAACAGTGAGAGGGAAAGAGAGAGAAATATACAGAGACTAGGAAAGAGAGAGAGATCTGAGTTGGGAATAAAGTCTATGGAGACAGAAGCAGGTGGGTGGGGGTTGAAGTCACCGTGGGCTTAAAGGGGGTTCCCTCGGAGCACTGAGGGCTACAGATGAAGCCTGAGGGGCATCCGTTTTCAGGCAGAGTTTGTCCAAGTGTGGCCCTCAGGTCACCAGCACCACAATCAACTAGAGCGCTTGTTTAAAAAAGTGAGTTCCTGGGCAAACCTCCAAAAGTGTGTGGGTGTATTTATTCTTTCCAAATATACATCTGACTGTATATATAATGCTTAGCCCCAAATCCATCGAGTTCGAGGAGGGAAGGAGAGAGCAGGAAGCTGCACGTTTCACAAGCACTCAGGTGATTCTGAAGTGCGTGGACGATTGAAAGCCCTTGCGGGGGACTCAGATCCACAGAAGGGACCAGAAAGGGGTGTCCAGACAGTGAGAAGAACAGCGGGAGAGCAGGAGTGCTGAAGTCACAGAGTCAGACCTTCCTCACAGGCAGTGGTGGGAAGGAAGAAGGGCTGCAAGGACGCCCAGCAAGGCAAGACAGGAAACCCTTCCTTTGGATTCAGCAGAAGGGAGCTTCAGGGTGACTTGGGCAATGCATATTCCACTGGGTAGAGAGGGTTGGGGGAAAAGGGCCCAGAAAAAGCGTCTGTGTCCTAACCATTTCAAGAATCATGACTGAGGCTGGGCATCATGGCTCATGCCTGTAATCCTAACACTTCAGGAGACCGAGGCGGGAGGATCACAAGGTCAGGAGATCGAGACCATCCTGGCCAGTACGGTGAAACCGCGTCTCTACTAAAATATAAAAAAATAAGACGGGCGTGATGGTGGGCGCCTGTAGTCCCAGCTGCTCAGGAGGCTGGGGCAGGGGAATCGCTTGAACCCCGGAGGCAGAGGTTGCAGTGGGCCGAGATTGTGCCACCGCACTCCAGTCTGGCGACAGAGTAAGACTCCATATCAACAAGAAAGGGCAAGAGTAAGAGTGGCCGGGGGAGTGAAAAGGTTGAGATAAATGACTTCTGGTGTTTCGGGGTGAGGAATGAAGGGTTTAAGTAAAGGGTCTGTAAGAAGTTTGAAGCTTGAGAATACCTGGCACAGGGAAGAAGGATTAGGCTGCATGGAGAGACAAGGTCTTTCATAAACACACAAAGTGAAGAGGGAAGGATGCATGTCAGCAAGAAGCTGGGGAGCAGGATGGGGCAAGAAGAGGAGCAATTTCCTTTCATCTTCTGAAACTTTTCGGGGAAGGGTTTTATATCCAAGACTCAAATGAGACAAGACGGTGAAGATGTGGCAGCAATTCTTGCTAATTATTGTTATGTAAAGCGGGTTTCTTGTTGCTCCTGGACCTCAGCTACAAGGCCAGTAGAAGAAAGGGAAAGGCTGCACTTGGCTCTTCCCTGCAGTAAGACATGTTTTATTGAGAATACTCCATTCTATTACTGACTCTGTGCATGGCCCAGAGTAAAAAGGAAAACAACAGAGCCATCTTAACAGGGTGCACTGGTGGCAGGCACCAGAAGCCATGCATCCAGCTCACTCTTTTGTTCATCGCAGGGCCCTGAAGTGGTTAACAGACCTTCCAATAGTGCCTTGCTTCTAACTTGGGAATAGCTTTTACTCCCGGAGATTCTGACGCAAGGGTAAGTTCATGGAACATGTTGGTTTTCATACCACTTCAAATGGAGCCTAAATCAGCTGTCAGATATTTACAGGCAATTTTCCTCATTACACAAAACTCTCTGTGATTATTATACTTGGGCAATGCTTGAATTTATTTGCACATAAGCATGTCAAGTTGGGGGGAAGGCTCCCTACGCTGTGCCAGGAATATGTCAAAGCGCCCCAGTATTACTCAAGATTGGATGGGATGAAATGCTTGGCTTCTCTGCAGAGCTTGTCATCACCCTTGCTCAGGTATCTGGGCTTACCATTTTCTGTCTACAGACTCCCCTTTATATACCCCACGCTGAAAAGGCAGAATTCTGCCTGTGCTATTTAATAACCACCATGAGGTCCTGAGACTCACTCTTGGTACGTTTTTCAAGGGACTCTGGCAAGTTCTGTGTTCAGGTGACAGGAATGCAAAATGAAATGAACTGAAAAAGACACCTCCCATCCAATCCAAACATGGGTGACCAGGGACACCAGACAGATGACTAAGACTCGCAGAAAATATGCATCTTTAAAAGGGCTGTGCGAGTCCACTTCGAGGTCTTGGCAAATGAGTTAAATGGAAACAAAAAAGTGTTTGCAACAGCTCTTTTATTTTGTGAATTATGAAACAGGCTAGCAAAAGGGAAGGTATGTTTACCAACACAGAATGGGTTGAATTCATGTTTTTAGAGAGTAAAATTAATACATTTGAAGATGATTTGTGTACAGAATGTAGGACAGCATGAGGTAGTGGGAAAAGAGCCCCAGATTTATAGCTGGGCAGACTGCGGTTAACATCTTGGCTCTGCTACCTACTGGCTATGTGACCTTGAGCAAGTTTCTTAACTTTGGAATCTTAGCTTCTTCAGCTAAAAATTGGAAAGCAGCATACCCAACTCACCGGTGGTTGTGAGGATTATGAGAAAATACAAGTATCCTAACTAAAAGTGGACTAGTACAGCGGCTGGCTTAACGCAGTCAACTCATTATGTGTTGTGAGAGTGGCAGTCATGTGTATCATGCTGGTTAAGAGCACATGTTCCATGCTTTTATGGTCACAGCCGGACCACACAGAGCAGCTTTGCCAGCCTTCTAATCTTTAAAATAAGGAAAATAGAGTGTTTGTAAGAATCTAATGAGATGATGCTTATAAAAGTACTTAGTACAGTATCTAGTCCACAGCTCCTATCCAATAACTGTTAGCTTTTCTTACCAGGGGGCACCACCCTCTAGTTTTTCTCTCACACCATGACTGTCAGCAGCTGCACCCATCTCACTGGCTTAGGGCACGCTGAGGCCTTTCATCCAGCTCATCTCGCTCTTCCCACCTATTACAGGGCCTACCTCGCTGGGGTTTAATGAGTCCTTAATAAAATCTTGTTGAATGGTGAATGAATAAATACACAAAGTGCTTGTCGCTTAGGAGATAGTAACATAAGTGCTTTCTCCCTTCTGACATCAGCTTCCCTTTCGCTGATTTGAATGGCAGAAAATACCATCTCAACTTGTCATACTGTATATTTTTGGAGAAAGGAAAAATGAACCACTTCCATGAACAGTGAAAGAGTTTAGTGAAAGAGAATTTAAAACCAACAATCTGGTCGATTCTAAGGGTATAAATTAAGCTAGTTAAGCAGTCTTAACCCAGGATATTGGCAAGACAACTATCAGGCTCTGGCAGTTATATATCTTCATTCTTCTCTAAGGTTAGGGCATAAAATTTTAACCCAAAACGTCAGAGGTTAAAAAAAAAACATGGTAACAACAAAATAATTCTAAATAGTTCAGTGTGGATTGGAACCAAAGAATCAGGGCAATGACTGTCAGCCACATCTAGGTCCTATATTGCTAACAGATGGTGAACATTTTCATGGGCTTGGGACTAGTTTAGATCAGAGTGAGAATCCTCCACCCCCCTCCCCCCAAGAGGCTCTAATTAGTACATAGGACATTAGAGCAAGTTAAAAATCTGGGCTGACATCTTATTTGTTAGTTTTAGATTGAACTCATGCCTTAGGGTGACTGAATTTGCTCATTGAAACACACACATGTGCTCGCACACACTAAAAGAGTAACTTTTTCTTTTCTATGGGGATCAAAATAAAGATTTTCAAAGTCCTCGAGAAAAGGGCTCCAAAGATTTGTTGGATATCAAATAGCTCCTTCAAGACAACATTTTGATGAGTTAAGTGTAAATGAATCAGAAACATATGGATTAAGTTTCCCTTGAAATACACAGGGGCTTAAAAATCAAAGAGGAAACAGTGCCTGGCCCAGGGTCTTGCAGGTTGTGCCAAACCCAACACATTTGAGCAGCAGTTCAAGATATTTGAGGGATCCAAGGACGAGGCTGGCCTGACCCACGCCTTGTTCCTACCGTACTGAAATAGAGAACATAAGTAATGCCATTTATATTGCATTATTACTAAAAATTCCTCCCTCCTCGTGGTTTGAAGATTAACTAAACTGAGACTTACAAAAGGAAACCCTATCAATGGTGTCTGCAGCACAGAAAACTCTCCAAAGGTTAAATGAGCAAGTTCAAGATGTTCTCAGACAGTGTGACTGTTATTGTCTGACAACACAACAGAACTTGGGCAACAGCACAGCCCCAAAGACTGTTTAAAAGTGGCATAACTTCAGACTAGCTTTTCAGAAGTTCTACATAATATTGCCAGAAAGGATACATTAAAATATAGAATAATTATTCCTTAAGATAAGTCATACATTAATCAGCATTCCCAATCACCCCTCTTATTTATTTGCCATAGATAGTGGATTTTAAAAACTTCTAATTTGTTAATCAGTAAATTGACTATGTAGGAAACTTACATTTGAATCTCATCACAGGAGACACAGCTCCAAATAGATTTGAACAGTTAAATACATAAATGCTAAGTCTAATTTTAATTAAGTAGCTTTTATAATTAGCCTGCTTTTATCACTTGTGACAAATAATTAATCTTGACATAACCTACTGTGAAGATTTACCAATCTGGTGTTGACCAGACACATAACTAAATCCAGAAGTAAGCAAAGGAATTTTAGTTTATGGATCTGCTTAGAAATCAGAAACACAGTTCTTTATATTATTATATGCAGGATTTGTTTTAAATGTACAATGTTTATTATAAGTAATACATGTTAAGAGTAAACTTTTAAAACACAGTGAATGCAAAATATTGAGAGAGGAAATGTCACCAGGACTCAGGCCATCAAGACATAGCAACTTCAAACATTACGGTGTCTTTATCTATTGACAAACTATACATATTAGAAATACTATTGTGTGCTCTCAGTTTTTCAGTTAATACATTGCAAACGTATGTCCAAGTCATTAAACATATTGCTTACCACATCACTGATAATAACATGAAATTCCATACATCTACTCTAAATTATTTAACCAGCTACCAGCTATTAGGTGGTTCCCAATATTTAGTTAACAAACTGAGATGAACATGTTTAATGGCTAGTTGTGATTTTTGCCTTAAGGTAAGTTCCTAGAAATGAAATTTCTGGGTAAAAGTGTTTGGATGTTTTCAGTTTCTGTTCATCATAAAGTCAATAAAGCATATCTCCTTGATTTAATATGCTGCTTCTTGACACTAGTGAATTTAAATGTGAATCCTGTTTACTAGGCCCTTATGTATCTTCTTTTGTGATTTACCTGTACATGGCTTATGTTTGTCTTTTAATTGGTGTGTTTCCTTCTTACTGATTGGTAGATGTGTTTTATATTTTAAGATATTAATATTTTGTCATATAGGTTACAGTATTGTTTTTGATATATAGAGACATTTAATAATTTATTTAAATCTATCCACCAGTCTTTTCATTCTGTATCCTAAATTTGTGTTCACGTTTAATAGACTTTCCAAACTGAAAATTACATAAATATTTTGTTATATATTTATCAGTTCTTTAATGCTTTTTACATTTAACTTTAAAAATCATTTGTTATGTCTGTCTTATTGAATAGTATATTGAGGATACATTTTGAATTGATGAATTTGGCAAATACTTGTTAATATGTTTGGCATTTTGTTAGGCCCTGGGTATACAATAATAACTCCTGAAGCTCAGTAGGTGTTGTGGACAGACTAAAAAGTAACCTCATGATTCCCTACCTCCTGGGGTGGGAATTGCTTTTTGCAATCCTGTTCCCTTAATTGTGGTGGAACATGTGACTTATGTCTATAAACAATAGCATATGGCAAAGATGACACACTGTCACTCCCATGACTACTTTATTTTATGTTATATAAGACTCTGCCATGCCACCAGACTCACTCTGGAGATTCTTACTGGCCTGATAAAAGAAGAAGCCATGCTGGAGAAACCCACATGTCAGTGAACTTCAGTTACCTCTAGTTGCTGGGGCAGCCTCCAGTAGATAAAGAGCAACAAGCTACTCTCAATCATACAGCTGCAAGAAAATGAATTCTGCCAACTTGAGTGTGCTTGGAAGAGGACTATTTCCCAGTCAAGCCTCTATATGTGAACTAAGCCCAACAAAACCTTGACTGAAACTTTGTAAGACTTTGACAGAGGATCCAGGTAAACTGTGCTCAGACTTATTCAATGCCATAGAATGCACAACACCGAGTGAGCCCTAATGTAAACTATGGATTTGGGTGACAATGATGTGTCAGTGTAGGTTCATTGTACCAGATGTACCACTCTGGTGGGGTATATTGACAGTGGGGGACACTGTGGGTATGTGGGGAAGAAGCATATGAGAACTCTATTTTCCATTCAATTTTGCTGTGAACTTAGAACTGTTTTAATAATAAAGTCTATTAAAATGGCAACAGAATAATAATTTATATATAATTTTTTAAAATTTATTCAGAAATCCTTCTGAAAGTAGACCAAAGAATAAAGTGACACATACTATTTTAGGGAAAACCAAGTGATAGCTGCTAGATCTTTCAACTTTGTAGAATTTATTTAAAACATTAACTTTCTTTAGATTTGTATTCTTACTTCTACTTCCTGTCCATTCTTTAAAAAAATGTGAATGAGGACTCACTGTTTCTCTCTGTCACCCAGGTTGGAGTGCAATGGTGTAATTATAGCTCACTGCAGCCTTGAGCTCCTCACTTCAAGCATTACCCTCTCTTCAGCCTCCTGTGTAGCTAGGACTACAGGAAGATGTCAGCAAATCAAAGCTATATTAGTTTTCTCCTAATTTAGCTTCTAGGAGACTATGGTTTTGCATTACAATATTTAGATCCATTATCTTATTTGAGTTAATTTTAGGAAGGATGTAAGTTCTTGTCTAAAGTCTTTTGTTTTTTTTTCATGTGGTTTTCTAGTTTTCCCAGCACTGTTGAAAAGTCAATTTTCGCTCTCACATATTGATTTTACACTCTTGCCAAAAATCAATTGACTACGTGTACAGAGGTCTATTTCTATGCTCTCAACTCTGTTCCATTGAAGAGTTTGTTTATTTTTTTACAAATAGCCCACTGGCTTGATTGCTGTAGCTTTATAAAGTCTTGAAGTTGGGTAGTGTCAGTTCCTGACATTATTTTTCTCCTTCAATATTGCATTGGCTATTCTGGGTCTTTTGCCTCTCCATATAACTTCATGTCAATGCCCACAAAATAACTTGGAATTTTGATTGAGATTGCACTGAATCTGTAGATCAAGTTGGAAAGAACTGACATCTTGACAACATTGAGTCTTTCTATCCATGAACATGGAATATCTTTGCATTTACATAGTTCTTTGATTTCTTTGATCAGAATTTTTTAGTTTTCCTTGCACAGATATTGTGCATATTTTGTCAGACGTATACCTAAATGTTTCATTTTTTAGCACTAAGGGTAAACCTTTTCTTAAACATTGTAGTCTTTTAGAGTTAAGGTAGATAAATTTCAGGGATATTATTAAGACAGGAAAAGACCAAACCCTAGATATTCTGGAGAAAGATTTTTAACATTTATATGTGTATAATAAATATATGGTATATATATGTGTATATGTTGTCTGTGTGTGTACAGAGAGAGAGACAATTTGGGTTCTAAATTTTTAATCATCTCCCATTTATGGCTTCTACAACCAAGTTTACAGGATTGTAATACTCACAGTGTTACACTATGTTTTGTTATAGTTCACAGAGGAAATTGTATCCTACTCTAACAACATTCATTTCTGCTTGTTTTTAGAGAGATCTTGGCTACTTTAGCATATTTATTTTTCCAGTTAAACTTCAAATATTTTTGTCAAGACCCACCCTGCCCCCAAACATCTCTTTGGGACTTTCACTTCAATTTTATTAAATTTATGAAGTAACTTGGGAAGAATTGACATCTTTACAATACTAAGCCTTCCCTTCAAGGAGTGTGGTATAAATTTCTAGTTCTTCAAATATATTTTTATGTCTCTCAATAAATTTCTGTAAATGTGCCATGTTCAGGCACATTTCTTCATAAATCCCTAGATACTTTATACTTTTTTTTTACAGTTGCCAAGAGGGTCTTATAGACACAGTTACACACAGACACACAAACACACATGCACACATATAAATACATTATTGTTACTGGTATATAAGAAGGTTATTAGTTTTCACTTGTTTATAATACAAAGCTATAATAAACTCTCATTCATTCTTAGAGGATTTTAGACTAATAAATTGTTGTATATTAGTAAAATATTTATATGCAAATATTTTTATCTCTATTTATCCTACTCCTTTACCTAATTCTTGTTTTTTCTATCCCATCAACCTCACTTAAGCTCTTAGAAAATAAGCAAACAGAAGTATTTATAAAGGGCATATTTTTGAAATTATTAATTTTAGTAGAGTATTTTCTTTTTACCATTTGATATGAGACTGATTCCTAGGCTGGTTTGAGATAAATATTATTTGTCATGTTTGGAAAACATTCTTCTCATTTTTATTTTTGTGTTTGTTTTGTGTCCTCCTTTAAATCAAGAAATGATACTGAAATGTATCAAATATCTTTTGAAGCATATTAATAATAATGATAATTACAATGGGCATCCTTCACTCTTAGAGGCCGATTGTCTGTCTCCTTTCTTCTTTGCTTTCTTCTCTGTGGCATGCTGGCCTAAGTCACTGTCCTAGCCACACACCATGTGTCTGAGGCCTGTTCAACCTCAAGCATTGGGAGCAAATGCTTTCTTTCTATTATGCCTCAATTTATTTTTTGATACTAGCAAAATGGTCTTTAAATTGATATTTCCAAGAACATAGACAAAATTCTCTTATGTTTGCAAGATAGCTGGACAGAGACCCCAAAACGGCCTCTGAAATATTGGTCCCTTATGTGGACTTTGGATGAAAATGTCTAAAGGGGCAACAAAACAAGGCTTAACTAAAGAAAGATAAATTTTCATATCTCTACGGTTATTCCTGGCCTGTGAGCTCATCTCCCTCACTCCCATCTTTTTCTACTTTCATCTCCAGTTGATAATCTGACAAGACAGAGAACAAAACTTCTATTTGTCCATTTTTATTATATAGAGAAAATAATATGTGTGTTGGGGGGGCAAATAGTCAGAGCTATTGAATGTCTATGTGATAACTATGCATTAAAAAGGACAAGCAAACCTTGGCCTGTCTTTCACTTCCTGATTTCTTATGTTTACGTGGGTCAACTGGTTGAGAGATTCTCTCTCTCTTTGTTCATTTGTCTCTTTCCTCCCCATGTCTTTCTCTCAGCACTTGAGATGAAGTTACACTTTTGCACTGTGATAAATCCAGTACTTGAGTCTCAAATTTTATGAAAAATGACTCTATTCAGTAATAATGTTTAGTAATAGCTGTACTTTTACCTGTTATTCCTGCTATGGTTCCCTCAAGAAAGGTTCTAGGAATGAGAAGGTGCATGATTTATGGGAATAATACATCGAATGTTTTTGCTTTTATTGTTATTTTTCCAAGTGAAATCTGCTTTATATAGTAACAGTATTGTGCAACGTCTTCTTTATTTTGTTTATGTTTTCCAGGTTTTGAGCTTTCTTAAGCCTTACTTTTCATTTTTTCTAAGACCTTTTTGGTTATGAATCACTTTTGGACATAGCATGGAGTATATGTTGTCTCTCTCTCTCTATGTGTGTGTGTATCTTTTGATAGGAAAGTTTAACCTACTTACATTTACTCTCACAACTGATTAGCTTGGTTGTCTTTCACCTTGTTTTAGGCTCTGGATTTAATTTTTCCCCCTCACTTTCTCCAATGAGGTTCATGTTTAGCTGTAAAGGAATAGCAGAAACATTGTGGACAACTTATTGCATTCTATCAGCTGGCTCACAATTTCTACTTTCCTTATTACTGATTATCTTTACTCATTTGACTGACGTGCTGTTATTCATGCTTCTCAGTAAAGTTGCACTTTTTCCATTTGTATTTAAGAAGTATTTTGTGAAGAAATACTTTGAAATTATGTATAGACCCTATTCTTCATAAAACTTTAAAAAATATTTCTATCAATTAATCATTTTCCACATCATTCCATGGATTATAAACTATTAATACTATTATTTATTTTAATGCTCAAGTTGTCCCCTCAATTTGGCAGTGGGAGTTTCTTTAAACTGGCATCTGTAATGTTTTGCTGTATCTCTGTAATTTCTGACACAGTAAGATGCTCAAGATTTATCTTGTAGTTTTCCTGCTCCAGTCTTGAATCAGCCACTTCTCCAAGAAACTTTAGTGGAAAATGGTATTTAGAAGCCAATAACTGTGTGCCAGGTGTGCTCATTACTATTGAGGTATTGCTGCTTTCCAGCATTCTCACTGGGCAGAGCCAGCAAATATATGTACACACACATACACACAAATACACACACACTTTATTGAACAGAATCTGATGGCTATGCCATAATCCAGGCATCTACCCACTGCATACAACAGAAGGGCTTTGACAGAATTACTTTGGAAGGGCAGGAGGTAGGAGAGAAGCTAGTAACTTTCCTTGGCATAGTGAGGAGTATTCCTTGAAACAGAGCCAGATCGATTTGGGAAGTAACTGTTCTGAGGGCCTTGAAATCTGAAAAGGTGAATCTGGAATCCATTTAGAAGGTCTGTGGCATTGAAAAATATAACTAGTGATGTGGAGGGCCAGGTTGAGAAACAGAACGTTGAGACAAAGGACAATAATCAGAAAAAAAGTTGACCACTTGAAAGTATAGGCAACAGAGATCTATGGAAGAGTAAACCATATGAAGTAGAACAGAAATAATACAGAGAGACATAAAAGCACACTCTTTTGTCCTAAAAAAGATCTGAATTTGGGTACTTAAAGGAGTCAAGGGTTATCAGTAAAACAGTAAATATAGGCCAATGCCTACAAATCCAGGTAAAATTTTCAACTCCTACTACTACAACTACTATGATTACTGCTAGCTATACATATACATTTCTGAATATATGTGTTACCATCTAATCCCAATACCCGCCTTTAGCCTCTAGATGAGGGAACATTCTGGGGTTTATTATCTCCTCTGTTGTTTTCTTATGAAGTCACATTGTTTTCTTGGCTTTCTGGGGAGAAATTTTGTAGCGGTCCTGGGTGTCCTTTAAAACTTGATTTCATCTGTAAAACATCTAGTGGAAATTCTTGGATTTTTTCATCACTTGCAAGGCAATCTTTTCTAATTTATAACACTAGGACAAGTTTTATAATGATGAACATAATGATGATAATTTTACTTTTCCCTCATTGTAAAAGTTATTTGGTAAATTACTTCTTTTGAAATTGGAAAGGAAGGAGTCAAATATCTCCTCTCATGCCACTAAATTTTGCAGACATCTATTTGATCTTTATACAACATTTTCTTTTAACTACTCTGATAAGATGAAGAAAATGTCGCAGCCAAGACACAAAAGTAGATTAATGTAAAGTTGGCTTCTCTTGTAATATCTTTCTCAAAATGAATTGGCACAGACCATTGACCACTCAGAAAGTGTTACTCCTTGATGACAAGCAAAAAGTAAATTGGTTACTTGGCTCAAGTTTCCCCAGAGGTGAACTCTGGACAGTGTACTCAAAAAGGACCCTCTTGTTTTTCTCTTGTCCATTTAGAATGGTAGATTTAAAAAATTCCCAAGGAGTCAATGGCAGTCTCACTTAACACAATGTTTCTGACCTTTTAAAAGTTCTGAAAAGTTTTGCTTTGTTTTGTTTCAGTGGCACTGTTGTGGTTAATAGAATATTGTTAAGAATTAAAAACAGAACTTGACTTCAAGGCCAAAATCTAAAATTCTGATAACAAAAGTCCACCAGAGGATCAAATTTCTTAAAATTTGTGGTACATTCCTGTGAAAATTCAGATTCCGAAAAGGTAAAAAAAATCTGACCTTCAAAAAAAAGAATGTTCTCTGAAGACATTATTTTCTAAGCAAAAAAGTTGAGCTCTGGCTTCTCTTCCAAAGAGAAGTATATTAAAAAGATTTCTAGGGTTTTCAGCTATTACTACAAGATTGACCACTTAAGGTTACATGGTTATAGAAAATTCATTACACCAAAGATTCCAAAATCGAGTTTTGAGGCTCATAGTCACAAAACACTACTTACTGTTAATTATACAACATTTATATTTCTATGGCTCTGTTTACTCATTTGAACAATGAAATAATTTTCTCTGTTCTGCCTTCTTCACAGGATTGTTTTCAACATCAGATATAATAATGGAAATTAAGATCCTTTGTAAAGAAAAAAGAAAAAATACTACACCGATGAGTAGTAGTATTTCACTACAATTACTGTCCTAGAATCTTCCTAAATTGATGCTGAGTCCTAGAACTAATTTCAGCTTGTGGGCCTAGAACTCAATTCTACAATTTCTTGAAAAGGGCAGTTTATCCCTAAGCATTTGCTTTGATTTCAGAAACAGAAAAAAGAAGAAATGATTTATAGGGGAAGTTAAGAAATGAAAAGATTAGAGTCAGTTATGCAACATAAAATTATAGAAATCTAAGAATTGAACTTGAATTTTGGACATGATCTAGGCCAGTGTTTTAAATCTTCTTAAGTGTGTAAACGTTTATACAAATGAAATTTACTCAGAGGCCCTATGCGTGAATCAGGAAGCATCAAAGCTGCTTTGCTGAAGCAGTTGGCCCTAAGCCCTTCTTCCTGGTTTTCTGTGCTCTATGGAAGGGCTCAGTTTAGAAGCCATCAGTTTTCTTCAAATGATTTATTTAGCTACAGGATCCTTGTTCAAGTTATGCCTTACATAGACGCATAGTACCAACAACAGTTAAAGGAGTCATTGCTCTGTGGAAGCATTTAGGGGTTCTGGGTCTCATTTCTCCCACCACCCAATTTTAAGTCGCCCTGAGGGGAGGGGTTCCATCTAGCACAGTTAGGAAAGCTTTGATCTCATTCACTCATCCAATCCAAAAATAATTTGGATAGCATCTTTGACTAGCCTTCATCCATTGACTGCTGTTCTCTCTCCCTCCTTGAAGAGGCAGCATAATCTGACATTCCACAGTTCTAGCTATTTAAAAAATCATCCTGGGGTAGGGCTGAAAGCACAGCGCCTGCATTGTGAACACACTGCCCCCGGCTGTGTCACTCAGAGCCTCTCTGACTCAGTTATCCTGTCTCTTCCATGGCTGCTCCACCTTTTTATGGAGCCTCTACATCTTCTCTCCAGTGCAAACATTTCTCGCTTCCTCCATTTTCTCCAATCTCCTCATTATGCTTGCCACTTTCCATGGGACTAACAATTATTCATCAATGTCCTTCTTAACATGTGGGACTCTGAAGTGCACCCAACACTCCAGGTCTGGTCTCCTCTACACACACATATTCACTAGAAGCATTGCTACCTGCAAACTACACTTTGTATATCATCTATTAAGGTAACTAGCTAAAGTTCAGAGTCCATTTATTGAAGAGTTATTGTTTACTGAACCCCTTTCAGGTTCAATAAACAGTAACACTGGGCTGTGATTTGTTACTAAATGTGAGAAGTCTACTACTGTCATTAATGCAGGTTAGCAGGGGATGATGTAAAATTTCCTACCTGCACACTTTACTTTTTTCCCTGAGTTTTCTTTAGTTCTTTAATCTTTCTTCTTAAGTTGCTGTTGGACTGCCTATCAGCTAATTATCAAGGCAGCCCAATAACATTGTTAGATCTTAGCAATCTTCACGTGTGTAGTCATCAGATAGGGTGTAGAGATCGTCACAGAGATTTTTCACTGACCAATGAATGGGCCTTATCTGGGCCCAAACACTTTGACAGCTAGAATTGTGGAAAAGTCTTGAACCTGTTTAAGGAAGTTTTAGCTTCTTCACAGTTATACGATCCATCAAAAATAAATAAATCAGTATATTTTAGAATTTTCAGATTAGGAGTTTTCGACTTTCACAACAGTCACCCAATGCCCTTTTTGCACCCCAGATGGAGATATTTTGAACTGAGCAAATACTGGAATTACATTAAACAGTTTAGGACAGTCTGTGAGTATAGTAGCAGCTGAGCAGGGTGTTACTGCTTTTTAAAAATATCTCAAAGGTCCACATGTGTAAAAATATTTACTCTCATTTCAAGCATTCTTTCTTGGGTCTCTGTGGAGTTGTGAGCTTTGAGACACAAAGGAAGGAAAAGAGAAGTAAACAGTTTCTACAGCAAGTAGAAGACTAGTAATTCTGGAATCATCTTCCTCCCTAGAGTAAAAATTGGGGTCTTCAACGGAACCCGTAGTGGAAAAAACAGCAGTTAAGCCATCTCCCTTTTGCAATTGTCTCTCATTTCCGAGATCACGCTGTGTGGTAAGTCTAAAACCTCTGAATGGAAATTGCTGCCATTGTTATGTAATCCCTCTAAGCCATCAGTAGTACCTTTGGCTCCCCGTTTTGTTTTCATAATTCTAAATATACGATTACATGAGTGGCAGAGCTAGATGAGAAGTCCCCAGATAATGAAATCCAAGAAGGGACTGCCTGGCTGCAACCTTGGCTAATGCCAGAGTCTTTTTGTTGATCCAGACATCGTCCTCCATGTCTCCCCCTCCTGTTAGTCCAGGAACTAACCCACTGAAGCAGAAGTTACTCTGTGATTTTATCTATAACAAGCAGCATTATGTGAGCACTTAGAATGCACATCTAGTTTTCAGTATGTCATATCTAAAACTCTTTACCATAACATTACAATAAATCCAAAGGAAGCAAATCAGCAAAAAACAAATGTGGGGTTAAAATATTGAAAAATTTCTGTAGTTATGATGAAACAATTTTTGCTTGGTCGGTTATCAGCAGATGGATGCATGTCTTGAGTAATTTAAGCAAAGCCAAATTGTACTTGTATAATATGTGACTATTTCCTGGTTTGGGGCCTAGCTTAACTGATTCTGTCTTCTGCTTTCTAGTTCTGATTTTCATAAAATCGAATTTCTCATCTTATCTTCGGAATTTCTTCTTTGGGAGCCAATGCTGGTTGCCTTCCTTCTAGGTAAACTAATATTTTAGGGGTGAAGGGATGTAGGGATAATGTGTTGGTAGAAAGGATTTTTAAATAGTAAGGCCTCGGGGCCACTTTCAAAGACAGAAAACTTGAGCTCTTGAGGTGAAAAGGAAGTCTGGTGAGGAAGGCAGAAGTCAGTCTCTACTCATGCCCCAAATTCGCTTAACCCTTATCTTTTCTGGATAAACCTAAAGTAGGCAGCCAATCCCCTGATCCTAGGAGCTCCCTGAGAACCACAGAGCTATCGGAGCTGGGGGCTGGGAATTAGTAATGGGGTTAAATAAATAGATAAAGCGCTGACATTGGTTATATGATTATTATGTTGAAGTTTTTACACACATTAGCCTCTCTAATGCTTACCACAACATCATGTTATTACTGAGAAATAGAGGAGTACAATACATATAAACCCACATGTTCTAGAACAGGACTGCCTTTAATGAGCTGAGTGACCCCGGGGGAAATGATTCACCACTCAATGGCACAGATGTCTCATCTGTGAAAGAAAAGTAAAAACATCAGCCCCGAGTTTTCATACCCAATTTACAGACAAGCCAACAGAAGTTTAAGACTTTACTCGTGATCTCTTGATAAGTAAGCACTGAGATTTGAGCCCAGGGAGCTGAAATCTGTATACTTGACCATGACTCTGTCTGGCCTGTGGCAGTTACATTTATAAATTGTTTTCTCCTTTTTAACTTTCTCACCCTGAAATAGTAGCTATGGCTGCGCTTCTACCACTGGGATATAATAAGATGGTTCTAGCAGAATGAAGCAGCTGTCTATACATTTAGGTCAGCTATTCCCAAAGTTTTTCAGACCATAAGCCCCTTCCCAGAATAAGTCCCATAGATTTCCCGGGTATGAAGTGTGAAAGGCTTCTTGCTCACATCTGGGATGTGGTATTTCTTTAGCCACTGCTGCATAATAAATTACAACCAAACTTAGTAACTAAAGCAACAATATGCATTTATTACTCACATGTCATCTGAGCATATGAACCCAGGCGCAGCTTAGCTTGGTGCTTCTGGTTCAGCGTCTCTCCTGAGGCTACAGTCAGGATGTCAAGCCTGAGCTGCAGGCACCTGAAGGTGACTGGGGCTGGAGGTGCCACTTCCCAGATGGCTTGCTCATGTGGCTGTGGGTAGGAGGCCTCAGCTCCCCACCACATGGACTGCTCCGTAGAGCTGCATGACTATTTTCACATTGGGCAGCTGACTTTTTCCAGAGCAAGAGATCTGAGAGAGAAAGAGAGGGCAAGGCAGAAGCCACAACTTCACAGGCTGTTACTTCTGCTGTGTTCCACTGGTCCTACAGACCAGCCCTGATAGCATGTGGGGGGATAGGGGGTGGGGCTTCTTGGGGCCCATTTTGGAAGCTGACCTTCTGTCTTATCCTTGTGGGACTAGCCATCAATTGCAAGTGAAAGGTAATTGAGCTATATAACCCTGTATTTCCCTAAAAATTGTTAGGTACTTCATGGTATATAGCATATTGTGGGTCAGTTTTCTCTCCCAAAAGTGGAGAGGATGTCATTTAAACAGGTGGCTTCTCTTGACCTTTCTTCACATACCTCTTCTTCCTCAGACTGAGACAATTGAGGAAGGAGATCATCCGAAGTGAGTCAACTTTCAGAGCAAGTGAGAGCACAGCACATATGATACCTGGAGAAAGAAAGACGGGCATGCTTAGGGTAGCTCCTTATCACCAAAGACAAATAAAGATGGTATTACAGCCATGGAGTGTCCATAAAGTCTGCAAACATAGGTGAATATGCATAATATTATCAGAGACATATTCACTTTGTGGAAGAAACTCTTTCCTGGATTTATGGACACACACACTTTTTTTTTCTTTTAAGACGAAGTCTTGCTCCATTACCCAGGCTGGAGTGTAGTAGCTCCATCTTGGCTCACTGCAACCTCCACCTCTAGATTCAACTGATTCTCCAACCTCGGTCTCCAGAGTAGCTGGGATTACAGGGGCCCACCATCATGCCTGTCTAATTTTGTTTTTTCAGTAGAGGCGAAGTTTCACCATGTTGGCCAGGCTGCTCTCGAACTCCTAACCTCAGGTGATCCACCCACCTCGGCCTACCAAAGTGCTGAGGTTACAGGCATGAGCCACCACACCTGGCCTCATTTTTTTTTTAAGAGATGGTCTCACTCTGTAGCCCAGGCAGGAGTGCAGTGGCGTGATCATGTCTCACTGCAGCCTCAACCTCCTGGGCTCAAGTGATCTTCTGCCTCAGCATCTAGACTAGCTGGAATTACAGACACATGTCACCATGCCCTGCTATTTATTTATTTATTTATTTTGTAGAGAGAAAGAATCTGGCTATGTTGCCCAGACTGGTCTTGAACTCCTGGCCTCAAGTGATCTTTCTGCCATGGCTCCCAACACACACATTTAAAAAATGCATTAAATAGAAGTTTTAGGAGACTTTGACTCTCACAACAAGTAAGATGCCCATGTTAAATGTTTCTCCAATAGACAATCCTTCTCCCAAATTCAGTCTTACTGCATTGATACAAAGTTAATTGGGGAAGACTCCTTTCCACAATTTTTAATTATTTAGCTTATACTTTATTTTAAGCTTTTTAAAAGTAGCTCTAATTGCTTGAAATTGAATGTATTTTAGATTTGTAGTCTCCCTCATTTCATGTCTGCTTGTCTTGGAAAAATGTTTGCATATAAAGAGAATTCTGTGTTAGGGACCTGCTTTGCTGTGTCTAGTCTTCTCTGCATACATTCAGAGGGCAGAGCCTACCTCATTCTCTCCTCCCTTCTCTAACCCTCCCTCTGCCCACAGGCCCACTGCAAGGAGGACTGTAGTGAGGGTTCCTTTTGATTAAGGGGACTGGACTGCCTCCTACAGAGAGCACACAGTATCAAAGTGCTAGACTGCAGAACGCCAGGGAAAACCACTACTGGTGGAAGACTAACTATATTGCAATTTCAAGAGACAGTCGAAGCCCCTTGTTGCCCATGGTCTTCATGCTAAACAGTAAGAATCTCTAGGACAAAATCCTACAAGATCCTATTAGATTCTACTACCTACTGCTGAATGAGTAGCGCTTCTTGAGCTGATCACACTGGGTTTGTAAACCTTGTTTTCTTAATATTTTTTGCTTTGGGTGCCCTTTTAAAAAGGAGTTATCAAGGGTCTAAAATATAACCAGCTGTTTGGAATGTAAGACCATGGGCTATTATAGTACAATGAACTCCAAAATGTGGAGAGGCAAATTGTAGGTACATAGTTTCATTTCAAGATCCAGTTCCTTCAGGTCTTTCTTTCCTTTCTCCTGTCTCCAGTTTCCCTTCCGAATACTAACTCAACAATTTCCCAGGGCCAAACTAAATGGTTCTCCTTCTCAGCCCCTGTTTACCTCTAAAGACACCTGCCTGTTTTTCTTAGTCTGTGGACTTCATGTTTCATTCAAATCTACTCTTAGAAATTTCTGGACATCCTTGTCAGCAAAGCCTACTGGTTTTCCTGGACCAGAAATTTCCCTAATTGCCTCTGTAAGTAGAGAGAATTGTTCTCCTGGGACAATTCCAGTTCACGTGTGTTGTTTTGATGTGATTATTATCAGTGGCTTTCTTCGGTCACAAACATGTTTTGGTTTGGACGATAAATTACACAGTCACTTTACTTATAAGGCATCTTTCTCATCAGTACACAGGATAAAGTACTGGGCAGGGAACTGAGGTATTATTGACATCTGATTTCCTAGCAAAATAGAACAATACATCTCATGTAAAATTTTTATCAGTCCATGCTTTGGGGTGAATATCATCTCCATTTTTCTCATGAGGAAGTGAAAGCTCGTAGAGGTTAAGTAACTAACCTAAGGACACCAAGACAGACCATTGCAGAGACCCAAACTTTCCTTCCTTCATAGACCTCTTTTCCAGGTGCCCTCTATTGCCACTGTCATCCTAGTTGACATGGATGTAAAGCCAGATTTTTCCTTTACTTTTCTTTTTTTTGAAATGGAGTCTTGCTCTGTCACCCAGGCTGGAGTGCAGTGGCATGAACTTGGCCCACTACAACCTCCGCCTCCCTGGTTCAAGCAATTCTTCCTGCCTCAGCCTCCCGAGTAGCTGGGATTACAGGCACCAGCCACCATGCCCAGATAATTTTTGTATTTTTAGTAGAGACAGGGTTAGCCATGTAGGCCAGGCTAGTCTCGAACTCCTGACCTCAGGGGATCCACCTGCCACAGCCTCCGAAAGTACTGGAATTACAGGCGTGAGCCACTGCGCCCAGCCCAGATTTTTCTTTCTCTGTGACATCCTTTGTTGTTGTTGTTGTTGTCGTTCTCACTTCTGTTTTTCGTATAACTCCTGAGGACAATCATGAGGTATTCCTCATCTTCCACTGATCTCTGTAACACGTGGCATGCAGCATACAGCAATGCATGTAAAGTGAGTTCTGCCTGCCTGCCATGATCTAGAGAATGGGTGTAAGGAAATCTTAGTTGGAAACAAGGTTTCCCTACACTCCTCTGCAGCCATTTTCCTCTTCGGAACTAAGGGAGGTCTGTAGAGGGAATCCTGAACCCTCAACAATCTCGACAGTAATCTGCAACAGGGGTGGGCAAAAGTTTGTGACAGGCGAGATAACATATTGAATAGCGGGAAAGTAATTTAAGTCATTTTTCACTAATTGCCTCATCTGCTAACCAGTAGTAAAGACTTCCTTAGCTCACAGATCTGTAACTGACATTATATACTCAGCACAGGGTCTGATACAAAATGAGGGCTCGTGAAATGTGAATTGCCTTTCTTCTTTAGGCTCTAATGTTTGCTGTGAATTGCCTTTCCTCTTTACCCTCTAAATGTTTGACACTGTATTTTCATGTGAGAGGTTTTGGGGAAAGGAGAGAAATAAATATGAGTTATGAAATTTGCAAACAAAATTAGAAATATATATTTTTTTCATTCAAAGAAAATAGCCCTTGGCTTTATACAGCAAATATATGTGCCAAGACCCTTTTTTGGCCCCCTCATGTCCTAGAAAAATTTGGCTTACTCAATATGGAGACAACATCCCTGTGGAATGCAGGGTTAGTGGGGGCTCCCTGGGTACTGCCTCCTATCAGGTGAGCCCCAGGGGGCCTTGGGCAGTGAAAAGGGGTCTATTTACTTTTACATTTTGAGCACAACAGCTGAGGGCAAGAGTTGGGTGGGATGGGCTGTGGTCAGTCTGACCTCGTCTGTGCACACTGACACTGTCATTGTTCCCAGAGGTTTTGCAGAGCTAACAGAATATGAGCTTCGAATGTGCCAGCCTGCCTAATTCAGAGGCTTGTGAGAAGTCATCTCCTTTTTGGTTAGGTAGTGCAGAGGCTCCGGAGAAAGAATGCATTGAGGCTGAATCCCTGCATCCAAGGGACAGGAGCGGGCAGTGTATGTGGCCAAGCAGAAGACAAGAGCAGAGCCCAGGTCAGAGTCTGGAGGAGGAGGGAGACAGCTACAGTAAGACAGGAAGGGAGCAGGCTTCAGAGTCTCCAGGCCTGCCAGGGAAGCCCTCCAGTGCCTGAAATCTCCTGGCAGCTCCAAACAACAGCAAGTCCTGAGCCGTGGAGTACTTTTCATTTGCTAGAATTCCTCTAAGGAGACATGATCCTGATGGAAAACTCTGATGTGAGCTCATATAGAAGGTAGGATTCAGGGCTCCGGGTATGCCTGTTAGAAATCATCACACATTTGTGAAGGTTAAATGAGATATGTGTGAGGTGCCTAGACAGTGGGCATGATAGGGAGTGCTATGCAGACATTTGCTGCACCTCGTTGCTCCTGTTTATGTTGTTGCTAGCGTCACTCTTAGCCACTGACTGGTGCTCCTTCTGTTGCCCTTTTTAACTTTTCTAATGCTTATATAGAAATGCCTTCCCCTTTCTTGTTTCTCTTTAAATGAATTAATTTATTATTATTATTATTATTATTATCATTATTATTTTTTGAGAGGAGTCTCCTTCTGTCACCCAGGTTGGAATGCAGTGGCGAGATCTCGGCTCACTGCAACCTCCTCCTCCTCCGAGGTTCAAGTGATTCTCATGCCTCAGCCTCCTGAGTAGCTGGGATTACAGGTGCACACCACAACTTCTGGCTAATTTTTATGTTTTTAGTAAAGACAGTGTTTCACCATGTTGGCCAGGCTGGTCTCAAACCCCTGACCTCGGTGATCCACCCACCTCACCCTCTCAAGTGTGCTGGGATTATAGGCGTGAGCCACTGTGCCCAGCCTTTTTACATTAATTTAAATTATACAAAGTTCACAATCTCCTGGTAAATTTTGTGAATATTGTAGATAAGACAGAAGCTTTTACTACTTCAAGTGTTGTATCATTTTCATCTCCAGAGAAGTAACCACAAGTTTCCATTTTCCATATATGTATATATATTTTTTCCAGAAAATATACTCACAGGATATTCACAGAGGTATATTTACACTCCTATATGTAAGAAGGAGTGTATATTTATATACAGATATTTGGTATACAGCAAATGCCTGCATAGCACTCTCCATTGTGCCCACCACGGTGCTAAGCACCTCACGCATACCTCATTTAATCCCCACAGCAGTGTCAAGATTTCCAACAGGCACACCGGGGCCCGGAATCTTACTTTCTATATAAACTCCCATCAGAGGATATGTGGTATTTATTCCTATATAAAAGGAATATATATATACACACAAACAGGCACTGTTCTCTTTATCTCTAGGCACACACACTCATAGGAAACAGATGGCATTGTTACTTGTGTATATGTCTTTATAATAAATGTTAAATATTGAGCTACCAGCCTGTAACCTGCCTTTTCACTGAGTAATACATTTAGAAGATGCCTCTGTATTAACGAAATAAGATCCACTTCTTTCCCTTAAACTGCTATGGAGTAGGCAACAGAATGGCTATAACTAATTTAATTTGACACTCCACTGGTGAGAGAGATTTAGGTTGCTTCAACTTATTCCTGATTACAGGTTATACCGTCAATAAATATCCTTGTCTACATGAATGAGGGCTTCTGTAGGAAAATTCTGTACCACACAGGATACACTGAACTAAGTTGAAATATAAATAACCAGCAGAGAGGAAATATTTGCAACATGTATAACAAGCTGCGACATACATTGCAGTTCTTCTGGACTGTGATCCAGAACTATACAAAGGATGCTTACAAATCAATAAGGAAAAGGCAGAAAGAACTAGAGAAAACAATGAAACATGGGTAAAGGGAACAAACAGGTAATTCTGAGAAGAGAAAATTAAATGATTGATAAATATATAGAAAAATGATCTTCCTTTCTTGCAAAAAAGGAAATAAAAATAGATGCAGAGTATCTTTCATACACAAATTTCACAGAAATTAAGATCCTGATGCTATCCAGTGTATATAAGAGCGTGAGGAAGCAGGTTTTCCTATCCACCACTGGTAGGAGCATAATTTGACAATTCACTACGTTTTTTTTTTTAATTTATCTTTCATTTAATTGTATGCTTAAAATTATTTTTTAAATTTTAATTGACAAATAGTAATTGCATATATTTATAGGGTACAATGTGATATTTTGAAATATATATGTATGGTAGAAAGAAGAAATCAAGCTAACTAACATATCCATCACCTTACCTACTTTTTTGTGGTGAGAATGTTTAAAATCTACTCTTTTAGCAATTTCAAAATATGTGTTGTTATTAACTATGGTCATGATGCTGTGCAATAGACCACTAAAAGGGATTCCTTCTACCAGGGGCCTAGCAAGCCTCCTGCCCTCACTGCCAAATTCCCTTCCACCTGCAGATTCATGAGTCCTTTCAATGTGCCCCTTTCAGCTCAGGGGCTCTGCATGGTGGGGGAGTGTGGGGAGGGAAGCCTTGATCAGCCTGGAGGCAAATACCAAATGCCCAAATACCAGATAACTTCTCTCTTCCCAATCCCAGGCCCCATGGCTGATAACTAATCACCCCTCATTTCTTCCCCCAAGGGTAGAATTTTTCTCCAGATTCCTCCAGGATCCCACTATAGTATAGCTTCTTTCATCCTCTGTACGCTTCCTCCACCAACATGTTCAAAGCAGATTGCCTGAGTTCAAGTCTCACCGTGTGACTGTGAATGCCTTGTCTAACTCACCTAGCTTTCCTCCCCTACTTAACGGGAGGTTATTCAAGGCATCTGCCTTATGGACTGGTGGTGTTTACATGGTTGACTACATCATTAAACCATTGGAAGAGGGCCTGGCATGAGCAAGAGCTTAACAATGTTAGCTGCATCAACTGTCTCAAGCCTATTTGTGGACAAGGTTTAAATTATTTAATAGGAAACTCTGAATCCCTCCTCTCCCCAGTAAAGTGGGATGGGGGGAAGAAGATGAGGGCAAAGGGAGTATTCCTACCCAGCATGGGCCAAGTGCTCCTTGCTTCTTCCTCCTGTGAAGTTTCAATTTTCTTTAGATCATTATGTCTTATTTTTTGCAAGTATCAAACCATGAAACACACAATAGGACTAACGACTTGTATATTATGCACCTTAAAGATGTATGTGTTGACCACACAATGGGTGAATACTCGAAGGCTGGCAGGAACAGAAGATGTGACGAATAGAGCTCTTGTGAAGAGAAAAGAACAATTTGGTATAAGGTGAGTGAAAATGCAGTGGGAGGAAGAGGAAAAGTGGTAAGAAATGACAGGTGACAAAGGCATGCTTCAAAGTTCTGTGATTGACATTAAGTGGGGTGGGGGACAAATATTTGCTGAGCACTTACTCTGTGCTCTGAGCACTTGCTCTGTGCCAGCACTTGCTCTGGGTGAGTTCCTGTATGTCACAGGTAACCCTCACAATTCTAATGAGGTCATTTTGGCCAAGCTCATTGCTTATGTTTGTTTGCATTTGTTTTATTTTGAATGAAGAAACAAGGCTATTCAAACTCACCTCTGAGAAGCAAAGCGGGGATAGGGAATTTAGGAATCATTTACTAAGAAATCTAAAAGAGAAAATGAGAAAATGCAAAATGCTTGAAGCAGTTTTAAGCAAGTTGGAAGCAGAACCCCCCAAAAAGCCAAGCAGGTAGGAGTCAGGTGAAAGAGAAGGTGATCAAAGCCATTAGAGAAGAAAATAAGGAAAACAGACAGCCCTGGCTTTGAGTTGAGGACCCGTCTGAATAGCCATCTCCTAACCTTACCCTGAAGGAGACTAGACCAAATTTTATGTTCACTTCATAAGGACGTAAGGACTAGATGCTTTCATAGACGCAATGGCATTGACAGAGGGTGTTATTTCAGTAGGTTTATTATACCATTTTCCAAAACCAAAGGCATAGTGAGGTGCTGTGAAAAAGAGTTTTCCAGAAGACGCTGATTTTTGGTGGCACAGTGTTCCCTGGCATTGTGGTAGTCGAGCAAAGGAATGTTTGGTTGTCATTACCTGGAGAGCAAATTGTGGCTGATTTCAAACGGAAAGATGCTGATGGCATGAAAGCAGCAGCCCCCAAGCAGTTACAGCTCCTCCACGTTTGATACTACAAAGGGGAAATCAATACTATCCACTGGCATAGCAAAATTTTCTTACCTTCTAAATTGGCTCCCTTTGCTCTGTTTGTAAAAAAAAACGCCACACAGTCCATAAGCTTCCAATGTCCACATTGCTGGGAATTATTAAGAGGACAAAGTTCCCAGGACAAAGTTTCACGCTTTATGCAAACATAACCTCATTTCTATTATTTTCCTTTTAACCATGAGCAATTAAGCTGGAAACACAAACATGAATTTTATTTGTGATGACTTTGCATGTCCTCTGACATGAGTCTCATTCTCTTTGGGATCAGCAGAACCCTTACTGTCATGTACAGATATCTTTGTTGCACTCCTCCACTCTTGCATGACTAAGTCATTTATTAACTTGATAAAATGCGAAGTTTGATTGTATAAGGCCAGAGTCGAAGTCCTGAATTAACATTCTTGTCTGAAACAAGACTGAATGACAATTACTGGTGTGAGGAACATGACTTGCTTTTCTCCATGCCGGGTCTTCTTGGGGGTTATTGCCGCACATATGTGGGTGAGAAAGGGCTTAAGGAGGGGGAAAGATTTTTTTGCCACCTGTAGCCCAAAAAATGTCCTGTAAATAACTGTGACCTAGTGTGACAAGAGATTTGGAAAAAGGATAAGAAGAAAGTTAAGAGGATATGAAAAGAGGATGGAAAAAAAATGTAGAAATGCTCCAGAAGATTCATTTTTATTTTTAGTTCTTGAAGATATCTGCAGGTTTTCATGTAATAATTTGGAAATAACTAGAATTAAACTGCCATCAGAGAAAGGAACACTGAATGGTTGAGAGATTATATAATACCTTGCAGAGAAAGATATTACCTCATCCTCATCCTCATTAACTCTTTGCCTGGCTCATGAAATTAACATGACTAAAGAGAAAACAAGTTACTCATATGTGGAATCTAGAAAAAGCCAAACCCTTAGAAATAGGTGATGGGGAGGAAGGCAGCAAATCACACTGCCACGTGTGTACCTATGCAACAATCTTGCATGTTCTTCACATGTAGCCCAAAACCTAAAATGCAATAAAAAAAAAAAAGAAAAAAAAAAAAAGAAATAGGAGAAGGGTGGTTCACCGGGGTCAGGGGTTGAAGGAGGGGAAATGGGGAAATGATGACCAAAGGATACAAACAAGTTATAAGATGAGTCAGTTCTGGAGATCTGTTATGCAGCATGATGACTGTAGCTAATAATACTGTATTATATACTTACAGTTCTCTAAGACAACAAATCTTAAGTGTTTTCACCGCACACATAACAGTTAAGGTGATGTATATGTATGAGGTGATGGATAAGCTAATTAGCTTGATTGTGGAAATAATTTCACACTGTATACATATATCAAAACATCACATTGTACACCTTGAATAGATACAATTTTTATTTGTCAATTATACCTCAATAAACTAGGAAAAAAATGAACTTAAAAAAAGAAGAGAAAGCAAGCCAATCCAGGGGGATGATGAGAGAGATTGACCAGCCAAGAACAAATGAGTTACCAGGACACATAGTCAGTGCCACTAGAGGAATATGTGGGGAGACAAATAGTAACTGAAGGACTTTGAAGACTCCAGTCCCATTGATAAGACTACAGACTACATTCATGTGGGATAGACACAGGGTATTCTAACCGATAGAGTTCAAAGATTGCTGAGATTTTGGCAAATCCAACTCTGCGGTGAAATGGATTTACCTAATCCTTTCAAACTTTCCATTCAAATTGCACTTCTTTATTTGGTTCCATGTTCATCCCAAAAACCCTCTGATTATGCCCTTCATCCCTGAGAAACTCAGCCTACGGAATGGAGTGACTATGGCCTGACCTTACAGACTTTGAACATGGAAATGCTTGCAGAGTCATTTGCATTGTAAATCAATAGATTGACACCTTCCGCATATTGCTATGTTATTACAGTAAGATAAGCAATAGTTATATGGCATCATACAGATAACAAGAACCCCTCTGTATGTGACACTTACTTCCACCCAATTGGTATGTTGACATCCTTGTATATGCCTCAATCTGCCCACGAGAGTGGATACATCACCATGGTGTTTACAGAATCAAGTGTCTCTGCCTATAGGTTGGACTAGACTCAGAACCATGGAAATTTTCCAAAAACAAGTGCCTCCCTGCTAGAGTTTTCTCAGAAGACAATCAGCTGACCTCTCAAGCTCTGAAAGCAGAGAGTTAAACTGTGCCCAAAGAAGTTATCAACCCTTGTTTCTTCTAACTCAAGGAAGGGGCTGGAGCCATAGTGTGACAGATACCATGTGAATGCAGTGCTTGGGCTTGGTGGAATGTCATCCATTCTTCTATGGCATCATGACTAAGCCTACAGGTTAGCTTATATCTAGAGAGCCATGTGCAAAACACTGGGCAAAGACCTTCATGTGCATCATTTCATATATTCTTCAAAACAATGACAAGGGAAGGCTGCATTATTGCCCCGTCAGGGATTTAACTCTACTTCAATCATGACCCTTCTCCAGTGGAATTTCTGATTTTTCTGCTCTTTCTCCTTTCACAGATGCTAAATATTTATCTTCGTTTAGAATTCTCCCAAATCTTAACTGCCCTTATGGACACTTTACTCACATCTTCATGAGACTCAAAACTCTTCTACCTTCTTTTTATAAATCTATACTCGCCTGGACCTCTGCATTGATGATATCTCCTACAAATAAAGAAAACAGAATCCAGAAAAATCATGAGTGTTTCCTAAGTCACACAGTGGTGCCACCAGACATTGAACATGCCAGGTGGCCTTTTGCCAGAATCAATGTGCCTACTGATTCTCTTGTTCTAATGACTCATTTCTTTCTTTCAAATCCCTTTGGTAACAGAATGATACCACTGAAGTTAGTGGCTCATGATCAACCGAATTGATTCAACAACTCCATCTATGCCAGAGGGATGCTCTGCTCCCTGGTTGAGTGGGACTGCATTTGAGTCTTCCCAAGCTCACTCTAGCTGGAGGGAGGGCTTCATGTACCACCAATAAAAAGAGATATTGCCATACTGCCTGATGTACACATTGTGTGTGTGGAAGAATGCAGATACCAGTATCGCTTTATGTGATACTGTTATTTTCACCTAATTTCATTGCCATCGGTGATTTACCTCTACTTGGATCATGGTTGTTCTCCAGTGGAATTTTTGATTTTGCTTCTCTTTCTCCTTTCATAGAAGTTAAATATGTACCTTCACTTAAGATTCACATGATCTTGGCTCACTGCAGCCTCCACCTCCGGAGTTCAAATGATTCTCCTGTCTCAGCCTCCTGAGTAGCTGGGACTACACGCACATGCCACCACGCCCAGCTAATTTTTGTGTTCTTTGTAAAAACGGGGTTTCACCATGTTGGTCAAGGTGGTCTTGATCTCTTGACCTCGTGATCTGCCCGCCTCGGCCTCCCAAAGTGCAGGGATTACAGGCGTGAGCCACCACGCCCAGCCCTACTCTCCTCCTTTTAAGCCTCAAAACTCTTCTACATTATTTTTATTGATCCATAATCATCTGGGTCTCTACGTTTATACCATCTCCCTCAAATACAGTCCCAGGATGTGATGTGCTCCATGCACCACCAAATGAATGATGAGCAGGTTTCCAAAACTTGTGTTTCTATGATGCAACTCCCAGGCAAACAACTCCTGGGTGTAAATGACTAACGTCAGAAAGGCTTCCCCTTCTCAGAGACACACATTTGACTACTGTCTGGAAGTACAGCTGGAAGAGACCACATAGGGGAGCCTGTTTTATAGGTAAGGAAATGGTCCCAGTGAAGCCATTTGATTTGTCTTCCTTGCTAGCTAATTGTCGGGGAGTATATAGACAGTGCTGAACACATATTTATTGAATGAATAAATGAATGAAATAATGGATAATGAATGCACGCTTGACTACTGCCTCCATCTAGTGCATTCTAAAACATAAACCATATAACATCTTTTCCTGCTTGCAACCCTCCATCAGCTTCTAATTATTCTTGGTATAAAACAGAGATACTTTACCATGACCTCTAGGGACTTATGTGATTCCTGACTGCCCATCAGACCCAGTCTCAAACCTCTGGCTGTCTCCTTCACTTTATTCCAATTCACTGACCCTGTTGCTCTTCAGATGTTCCAACTGCATTCCCATTTCCTGGATATTAGCCCTCCTGCCTGGAATCGTTTTCCCTCAGACTTTCATGAAACTTCCTGCTTTAGCTCATCGGATCTCTTCCTCATGTCACCGCTTCAGGAAGGTATCATTTGTGTCTGTCTTTCCTGCTCAAAAAGAAGCTTCATGATGTGGTCTACCCTAGTTATATCTCCTGCACCTGCATCTCCAACACAGTGCATGGAACATATTTATGCCCAATCAATATGTGTTAAACAAACTAATAAAACCACCATTGCCTCCACAATAAAATATCATACGATCTTCTGAGACAATGACTATATCAACTTATAAATAAATATTACACTTTAGTATAAAAGAAAGTGAGGTCATCAGGTATTAAATACAGAAATATGGCCATTCACAACTATTCGCTTTAGAGTAAGAGATTTATTCAATCTAAAGCTATCACAAGCTTGGAAACTAAAGGGTACATGTATTTCTACAAGCATTGTGGTGTACAATAGCTTGCATCACATGTAGAGAGTGATGACCAGTTAATTTCGCACATATATGCCTTTAAAAAAATTGTGAGGCCTGCTCTCATAAATTTTTAAGGGCACCATGTAATGTTGTTTACTATACACAAAATGCTGTACATCCGATCTCTAAAACTTATTTATCTTGCATAATTGAGACTTTATGCCCTTTGAACAGAAACTCTCCATTTCTTCCTGCCCTCAGCCCCTGGTAACCAGCATTCTACTCTCAGTTTCTATGAGTTGGGCTTAAGTGGAATCACGCTGTATTTCTCCTTCTAATTGACTTATTTCAGTTAGCATAATGGTCTCTGGGTTTGTACACATTGTCACATATTGCAGGACTTCCTTCTTTTTAAGGCTGAATAATATTCCATTGTGTGTATGTACCACATGTTCCTGACCCATTTATCTGTCAATGGAGAGCTAGGTTGTTTCCATAACTTGGCTATTGCGAATAGGGCTGCAGTGATCATGGGAGTGAAGACATTTCTTTGAGATTCCAATTTCAATTCTTTTGGATAACCACTTTGAAGCGAGGTTGCTGGATCATATGGTAGTTCTATTTTTAACTTTTTAAATTTTTTTTTTTTTTGAAAAGTGTCCATACTGTTTTCCACAGTGGCTGCACCATTTTGCATTCTCACCCATGGTGTACAGGATTTCAATTTTTGAACATCTTTGCCAACACTTACCTTTTTAATAAATATAATAGCTGTCCTAATAGGTGTGAAGTGATATCTCACCGTGGTTGGATTTGCATTTCCCGGATGATAAGTGATGTTAAGCTTATATTTTCATATACCTCTTGGCCATTATCCTTGGTTTGGATGTACCTATAGAGATCAATTTTCCACTGGTTATAAAGGAATACCAGTCCCATCTTCCTAAAGTTACAGCACACCTCTCTTCTAAATGGCCTTGACCCCTGTACACCCAGGAACATCCGTTTAGGATGAATCCACTTAGTTGGTATTTATTCAACCCAGAGCCTTCTCCTCCCAAATTTCTGCTGGTCACTCTTGAAGGTCCAGGATAAGGAAGGCAAGACCCCTGCCCTGCAGGAGCGCCCATGCATGAGAATGTGCAAGCCTGGGAAGACAGTCGAGTGGGGAGTAGTAGACACACGTGGCAAGTAGAGTTGCCTTTTGTTGTCCCAAGCCTCATTTCCTGTTTTATCATCACTCTGAGCCTGCAGTCTCATGCCTGAGAGCAAGCTCACAGGACAATGCTCTTCAGAAAAGGAGCCAGACAGTAAACATGGTTGTGATATGATTTTGGAGCCTCATCATTTTGTCCTTTATTGTTTTTAAAGCCAGTTCTCGTACCACGCACTCCTCCTTGTTGGCTGGGCAAAGCACTTGGTCTCTAGGAAACCACACGCTGTGAAGGCTGAGTCTGGCCAGGCTGGATCCCTCACAGGGTGGTGGCTTCCCCAAGCCTTCTGAGCAGCTGTGAGGTCTGAGTGTCTGCCGGGCCCTGCCCTCTCCCAAGGGCTCCTGCAACTGCATCTGGTTACTCTTTGGCCAGGGGCAGAGACCTATCCTGGGCATAGCCAGTGCCCTTCCTTAAGCTGTGGAGATGGTCTAGTTCTGCAGAAACTGGAGGCAGAGCCAAGACAGAGCCAGAAACACAGATGCTCTAATCTCAGATTTGTTTTTGTCTTGTGGCTTTTCAGAAGACAAAAACCTTAAGGATGCTTAGGACTTCTGAATCAAAAACAAGAAAGAAAAAAAAAAAAAACAGAAAAAAAGTGATTGTTTGTTTCTCCGAATTACACTCTCAAGAGAGAAAAAGAAGGTAGCTCTCCAGGAGGGAGGAGAGCCAAGTTGCTGCTTCAGTTGCTTCCCCTAGCCACACCATGAAGGCAGAGTGTGGTCACGTGGCCTCGGGAAGGGTGACAGAACAGTTCTGCTCTGCTTGTTACGAGGTTTAGAGCAGGTCCTTGGATGTTGGCTGCACCTGGATTCCCTGCCAGGCTCTGCAGCCTGCTTTCTGACTTCTAATTATTTCTACTGGCTGGGCACTGTGGCTCACGCCTGTAATCCCAGCACTTTGGGAGGCCGAGGCAGGTGGATTACCTGAGGTAGGAGTTAGAGACCAACCTGACCAATATGGTGAAACCCGTCTCTACTAAAATTACAAAAATTAATGGGGCTGTGGTGACGTGTGCCTGTAATTCCAGTATCTCGGGAGTCTGAGGCAGGAAAATTGCTTGAACCCGGAGGGCGGAGGTTGCAGTGAGCTGAGATCGCACCACTGTACTCCAGCCTGGGCAACAAAAGTGAAACTGCATCTTAATATATATATGCATAGGAAACACATATATTCAATATATTCAATACATATATATTGGAAATATATATATTCTATGCTTATATATTGGAAATGTATACATTCTCTCTACATTGAAAAAATATAGTCTATACATATAGGAAATATATATATACATTCAATATATAATGGAAATTATTCAATATATATTCTATTGAATACAATATTCAAAAACTATATTCAATATCTAATATATATTCTATCTATGTATAAATATTTCAATATATCTATTTCTACTATGTGGTTGTTGCCATTACTGTGGTTTCCAGAAACAAAACACAGAAGATTTGGTAATTCAAAGAATGGCACATCATTTATTCATCATTTTCATCACAAAATGAAATCTTGAATTATCTGTTTTTTATATAAAGATGAATGTGTTGGGAAGAGATCAGCTTTCAATTCAAGATGTGTCTCTCCCATTCCTATCTAAAAATAGGTGCTCATCCAGAACAAAGCGCATGACCATTGGCTTCATTAAGCTCCTCCCTTACTTTTTACTCTAAAATGGAATGGGACCTGGGAAGTTAAAGAAAACAAAAATGCTTGAATATCTGAATATTTGCATTCTAGCTGGCCCTATGCTGGGCAGTTTAATAAGCATGAGAATCTCATGCCTATTTACTATCTACAAAAAAAAGAAAAGAAAAGGAAGAAAGAAGGAAGGAAGGAAGGAGGTGAGAGAGGGAGGGAGGAAAAAGAAAAGTAAAGTAAAGAGGGAGGGAGGGAGGCAGGGAGGGAGGGAAGGAGGGAGGGAGGGAGGGAGGGAAGGAGGGAGGGAGGGAGGGAGGAAGGAAAATCTTGAACAAGTAATGTTGCCTAATAACTAGTTTTTAATACAACTGGAGCCTAGAGTCTCATGCATATTTTTCATCAATAAATATTTTAGATATGAAATATGAAGAGGACAAAAATGATGAATTCTGAGATTGCCACATCCAGAATTAACAACTGTCAACATTTTGTTTTATTTGCTTCTAACAACAAAACATACTCTATTAATAATAGTAACAATAAATGTTATCCAGTGCCCACCTTGTGCTGGTTCCCTTTCAGCACTAACCTGCCTAGAGAGGAAGTCCTGCCATGAGTTTAGATGTGGATATTTAATCTTTTTAAATGCTTACATGTGTTTGCACATAAAAACAGGTATAAACTTGTCTCTATAAATAACATATAGTGTTGTGTGTGTGTTTAAAATCTTCGTAAGTAGGATTATGTGTGTACAATTTGGCAGTTTCCTTTTTTCAGTCAACGTTATAGGTTGAGTGAAAAAGGCTAGATTTATATCTAGCCTTGTTGATATAAATATTTTAAATTCATTTCTTTTAACTGCTGTGTTTAATTCTAAATTAATACATCATTTGACCTATCTGTGACCATAAAGATTAACATTATTCCAAATCATGCTTTTGTGAACATCATTTTACACATCTCCTTGTGCTTATATTGGATGATTTCTTTAGATGATGTATTTCGCAGTTGAAATGCTATAGGCACTTTCATTTTTATTAGTTGACCACACAACATTTTATTGAAATCACCTATGCCAATTTAAGTTCTCAACAGTAGTAAATGTAGTGCATTGGAAATGGAATTTCAAAATGGAATAACCACTATGGAAAGAAATGATCAGTAGTTACACAAATTACAAATGCACCCACTCTTGACCCAATAACCCTTCTTCTGCAAATTTCTCCTGCAAATATCCCTGCATACATTTGCATAGTGTATGAGCCAGGTTATTTACTGAAGCATTTTTTGTGATACCAAAAGACTAGAAACTACCCAAATACCCACCAAGAGAACCCTTTTTAAATTAATTATGGTATATTTATAAAGTTAAATACTATGCACCTATATCAAATGAGTCTTCCTACCAAACTAGCATGGGAAACTCTCCAAAATACGCTAAAAAATGCCAAGTGCAGACAGTATATTTTTTGAGTGAGAAAGGGGAAAATATCATCATATTGCCTGATTTTGCATAAAGAATATTTTTTAATAAGCGAGAAACAAAAGTGTTACCTAGAGTTGGAGATGGGGAATTACACATACAAAGACAGAAGTAGGAGCAAGATTTCTCTATTGTATTTTATGTCATTTTTGTTCTCATACCATGTAAAAGTACTACTTATGAAAACTACACATGTAATTTTTTCACATTGTCTCCAAAATCATATTGTTTGGCTTTTAAACTTTGTGTGTTTTACATTGATCTGTATTAATTTTTGTTATTATTTAATAATAATTGTGATGGAGATATTTGTACATAACAAAAGTTGTAAAAGATGTATAAAGCTAAGACTATATGCCTACTACTGTTTTAAGCATTCTCTATTTAACTCACTCATCACAACACATTGAGGTAGTTGCTATTATTATCTACAGCTGACAGATGAGAAAATTAAGGAAGAAGCGTGCTAACTGACCTGCCCAAAGTAATTATTATAGTCTACATTCTATTTGGATTTACATCAATTTACTGCCACTTTTTGGTGGTGTGGTATTTATTTTAGCTCATATTTATGCTCACATTTTTTATATTGTCTTGTTTTAAATTTATGTCTTGCAAATACTTATAACTGGATTTAAAATAATCTAACTTGAGGTCTCTATCTTTGAATTGAGGGAAACTACTGACATTATACTTGCTAAAATATTCTTTATTTTTTTACTCATATTTTATGCTTTATGTTTATTATTTCTTCCTGCTTTATTTCTTTGTTAATTTGTGAATTCTGTAAAGTTAATTACATTTTAATTTACCTTTGTTTTTCTCACCTCCTCTCCCCCAGTTTGGAAGTTACCCTTTGGTTCATCATTAACTCTTTCATTCTAAGTACACTGTTCATTGGGAATATCAAACTTTTTATGTCTAAAATATTTTTAAATTCTACTTCTTCACGAATAATTGTGTTTTATATAATATTGTTTGTAATTATATTTTCCCTTAACACACTGAAGCCAGTATTATATTGCCTTAGGTTACATATTATTACTGTTGAGAATCATCAAATGATTGTCATTTCTATGTAAGTTCTGTCTTTTCTATTTATTTTTAGAATTTTCTATTCATCCGAAGATTATGCATTTTCTCTACAATGACTCTATGTAATATAGTCTTTTTTTTTAAATCCTCAAACCTATCTATCAATGAAAAATATTAGGGTTTATTTTCAGTTCTGGAAAATTCTAAGCCATCATTTGTTTGAACTCTGTCTCTTAACTGGTCTCCCTATTATTTCTTTACGAATCAGAGAGTTATGTTGAACTGTTTGATTATCCTCTGTGTCTCCTGTCTTTCTTCCATATTTTCCAAAACTTCATCTTTCTATACTGACATCTTAGTTTTGTCTTCCATCTTAAAAAATTCTGTCTTCACCTTTTCCCAGTAGCCAGTTAAACTCACCTAATGAAACTTACATTTGGTTTCTTGATATATATACCTGTTCTTGTTTTCATAATCTGTTTTGTTCTTCATTTTCCATGAATAGTATTCCATCTTTCATCTCTTTGAGAACACTGTATTTTTTTTTATGAATGAACACTTTTTCTATTATCTCTATTTTCACATGTGAATTTTTCAATTTGGTGATTTTTTTATGAATCCAGACTTCCTCATCTGCTTTGTAATTCTCATTTTAGAGTTCATCTGTGGGGAATTTTTTCCAGCCCGTGGTATGGGCTGCTGCCACCATAGTCTTTAGAAGATACATGGTTCTGAATATGGCCTTAAACTTTACTGCCACAAAGATGGCAAATATGCAGGCCTTCTATTATTCGTGTTGAGTCCTGGCCTTGATTGGTAATTCTGTTTCTATTCCTGAATATGGAACTCCTCCTGTCTTCATTCATGTGAGGCAACTTGGTCCTATCTCCCATGCTTCATTTAGACAGCCTGCCATATACAGTGCATGCTCAACCCTGTCCATTCCCATATAGCTGTACAACCCAAGGGAAAGGGTTTAAGTCTTTCTGATCTTTAACCCCTGCTTCCTGCTGTGGATTTGATCTCTGGTTCTGGCACACAATATGTCTTGTAAAGAGCTTTGTCAATTTATTTGTATTTGTTTGTATTAGAAGCTTCAGGTTCCAGTGAGTGTTCAACCTGCCATCTTGAGCTTTCTTTTCCAAATATTTCCAATGTCTCATTCTGGAAGAAGAAAAATATTTTAGGTGAAGGATCATAGCAAAAACTGTGTGATCGGAGCTGACGATGTTTGTCAGGGTATTTTGAGAGAGAAGAGATAAGTTGGAGGAAGAACACACAAAGCTTCATCGTCATTGCAATAAACTACCGGCTTCAATGTGTTAAGGGAAAATATAATTAATAAACTATAATATATTAAATCCAGGAAACCATTATTCATGAAAAAGTAGAAATTACAAATATTTTAAGCATACGATACATTTACATTTTTATAGTGCTTTTATTTTTGGTTTATGGAAATGGAAATCTCAAGTGCAGCCTTGGTGGTGGTGGAAGGGTTTTAGGGAGGCACCCATTCATCACAGCTCACTGCTCTTGGCACTATTGTCTACCTCACGTAGAGAAATGATGCTCTGTAGCCATATCTTTAGCAAAAGTCAAAAGAGGAAAACAAGATTGTCTCCAGAATGTGTTTTTCCAGAAAAAAAGTGAGAGCCATTTCTGGAGGGTGAACATGTGTTCCCTGCACAGAATGCTTTGTTCATCTCAAAGGGGTGAGGCTGCCTTCTTTGCCCAGCCCTGTTTGTGGCCTGTCTTTGCAGGCTTTTCTGTTTTCCATCCCCGTTTTAGACTTTACCTGAGATACACAGGGTTGCCTATCAATTTACAAAAACTCTGCTACAGATGGTAGAGCCTCTTGAGGATTGTGGATATTTGTTTTATTTATTTTTCATCATAACTTGAAAATAAACATTCATTTGAGCATAAATGTAAATAGTAGCTAACTCTTCTTTCTTTCTTCCTAATTCACATTGGTATTGCAATTGAAAATGAGATTGATTTCATTGTTTAAAGTATTCTTTACACTACCGTCCTGATTTTTTGTTTGTTTGTTTAAGTCCGAGACCAGGACATGGTAAGCATTACAGAAATACTATTAAGTAGGCAGAATGAGAAACAAAAATGACGGGATGAAGAAACAGCTGAAGGAGATGAGTTTGTTCATCCCTGTTTATACAACTTTAGCTCCTTTAATATACCTTCAACTCTGTCTTAGGTCATTCCAGTTGCTCTAATAAAAACCGTAAAACAGAAATTCACTCTCACGGAGACTGTGAAGTCCAAAGTAGAACAGATTCCGTGTCTGTTGAGGGTCTGTTTTCTGGTTCACAGAAGGTAAGTTCTCACAGTGTTCTCACATAGTGGAAAGGAGAAGGGATCTCTCCAGGGCCTCTTTTATAAGGACACCAATTCCATTCATGAGGGCTCTGACCCATGACCCAATCATCTCCCAAAGACCCCACCTACTAGTACTGTGGGGGGTGTGGAAAAGATGTCAACATATATATTTTGGGGAGACATAAACATTCACACCATGGCAAATGCCTCTTTTCAAAGGGAATGCTGACTCTGACAACCACAGGAGCCCGATGGAAATTTTCCTCTGGAAACTAGGGACAAAGCTTGCTGGTAATGGAGGTACGCCAAGATCATGCCTTTGTTCTGCCCCTTCACCGGAACATGAAGGGAGAGGTTATTTCACCTCTTCAAAAGTGTCTCCTCATGTGTAATATAAATACACTGAAGTCAATCCTACTGTGTCAGGAGTGACTGCCACACCCTGAGAGCTCAGTGTTCTTGTGATTATTGCTGGGGCAGTATTGCTCAGAAAGATCACTTTACCTCATTTAATTTAGCAGCAAAATTTGCTATTAAAAATGGATGATAATATAAATAAATATATTTTATTTGTATTTGTATTTATTTATTTTGAGATGGAGTCTCACTCTGTCACCCAGGCTGGAGTGCAGTGGCACGATCTCAGCTCACTGCAACCTCTATCTCCTGAGTTTGAGAGATTCTCCTGCCTCAACCACTTGAGCAGCTGGGATTACAGGCAAGCACCGCCACCCCTGACTAATTTCTGTGTTTTTAATAGAGACAGGGTGTCACCACATTGGCCAGGCTGGTCCCAAACTCCTCACCTCGGTGATCCACCCACCTCGCCCTCCCAAAATGCTGGGATTACAGGTGTGAGCCACTGTGCCCAGCCAATAAATATATTTTAAAATAGACAAAAACTGTATTCCCCCAAGACTGCTTGCTGACTTCTCTTCTGCACTGAACCAGAATGAAGAACTAGACTGTGATGACGGTAGAAGACCCTAAAAACCGAGGAGCTGTGAGACATGTGATGCGTTACTATTCAAGGTGGTGGACTGCTTTTTCCTAACAATCTCTAGGAAAGCTTGAAGGTTATATGGACACACAGGAACCTAGGATGGTTCCCTGAATCCCATTTTTACTTTAATTTCTTCCTGTTTCTTCAACTTTATCAACATTTTCAGACTGAGGCTGTCTCCTACATTAAAGCTGCCTCCATTAATTTCATTCCAGATTTTTGGCTTTTGCTTATACCTTTCTTCTGCCCTGTCTCTTTGCTTTCTTTCTACCCATCCAAGATTGACAAATTATAATAATGTTAACAATAATAACAACAATGATAGAAAACCAATCAAAACAGCTACCGTGATTGGACATTTGCTCTACAGTAACAGATGCTATCTCCTAACAGCCATGGTTAGTGGGTATGAGTCTACCAGATCCGGAAAAGAAGAAAATGGAACTCACTTAGGCTAAGTAACTTGTCTGATGTCCAGGTAGTGGCTGACAGTGGAGTTGGGATTTAGACATAGATTGGTTGCTCTAACTCATCCGTGCCCTGTGCTTAATCTAGATGTGAAACTAACAACTCATATAAAATAAAATAACATCCATTTATTCAATGTGCCAGATATTCTACTTAAATTCTCTCGTTTATGAAATGGGTACATTTTCCAATTCTACCAGTAAGAAATCTTAGATTCTTTAAATATTTTACGTAAGGTCAAATAACTAGGAACTGGAAGAGTTCAGTCAAACTAGCTTTACTGGACTGTAAGGCACATATACAGGTTTTCACTATGTTAGACTTTACCCATTTTTGGAGGCCTAATTTTTTCCAAGAAATCATCTCTATAGTCGACTTTCTTTTTGAGAAAATATACAGGGTAGTTTATCTACACATTTTACCCATTTAAAATAACCTGTTTGGAATTTTCTTAAATATTTCTTCTGTGTTCTATAAGTTCAAAGTATGTTATTTATCCCCATTACACTGGGAACACCCTGAGGCACACGCAGAGCTTGGGATTCTTTTGTATTACATAGAAGGCCATACGGCACAGGGCTAGGCATGTAGTCTCCAATTCAATTGTTTGTAAACCAACTAGTTCATTATTACTAAATTTTTAAATTCCAGTAAGCTCATTGATATCTTCATCCAGGGGATTTGGGTTTCTTCAATAACAAGTATATTTCTGAATGAGTACTTTCTGGATATAACAAGTATATATCTCACTAACTGAGGAGAGGAAGAGGATGGCTTTTATGAAGTGCCAGCCCATCTCTTGGGTCAGGAAATGGCAACTGCCCATTTACAGGCACGGTAAGGGTAGGCGTTTCCTGAGCACCTCACTATGTGCAAGGCACTGGGCTGAGCCATCCATAGGCATCATCTCCTTTATCCCTACATCATGACTTGTGCATACCATGGATGTAACCAAAGCTTGAAAATGTCGAAGGACTTACTCCAATTCACACACCTGCCAGACGGCCACGCCAGGATTTGATGTTTGTATTTTTGCAGTCAAAGGGTACAGTGGGTGTTTTCCCTGGACTGGATTCTCAGAAAAGCACGGAGAGGTGCCTACATAGGGCTGGGTCATATGGGGCAGGCTTATGAGTCCATGCTCAGAAATAGAGATGAAGGCCCAGCCTTTTGAATCTGGGGTGAGAAGTGAAACATGAACTCTAGCACACAAACCCAAACGATGATGCGTTGTAAGGCCTTGTTTCCAGCTTCCTCCCTGAAGCCTTTTGAGCTCTACTTTCCTGCCACACTGGAATTTCAGCTATACTGGAGCCATGAACTTTTGCACTGCTGTTCCTTCTGATGAAAATCCTCTGATTAAAATCCCACCACAACACACATGCACCACACACACACGCACACCCCTTCAACTAGCCAGGTCATTCTCATCTTTCAGATTCTAGTTCAAGATCACACCGTTAGCCACCCCTGAAGGCCACCCTGCCCCCACCCTGTTCAGTGTGGGTCATGATGTCTGTGTGTTGCTGACTCTTCCAGAAATCTGGAAGAGTTTTTTCCTTCAGAGAGTCTTCTACATTTGTAATTAAAAAACAGTCATCAGGGCGGCTATATGATTAACTTTTCCTTTTCCCTACTAGAAAGCAAGCCTGTTGAGGGGATAAGACATTAATTTCTTTTTTTTTTTTTTTTTTTTTTTTTTTTTTGCTCTTTATTCTATGTCTACCACCTGGCTGTGTAAAATAGTTAAGTGTTCAGCAATTGATTGTTCAACAGATGAATAAATCAATTAATGAAGTTTTTTTGTTCGTTTTTTGAGATAGGGTCTCACTGTCACCCAGCCTGGAGTGCAGTGGTTCGATCTCAGCTCATTACAACCTCTGCCCCACCCAGCTCAAGTGGTCCTCCCACTTCAGCCTCCTGAGTAGCTGGGACCACAGGCACACACCACCATGCCAGGCTATTTTAATGAAGCTTTTTAAAGTCCTAGATAATGTATCTCTAGATTAAGGATGGTAATCCTAATTCCTAAAGCTGTGATGAAAATAAAATGAAATTACCTGTAAAGTGTCCAGAAAAACATTGCTGTTCAATACATGAGAGCTCCTTTACTCTTTGGCACCAGCCAGCAGACCACGTGAACTAGTGCCAGCAATCCTGCGTCCCTCTCACTGTGGGAGGTAACATTGCAGGTGGTGACAGCGTGTAGACCTAGTTCAAGTTTCAAGTTCCAGATTTTCAATGTACACGTGTGTGAATTTAAGCAACTTTCTCTCTGAGCCTCACTTTCGAGTCTTAAAAATGGAGTTAATACTCCATATGAATCTCTCCACAGTGCTAGGCAAGTAAACATGCTCTATGGATACTGTTGGTATTGTTAGGATTATTTCCCTCTTCAGAACTTCCTAGTAGCAGAGTCCATACTTCCTATATGATCTGCATGGCTTTTTCTATTTTCCGTACTTATTTCTCTCTATTACACTCCTTAACATTCATTTCCCTTTACCCCGGATCTTTCCCCTACTTTCAGTGGGGTGGGGGATGAGCTGACAGGCCAGGGCACCAAGGAACTCCCCCGGCATTCGTGAAGCTGGCTGGAATTCTGAGCTCTGGAAGCTGTTGGCACCAAAAATCACATTCATATGCAGGTATCGTTATGAAGGCTGATACTTTTCCCCGTTCCAGAGCCCAGAGTCTTCTGTGAATTATTTTAAGACTGCTTTTGTACTGGAGGCAGAGGGAAAACCTATAGAGGGGCATCATTTTTATTGGCATCTGTGAATTCTTTGAAGATTTTATTGTTGAATTCAAAGTTTCTAGCTGGGCAAGGAGAGGTAGGCATATAGTAAGTCTGCTCCATTGTCACCTGTCCCTATTCCCATCCCCTCCTCCTGCCACCCCTGTCACCCCGTACACACACCCATCCTCTATAGGAATAGTTGACTGTTCTCTCACCCCCAATCTTGAGCCATCCTCTGCTTTTCAACCTATCTCACATACCTATCATCTCACTCCAAAGCCTTCTGCAACAGGATGCTTCAACCTAGCAAGGTTGGCATGAGATCTGACAAGGTTGCAAGTGCCGTGGGCCCAGCAATATGAATAAATGCTGATTTTATTCTTGTACATTTTGGATGTATACTTGAATCTGTGAATCAGAAAATTTCAAGTTGGGGAATGGAAAGGTAAGAAAAATGTCACTTTCCCCTGTCCTGACACAGCATATTTTTTAAAGTAAATTACGATTACCCTCCTAAACTTTGTATTTTGGTCACTTCATAATTTTTGTCGTTGTTTTTCTGCTCTCCAACATGTTACATATTTCTTGATGCCTTGTTTTTACAACTTTTAATATAATACTTCCTTTCTACACACATTTGCATACTATACTCTCATTACAGAGCCCTCATGGGGATCCCTGGTTATGGATCTGAGAGAGGGTGAAAGGATTGTGTCATACTATTGCCACCCTAGTGGTATTCTATTTGGAAATTAGATCCAACTAAGGCTTACTGTTAAAATAAAAATTCCTACTTTAAAAACTCTGATATTTCTTTATTCCTGCATGCCTATTTCTAAGGGAAGAAGAGAAAATGTAGAGTATTTGCTTGCTGTGGTTTCAACTATCAATGTTATGCTTGAAAATCCACAGGCACTGTATTTGCTCCACTGACTGGACCTTTCTGAAATAGTACCACTATCAGGTAGATCAGATTGTTGGCAAAAGCTTTGGCACCAAAGAGATTCAACAAATACATTTCATCACACTGACCCTGTACTAACAGCAACTTTATGTGGATAACCTCATGGGAATGGAAGTTGAGAAAGAGCTATTTCAAGGCTGCCAATGCCTTAATCTCTGCTCTGTTCAAAATGCAAACTTGCTGCTTTTTATGCTCACAGTAGTAAAACAAATCTGTGGGATTTTTTAATCCTCAGCATGGGAAGGTAGAGAGAAAAGTGAACAAGGGGAATCCCACAAAAAATGTCTACAGTCACAATAGAGAAAAGAAAATGAGCAGTAAAACACCTTCTTAAAAAAAAACAAAAAAGGAAAAAAAATATATAGGAAATTCACCCAACCTCAATTATAGGAGGGCAAAAAATAGCTTTTATTTGAAGCACCAACACTCACTTCTTTGTTACAGTAAACTAGAGCAACACTCGGCAGACTTGAAGGCTCCTAAGTTATCAGGGAACTGTTTCCTGGGAATATGTTCACCCGTTCCATGCATCCTGCTTCATAAAGGCAGAATGAGTAGTGCAAATAAATTCTGTAAAACAGATGAGTGTTCCATGCTTTGTTCTAACAACTATGATATTGATGTAATGGAAATTTCAGGAGATGTCTGATCGGCTCTGCCCGGAGTTGGATGGCTGCCAGGGGGCCCCTGACTATTCTTGCTACAGCCAAGCACTCTCCTGGTACACAAGGCCTCGGTGCTGACCAACCTGCCATGCCCTAACTGGAATGAAGGTTCCCGAGAGGCGCTCATCCTGCCCAGGCTGTGTAATACGGACACGGATGCGAGATAGGGAGGTGGACCAGGGGCACAGAGACACGAGCACGGAGACCCACTTATCTTGAGCACAGTCTTCAGCGAAGCCATGTGGAATGGTTCCAAGGCCTTGGGCTCCCAAGTATCTGCTGCAACCCTGTGACCCTGGGATTCTTCTGTACCTCCTCACACCAACCACACAACTGCTGGGGGGATCAGGAGAGAATGGGACTCCAAGTGGTTTTCAGAACATTGGGAAAGAGGCCCTTAGTCCCTTTCTCTGTTAGTCATTACCAAATGATGGTTCTCAGCGGGCAATTTAAACAGTGTGGTAGCTTTGTTATGACTATATAGAGTGATTCCAAACCTATTGAACAATTTTTTATTGTGATTTATTTGTGTTCCTTAATTGAAACAAAATGGTACAGCATTCTGTAATAATGGTACCAAGCCTTACAGCCCATAATAATGTGCAGTGCTACTTTTTTTTTTTTTTTCTTTTATGGGGTCTGGCTATTTAAGTTCGTCCTAACTACTTGTATGTCTGAGTGTGACATTCCAGATTGGCTACAACCGAGAGAGCCCTGCAATGTTCATTTCTAAATCCAATCCTCACAGCCTTGTTATCTTTGTCAGAACAACCTAGTAACTGCTTCCTCAATGTTTTAATTTAGATTTCTGAGATACATGAGGAATTTAGATGTTATCCCCACCCCCCCACCCCCACCTTAAAAATGTGGCAGTGCCTCACTGTTTCTAGGACAGGCTAAAAAGAAACAGATCAAGCAGCAGTGAAGCCCTGAAATGTTATTCTAAGGCGTTTTCAGATTTCAGTCCTTCTGTACAGTAGTTGGGCCTCACTCAGGGATATACTGCTCAAGAAAACAGTCGTGGCATGGCCAAAAGATGATGGTGATGCTCATTTAATGTTAAACAGCAGGCAGCTAATTGTTTCAATTCTGCAGTTTCAAGGGGTTGTAAATGACAAAGAAAACGAGCACAACTCCTATTTCTTTCACTATAAATCTTGAATACAAACATTTTTTCAAGGCCCATGCACAACACAATGCATCTTTTCAGAAGTGTTTTTGGAACGTTCATCGTTGTATATATTTAAGTTAAAGAATTATTTGTGTGGGATTGAAAGGGGAGACCAAGTCATTTTATGAGTGGAAGCTTTCTGAATGAAGAATTACTAGTTCTAGCTAACCCCACATTTTTCCGGCAAAAGTCACTGCAGCAATTCCATCGGACCCTGGTTGGACTCTAAAACACCTTTGCATTTTTCCCTCATTTTGTCCTTGAGAAAGTCAGGTGCCCATGGTTAGTATATCTGGACACTAAACCAGATACTCAATCCAAATTCAGGCAAGACAAAGAACTATTGTGATCGGATCAATGCTTCCTTCTCAGGCAGCATTTGCAGTTTGACTGCCTTTGTTTTTCAGTTCACTGCTTTGGTGAGGTCTCTAGCAGCTGACAAACAGAGCCTAAAATTTAAGACACTCTGCAAAGGTCAAGTCCGCTTTCCTTGCACTTTTTGTGAAAGAAGAGCCTAGGCATCTTGCCTTGGAAAAGTAGCAAAACAAGACAAAAGAGAGGCTTAAGCATTTATCTATTGGAATTCTTTTGCACCCTAGACAACATCCTCATATTGATGTCCTTGTTACACTATTGAACTTCACTGTCCATAGAATTTTTTACAGCGTTTTGGATTCTGGGACCCCGAGATATGTTAAAGCAGTGTATTTGAAATCTGGAGAAAGAAAAAGAAAAATAAAGCAGAAATCTCAGCAAGGGCAAGGACAAACAGATTTAGGACAATGAAAAGAAAAACATGACACTAACTTACTAAGCCAACTTCTAAGTGTAAAGCGCTCCAAGTTAATTTCAAAAGCCAAGTGCAAGCATTAACTAGTGGTATCTTTGCAGGAAAATCCAATAAAGCTGTCAAAGGGCTTCGGTATTAAAGTAGCTGTGGTGGAGAGATACCAATTTGTTTGCTTTTGGACTTGTTTATGCCTTCAGTCATTTAGGTGCTGTTTTTTATTGTGATGGTTTAGCTTTTTTTACATAAATATAACCATTTTTCCATTATTGAAGCAAAGAAAAGTTATAGTTTCCGTACGTTTCTGGCAGACAAAGATCAGCAGGGAAGTGAATATCCATTGTCTTCCTTTAACTCTCTCCTCAGTTGGCAACTGTATCCTTTCAGTTTTCCGCAAAAGAGTTTTTCAGTTTGGAAACACAGCAACTAGCGTTTTTTGTTTGTTTTGTTTATTTGTTTTGTTGTTGTTGTTGTTGTTGTTTTAGAGCAAGGAATACTTCTTAAAATAAGATTTCCCATTCCCCACCCCACCCCCAGATTATTCTCACCATACAGGTGGAATACTTTTGCCCATCAGTTGCATCTGGCACCCTAAAATGAGGGGGCGGTGCCAGGTCAGAATAACAGGGATCAATCTCATGACACCAGCAAGCAGAGGAAAAAATATCTCAAAATCAAAACAGGGCTTTTTCTGGAGGACAAGGTTGGAGGTAATGGAGAAAGGAGGAAGGTTTTTTGGGGAGAGAACTTTTTCTTCTTTTTTTCTTTTTTCATTTTTTTTCTGCTTATAAGGAAAAAAGTGTGACAAGCCCTTGCACGTAGAAAGCAGCTGTGGATATTCATGTTGGTTGTTCAGAGAGGAGCACATTCATTGCCTGTTGACATTCCTACTCAAACACAAGATTATAATTATCTTTTCCTAATGGCTTTGAAAATATTTAAAGAGAAAAAAAATTGCACTTGTATTTCTATACTGTTTAAATCCAACTTCTATATGGATTATAATTTTAAGTCTTTGAGTTTGCCCTTATTCCATTAACACACCCACCTCAAACTGCTAAAGGCAGTTAATTCTATTTATTTATTTATTTAAGTCAGGGTCTCGCTCTGTCACCCAGACTGGAGTGCAGTGGTGTGAACTTGGCTCACTGCAACCCCCAAGTCCTGGGTTCAAGTGATCCTCCCGCCTCAGCCTTCTGAGTAGCTGGATTGACATGCACACACCATCACACCCAGCTAATTTTTGCATTTTTGGTAGTTATGGAGGTCTTTCTATGCTGATTTTAACTTTTAAAGAAAATTATCATTATATATGTCTTGTACAGTCATTTTATACCATATATGGTATATCTGTATTTATACCTGTGTGGTCATATATTGAATAGAAAATAAATCCTTCATTTTAGTCTATGAAATTGATCCGTGTTCAGATACTTAAAGTTTGCATGAGATTTGGATTTTGCTAGAAGGTAGAAATCACAGCCACTGGTATTGTATTATCAAGTCCAGTATCACAGACAGCCAAGCATTTATTACAATGCTGGTGAATTAGTGCACAGAGCATGTAAAATGATTTTGACTTAAATTTAATCTCTTGGTAATGAAATGTCAGTACTTACAGAAAAGAATGATATTCAAGTACATTTCAAAAAGAAACTCCTTTACTTTTCATTATGCGGTGGTTTCCTGGTTTGCCAATCTAGTGAAAATCTCTTGTCTGCTTGCCCAGTATCCATTATCCTCCTTTCGGTGACGCCTCGCATCTCCTTAGAGGACCATCTACTCCCACCACCCTCCTTCCTCACTGCTCTCTCCACTGTCCCTTCCACCCCTAAACACTATGTGGTTTGAATGAGACTATCTCCATCCCTGGCTGCAAAGTTGGGCTTATGACCCAGCATTGAACCCAAATAGTGTTTATCTCACTGGCCGTAGTCATTGGTTCATGGGCGAAGATAAACACAGTCAAAGCAAATCAAACCTAATACGGTGCTTTTTTGGGAAAGACTAAGAGATGCTGAGAGAGGCCACGTGTGGTGTCTCACGCCTGTAATCTCAGCACTTTGGGAGGCTGAGGCAGGCAGATCACCTGAGGTCAGGAGTTCAAGAGATGCTGAGAGAATTGGCCACAGTATGGGCTTCAAGCTGCCAAGGAGCCATTTTGCCATCAAGAAGGAAGTACACAGAAGACTAGAAAGAAGTGGAAAGCGTTTCCACACACTTTTTAAAGGAAGAGCCAACAAATCTTGCTGAGTTGACTGGATATGCTTATGGCTTGAATGAAGGTGATGAAAAACGACAGAACTCTTGATATGCTCTAGATTTGTGGCTGAAAAACAAGGTAGATATGATTGCCATTTGCTGAGTTAAGAAAAGATTGAATGAGATCAGATTGAGGGGGAAAATATCAACTCTTGTCGAGTTAGGTTTGACGCGTCTTTTAGGCATTCAAGTAGTGATGGCAGTATGGAAATCTGAGAAAGAGGCAGGTTTAGACAGGCAGATTTGGGGTCACCAGCCATTGGCCGGCATTTAAAAACAACCAAGCTATACTAAGTTTCTGGGAGTGCCCATTTGCATCCAGGGTCAAGAGAAGGCTTTCAGAATGGTCTTTGCATATTAAACATTTTATGATCTATTTCTTGCTATGTTTCCAACCTTTTCTCTCCCTGTCTCCTTCCACTACCTTGCATTTCAGGTATTTTAACTTCCTGCAGCCCTTGACTAAGACGGCTCAGTTTTCCCCTAGGACTCTGAAAGATCTGTTTTGTCTATTGGAAGTGTCCTCTTGTCTCAGTCCAACACAACTTTGGTTTTTCACAGCTTAATTTAGAAATCACTTCTTTTCTGATTTCCTCCCAGAGTTTGGATTGGATTCCAAGAGGAATTTAGATGTTCCTCTTGCTAGCTTATTATGATGCTTGGTCTATTTGTTTGTCTCTTTCACTAGAAAGCTCCCTGAGGTCAGAGACTGTGTGATTTGTTCACCTTTGTATCTTCAGAACCCTCAATGGTAACTGGCTCTTAGTAAGTGCTTAAAAAATACACACCAATCTGGTACATATCTGACCAACTCATTTACCACCCTATTGATTGCTTTTCCCCCTGAGTCAGACCACTGTTCTAGGAGAGATTCACCTAGTACTATGGTTCTCAAACATCAACAAGCATCAGCATTACCTGGAAGACCTGTTAAAATGCAAATAGGGCTACTGAACCCCTAGAGTTTTTGATTCAGTAGATCTCAGTGGGAACTGAGAATTTGCATTTTTAATAAGTTCTCAGGTGATGAAGAGGTTTCTGGTCAAGGTCTACACATTGAGAATTACAGCCTAGGAACTTCCTCAAGTAAATCGTTCTCATTACTTACTCACCTCTACCCTATGCCTGACTAATTAGCTCAGCCCCAAAACTTCAAGATGCTTCAAATTTTTATTACGTGGAACTGTGTAAAAATGGCTTGATTTGTCAGTGTTGCACTGACAAATATCCATGTGGCCAGTTTCTTCTGTTGCGCAAAGAGACACAGAGATATACCTAAGTGAAATTTACCTACTTTATGCAAAAGTTCATTAAAAGGCTTCCATGTAAAATTACCCTAAAACACTCTGTTGGCCAGGCCTGGATAAATACAGATTTTTTTCCTTATGTCTTAGGTTGTGCAAGAGGCACCCAGTGTTATACTTCATGTTGTTTGAGTTATTAAGGGAAGTTTTGTCAACACATGAATCAGAGATTTCCAGAGCCCAGTTCTCAGTGAAAAATTACCATGTGTAAGTTGGCTGGATTTTAACCTGTATCAGATACCACAAGTGCTCACCGCCTTAAATCTTATTGGCCTTACTTCATCTTCGTGTGTGTGTGTGTGTGTGTGTGTGTGTGTGTAGAGACAGGGTCTCACTTTGTTGACCAGGCTGGCCTTGAACTACTGGCTTCAAGGGATCCTTCTGCCTTGACCTCCCAAATTGTTGGAATTACAGATGTGAGCCACTGAAGCTGACCTGGCCCTACTTTTTTTTTCCTTTTTTAAAGGCAAGATTTCACTCTGTTACCCAGGCTAGAAGGCAGTGGTGCAGTCATAGCTCACTGCAACCTGGAAGTCCTGGACTCAAGTGACACTCCTCAACCTCCCAAGTAACTAGAACTACCAGTTCATGCTGCCACATCTAGCTAATTTTTAAACAAAAATAGAAATAGGGTCTTGCTATATTGCCCGGGCTAGTCCTGAGCTCTTGGTCTCATCAGTCCTTCCCACTGGGCCTCCAGCCTCACTTCTTAATCTAGTCACTGCTGCAGTGACCTACTTTGTGCAAGCTTCAGACAGCTTTCTTCAGGGGCAGTCTGATGGTGTTTCACCTCACCTGGGCCAAGTCCTTCTTCCTTCTGCCCAGATTTTTGCTGACCCTCTGGTGAAAGGTACCTGCAAGATCTCACCCTGTACTCATACCTGCACAGCTCTGTGAAATTCAGGGATCCAATAGTTCTACATTTTCCCCCTTTGTCCTTGGACACACACTGATAAGGCTTCTTAGAAGGTGGTCTGAGACAGCACCAACCTCTGGACGTGGTCAACTTGACCCTGCTTCCCTGGATTGGCTTTTCCTGCTCCCCGTTACACTCCCCAGTCCCTTGTTTCTACTCCTTGGGATCTCATTCTCAATGAAATTATTCTCATACAAGCTTTTGTCTCAACTTTTGAGGGAATCCAGGCTAAATTACAGCCCAAAGCAAATAGCTACATTGAGAAGTGAAGGTTTTGCTTCAGGAGGGCAAGATCTCACTCTGTCGCCCATGTGTGTGGCAAAGCCAAAATACAAGTAAATATAAAATAATGATAGATGTGATTGTTTTTCACTTAACTGCATAACGGGAAGTCTATGATTTGAGTGATTTGAAAGCTTCGGAAGTAACCTTCTGTACAAATTTAGAGCACTGATTAGAAAATTGTGTTTGTTTGAGAGAACATGTAACAATTTTACTGAGCAGAAAGAAAAGAAAATCATCCCTTTATCAAACTTTTGGAAATTCAGGGGCAGTAAAAGTGTTCACATCTGCCTAAATGTGGGAATTACTAATGATAATAAAAATAATATTATTTAGTGATATGTACCTGAAATACTTTCTACTTTAAATTCTGAATAATAGTAATTATTATTTCCTTCATTTGTACAGCAGTTTGTACATCCTCAAACTTTTTAAGTATGCTGAAATTTCAGTTGATTTTTTTCAGCCAATGTGGGAGTGAGATAAGACAGATATTAGTTGTTTCATCCGTAAAATGAAGTAATTGAAGCTCAACTAGGTTACTTCCCTTCCCCAACAAGGTCCCTTCTAATTTCTAAATTTTCTATGATTATATTTTAAGGTTAAGGAAAATGAGAAGTTAGCCAACTTACTTAAAATTGCAGAGCAAGTTAATGTGAAGAAGAGGGAGAATCCAGGTATCCTATCTGGATTTGTCCCATTGCCCTTGGGACAAAATCCAATCGTGATGATTTCTGGAGCCTACTTCTTTCTCCAGGACTTCAAGGGATCATGTTTTGCCTCTCCAAAATATTGCTGCAGGGATTGTATATCAGTGCAACAGGCTGTCAAGAACTGCAAGATTAAAAAATAACAGTAATGCAAGAAAGAAACACCTAAAAGTTTAGGTTCCATGCATGCCTGTCTTGAAAGTGATTTTACAAATACTGAAGCTAATTCCATTGCCTGTAATTACTTTCTGAAGCAAGCACTGTCCATGAGCAAGCCTTATCACTATCGTCTCTTCTAATTGGCTTTATTTCCATGGCAGCCAGATCTTCCATGCATAGGATAGGGTCTCTTGCCTACCTCGGAGGGCACACAGAATCCAGGTCCCCACATGGGGTGGCCAGATGTCCTGGATTAACCAGAATGACAGGGGAGCTGGAGCTACTGTCTAGTTGTGTGCAGACATACTGGAGGGAGTGTCTTTCGAGAGCAAGGCTCTCAGAATTCTTTGAAGGGGAGACACTCATGTCTTTCACCATTTTGGTCTCAGGAGGATGAGGAATGAATCTCTCAGGCCCAGCCCTGGGGAGTACTTGATTGCTTTTGTTTAAAAGAAAATGTTTCCAGTTCTATAAAGAGCTTTTCTTTATTTCTAAGAAGAAAGGAATGATACAACTTTACACATTTTGTAAGACTCCTAAGGGGGGCATTCCTGAAAGTTTGCCACTTGGGATAGATTACTAAGAGATTCCAGGGATAGAAGGAGAGAAGGAGTCAGGGACAATAGATACTGACCCAGAGGAGATATTGTCTTCTGCACAGTAATAGCGGGAAGGGGTTCTCAGGAAGCAAGAGTGGGAATTTGGGATGGGGCGGTGAGGTGGGGGTGGGGGAATTCCAGCGTATTGCTAGAGCGCCATCTATTTACAGGGCTCACAAGGCACTCTTGAAGTTGTCATTAATCACTGCTTCTCCTTCAGAAGAAGAAATGTGTTTTCTATAAGCCAGTTCTTATGAATAGGGCTGATTACAAAGTCAGACATGAATTAGTGTGCAGTCCCTAAGTCCCCGAATGCCACACCAAGGCAGGACTTTTAAGTGCAATTATAACTTCTGGAACCAGCATAACACGATGTTCTGCATTTGAAAATCTGGGAAAGCATCTGCATGCATTTCTTATTCCATTTGCTATTTGCATACTTGCAAAATGTAAAAACCTGCTTTGGCATATGTCAGAAAAACTACAAAATCCCTTTCAGAATAATGAAAGTAAAAAAATACAAAATGCAGTGTAAATATTTGGGTCAAAAGCTTGACAAGGGCAATGCCACATTTTTCTTAATAATTTCTTGCTCTTCCTAGCACATTAATTTCAGTGGACAAGCAGTTAGGTGAAAAAGTATCGATTTCCCTTACTTACTAGGGAAATTCTGCTTTAATTAAATGGCAGAAGATTTTTTGTACCAGTTTAACTCCTAGTGGGTTTTGAGTGGCCCATGGGTCTATATTACCAAGCCAAAACTCCTCTTGAGTTTCAGCATCTCTGTCCCTTCCCATCCCCCACCGTTACAGCTCCTTTGCATAGCCGCCGCTGAATTACAGTGGGTAATTTTTCTAAGTCTCAGTTAGTGAAGGTATAAGCAGACTCATTTTGCTGCTTTTACTTTGAGGTCTCAACTTTGCAGATTTGCTATCAAATCTGTAGTTAGATATATCTCAGGGGTATGGATATATCTCAGGGATAAGGAGGGTAATTAGTTGTGTTTTATTTTTTTTCTTTTTGAATTATATTTCCAGGCATATGTACAATAAAATTCTCGAAAACAGTCTAAGACCCCTTTGCATGGTCAGGAATGGGCCCATAGTAATAACTTTTGAATGAATAACAATGAATGAATGACTGAATGGGAAGTTTCAGAAATCCCGCATTGAAAAATGCTTCCTGGTCTTCCTGTGTGGCCATTTGCTAAGCACACAGGTATCACATGCCTCTGTCATGCCGGTGCTTTCTGTGCACCATGGATAGGAAGATAAGTTGGCTTTTGTATTTGAGAAGCTAATTCCCTCCTGAAGGTGAAAAGCCCACAAATGGTTATAATGCTAGATACTGGAGACCACAGTGGAAGAGGGGGTGGGAGCTACCAATAGTCACCAGGGGAGACAGCAAGCTCCAGGGGCCCTAGCTCAGTTCTTAGCAGTTAGGTCCCCAAGGAGGCTGTCCTCAGTCAATGGGCTGTCACTTCTGCGCCAGGACATTGGCCAGGAGACATGATTCGTGCAGCCTCTGGGGCCAGGGGCTTTCATAATAGGCAGGGTCATGGTCTACCCACACTATTTTTAAAATAGTCTATTTTGAAAATAACCTTTTCCTTAATTCCAAACTTAATGCCCTACAGGTTCATTGTAGAAAACTTGAGGTCACCCATCTGGTAACTCCTGACCCTGCTACTCTTGCTAGCATGCTTTATAAGTTTCAGCAATTATTAATAACAGTGCCGATTAGGCAAAAAGGATGCCCAATCTATGAACTAAGCAGGTGCCTTGTTGAGGTGGTTTGGTGCCAAAGCTCTGCCCAGCAAAGATGGTGATGATTAACTCAATAGGAATTTGATCTGAAGAGCTGACTGTTGAGAACAAGGGCAGAGAAAGGCTGAGAAGCACAGGGAGAATTGGAGGCACAGAGGTCTGCTGGCCCAATGTAATGGAAAAGCATGAAGAAGGAATCAGTATTTCTAATAGTTGAAATTATTAAGTATGTGTTATGTGCCAGGCTCTATTCTCTAAGTGCATTTTACATATAATAACTCACTTCAAAGCTCACAATGACTCTAAGGGATTCTAGTATTTTGATGAGAAAATGGAGGAACACACAGGTTAATTAATTTGCTCAAGGTAACACAGAGAGGAAATGGGAAGGCTGAGCTATAAACCCAAGTAGTCTGGCTCTAGTGTTCACACTCTTATCATTATACCTTACTGCTTCTCAATGGAATATATAAATACGTAAATGTTTACATGTATGTATGTGGATATGCATAAATGTATGTGTGTAAGTTTACATGCATATGCTGATATTTTGTCAATGAAACTGGCCGGGTAGAGGGTGACCAGACAACCTCAGTTGGTATATCCAGAAAACTCTTCAGGTTCCCAAATCATGTCTCCTTGTCTCGGCCTATTTTGTCCAGAATAGTCCTGGCTTCAACATTGAACATCCCTGTGTGATTGGATTCTCATCTTCCTCATTTCTACCCACTCCTCACAATAGGGCCTTGCTACTTAGAAAAGCCCGGCTGTCTCTCTTCTTTGTAACCTTAAAAAGCCTGGTCAGCATCCCTGCCTTTAACCACTGAGCTCCCTTCGCAAATCCCTTCCCCTCAGATCCTTACCACTCTGTTCTTCCTTTCCTTCTGGTCGTACTGGAGAGGGGGCAGAGTTCCTGCTCTCCCTCCCCTGTCCCTGAAGGCTCCCCACCCCTCACTTGGTAGCAACAAAGCCTGACCACACCTTGTTAAAGCACTTTCCTCATCGGTCACCTTACCTGATCCCCTCTGATGATTCCTCGGCTCAGAGGAGGAAACCATTTGAGAAAACAACCTCAGGATGTGCCAATTCCATCTTCCATCTGATGCAAAAATTCCCTCTCCCGCATCTGTAGCCCCCAATCCTGCATGGCAAATCATACTTTTCATTTTCCACAGTTTTAATTTTTATGAAGTTCCCCCTTATGCTCGTGTGAAATATTAATATGACAAATTCCATTTTTGTTTTATGGAGCCACCAAGAGTAAAGCTTATACCAGTAGAATAATGGTCTCCTTGAAGGGAGCAGAGATCATACAGAGTGGGAAGAGGGATGGATTCAGAGGCTGGCCTGCTACACAAGGGAACGGAAAATACGGGTGCCTCAGTTCAGGAAAATAGATGCACCCCAGTTCCTTGGGTACACCAGGTTTTTAACCTAGAAAGAAAACTAGCAAGCAACGTGGGCCTGGGTACTGCTGGAGGAAAACAGAAGTAATGATTTTTAGAAGCAACGTAATGGCTTCAGGGAAAACTATAGAATGGTAGTGCTATGGTTTTGAATGTGTCCCCCAAAGGTTTACATGTTGGAAACACAATTCCCAATGCTAGGTGTTGAGAGTTGGGGCCTAATAAGAGGTGATTGGGTCATGAAGACACAGCCCTCATGAATGAATTAATGTTGTTTGCAGTCTGGCCCCTGGTGTCTTTCTGTCTCATGCACTTTCTTCCACCTTCTGCCATGGGATGAGCTTTTGCCAGATGCCAGCCTCTTGTTTTTGGACTTCCCAGCCTTTAAACCATGAGTCAAATATCTGTTTTTTTCTTTATAAATTACCCAGTCTTTGATATTCTACTAGAGCAACAAAAAACAAACTAAAACAGGTAGCAAGAGGAATTAAAGAAGGTCTGAAAGGACTATGGAGGTCAACACTGTCATTTTGCTATATATTTGCAAATTTGGTAGCTGTAGCTTTGTAGTAATTTTTCTATTCATTGATAATAAATGAAGTTGAAGATCACAATATAAAACAACAAATGCCATGCAAGAAGAGGTGGAAAGCCTAAGAGACCAATCACATAAATACAAGTTTTAAAGGGACAAAGCAAGGATCTAAATAACAATGGCTGAGGTGGGAGCAGTGCACATCCAGCACAGAGCATGGGCAACGAATAAAGTGAGCTGCAGATTAAAGCTAATTTGACCAATCATAAAGAATTGCTGGAGTAGATTCCTGACTGGAAGGCAGCAGTGCAACTGTACACTTTCTACAAGGCCGACAGGGGCAAGCATCCAACCTCGACAGGACCATCAGAAGGGTACCCAGTGGGTTGGGGGATACAGGAAAAAGAGAGCAAGGAACTTCACACTATTTTTTCCAGAGAGTTATGATCACTGTTTTCAAATACAAAACATGCTCTTATCTGGAAGAGTTAGAAAAACTTCATAAATTAAAAGTACATGTGTTTATTATATCTATAGATAAAAACTTGGAAAAATATTAAAACTTTTGACAAATTGACTGTTTCTACCTGAAAGTAACACTATTAACATTTTATTAAAATATTTCCAAGTGTCAGCCAGGCGCGGTGGCTCACACCTGTAATTCCAGTACTTTGGGAGGCCAGGACGGGCAGGTCATGAGGTCGGGAGTTTGAGATCAGCCTGACCAACATGGTAAAACCCCATCTTCACTAAAAATACAAAAATTAGCTGGGCGTGGTGGCGCACATCTGTAGTCCCACCTTCTCAGGAGGCTAAGGCAGGAGAGTTGTTTGAATCTGGGAGGTGGAGGTTACAGTGAGCCAAGATCGCACCACTGCACTCCAGCCTGGGTGACAGAGTAAGACTTTGTCTCAAAAATAAAAAATTTTTTTAAACTTCCAAATGCCTTTTATACCATGCATACTTTTTAAAAGTTCCAGTCTTATGACATATGTAATTTTCTATCTTAGTTTTCATACTTAACATATTTTTGGTATTTATCCATGTCATTGAAAACTTTTCATAACTATTAAAGAAACAGCATAGCATTACATTAAATGGTAACATAATTTATCTCATCATTTCTGTAATAGACATTTCACTTATGTAATCATAATGTAATTGCACTGTGACATAAAGAATCACATGTTGACTTTTATTTTCTGTTTGTGAATAATCATCTTAGCATATATTCCAAGAAATAAGATTATTTGGTCAGAAAACATATTGCTTTAGAGTTGATAAAATTACAAAAAAATGTTTTAAAAACATTGTAAAAATTAACACCCCCACAACATTGCACACAGGTGCCCATTTCACAAGTCTTCATCTACAAAGACCCTCATTTATAATGATCATATGATATATTTGCTAATTTTGTAGCTGTAGCTTTATAGTAATTTTTCTATTCATTGATAATAAATGAAGTTGAAGATCACGATATAAAACAGCAAATGCCATACAAGAAGAGGTGGAAAGCCTAAGAGACCAATCACATAAATGCAAGTTTTAAATTTTCCTAAATAATCTCTCCTTATACTCAAAATAGTACTCTATTTATCCACATTAGATGGAGCCATAGGGGATTTCTTTTAAATATTTAAGGAACAAGTAATTGTAATTGTGTGGAAGAACAAAATTTGAGGAAAAAAATCAGAACTCATTTATTATCCTACCAGAGATGATACAAACACCTGAAAAAAGTAACACACACACACAAACACACAGCACACACACACACACACACAAAGCTGAAGGTAATTTCACTCATAAACACAAATATTAAGTTTATTATTAAAATTCAAATCCAGAAATTCATTTTAAAAATACCCCCAAAAGCTGGAGGGATGTGGTGGCTCACGCCTGTAATCCCAGCACTTTGGATGGCCAAGGCAGGTGGAATCACGAGGTCAGGAGATCAAGACCATCCTGGCTAACACAGTAAAACCCTGGCTCTCCTAAAAATACAAAAAATTAGCCGGGTGTGGTGGTACACTCCTGTAGTCCCAGCTACTCAGGGGGCTGAGGCAGGAGAATAGCTTGAACCCAGGAGGCAGAGGTTTCAGTGAGCTGAGATAGTGTCACTGCACTCCAGCCTAGGTGACAGAGTAAGACTCTGTCTAAAAAAATAAAAATACCCCCCCCCCCCGCAAAATCCAAGTAAGATTTATACAAGATGGCAAAGGAACTTATTCAAAATTGATTAATATATTATGTTTCTCAGTCAAGAGAAAAAATCCTATGATTATATTAATTGATACTAAAAAGGCATTCAGCTAAATTTAACATCAATCTTGTAAAAATTATCAAATAGGTCTATGTGAATACATCTATAATGTAATAAAGACTATATCTCTCAAACCCATACTCAACGTAAAAATTAGTAATGAAATATTTAAGATGCTACCATTAAAGTCAAGGGAAAAAAAAGATGCTCACTCATCCCACTTTTACTTGACAAAAAACAAATAAAATTATACACACTAGGAAGAAGATACATTAATACTCCCAGATAGTATGGTTGCAGAAAACCTAATAGAATAATGTGAAAAGCAAACCGACCAAACATTAGCTTGGATACAATAAGTAAATGAGAGGGCCAATTATATTGCCTCATGAGTTCTTTGGTCTTTTCTGTCTTTTAGGTACGTTGAAGTGTAGCCAGTTCTCACCATGATGGCCATTTTGCGCAATAGCTCCAACCTTAGTATAGTGGTTCCAAAGCCGCTCTGCTGACTCAATGACTCTACTCATAGGCTGCTGGTGAGTCTATAGATTTCTCTCCAATTCCTCGACCAATGAGTAATGTAATTGGTAGTATGGAAGTCTTATTTGTAATAGAAACAAAACATACAGAACACCAAAGCCTGAGACTAAGATAGATAAAGGACTTGTACATTTGAAACTTTAGAAGTATAAAAAGACATGTTTTATTATATAGAGAGAACTCTCTTATTTGGAGAAAAGAAATGTTAAGAAAACATACAAAATTTTTCAAGTATTATAGTGTAAGTGGGTGAGTTTTTCAGAGCTGAAATTATTATCTTTTAGTACAAAATCTTGATGATGGAACACAAAATGGAATTTCTGGTTCTGAAAATGACATTAAGATCATGCATCGCGCCAAGCCAACAAGGGCCACATGAAAAAGCTATGTGGGTGGTAAGAAAAGGGTTAGATATTCTTCAGTGTGGGCAAATGGAAAGAAATGAATTTAGAGCAAAGTCATCTAAACCTGACTCATAAAATAATGGAAACCAAATTACCAGCTATAAGCCAAAAAAAGAACATAAGAGAAACTGACTTTTTCCTAAATTCATTGGCTTGCGTATTGAAGCCACAAATAAAGGTCAATGCAATTCTTGGTATCACTGGGCAGGGCATAACAAAATAATACTGGAATGCACGCATTTACTGCACGGTCATTTAGCAAGCATCTAATGAATGTACATTATACAAAGTGGCCCTTGGTAGACACAGGCCGCTGAAGTAACAAAAGGTAATAAAGGAAGCAAACAGCACCCTTTGTTATGAGGAGATGGCAAACAAAATTGGGACTCCAGGATGGGGGTAAGTCGGCAAACAAAATAATTATGTTATATTTTCTATAAGAAAGTACGAGTGCTGGCTGAGCGCGGTGGCTCATGCCCGTAATCCCAGCACTTTGGGAGGCTGAGGTGGGTGGATCATTTGAGATCAGGAGTTCAAGACCAGCCTGGCAAACATGGTGAAACCCCATCTCTTCTAAAAATACAAAGATTAGCTGGGTGGCAGGCACCTGTAGTCCCAGCTACTTGGGAGGCTGAGGCAGAAGGATTGCTTGAATCCTGGAGGCGGTGGTTGCAGTGACCCGAGATATTGCCTCTTCTGCACTCCTCCAGCCTGGGCGACAGAGAGATGCAGTCTCAAAAAAAAAAAAAAAAAAAGTATGAATGCTTAGCAGAAAAATTAAGCAAATGAAAGTAAAATGAGTGTGAGGAATAATAGAATATCAAGACGTCAGGTTCTGGGACATTTTTAAAAGAATGAAAGAGACATGTTGATGTTTTTGATGTAGGGTATAAAAGTATAGGGGAATCAACTCTGGCTAAACATTTTGGGCTAGGTAAGTGGAAAATGGAGTTGTCTTTATTAAGATGGCTAGATCAAAGGAAAAAAATAGGTTTGAAAGAGTGCCAGGAGTTCACTTTGGGGCATGTTGAATTTGAAATGTGGTTAAATAACCTAAGATGATATCAACTAGGCAGTTGCTTAGATGAGTCTGGAATTCAGGAGAGAAGTCTCAACTGAAGACATACCTTTTGGAGCACATGGGTGAGATTGCCAATAGTGTGGATATACAGAGAGAAGAGAAGCACAGGATTGTCCCTGGGCACTCCAACATGAAGGTGTCAGGTAGATATGGAAAAACTGACAAATGAGCCTGGGAGGAATTAGCCAGGGAGAGGACGAAAACCAGGCAAATACTATGCTCTGGAAGCCAAGCAAAGATGGAGTTTCAAGAAGACGAGAGTCATCAACTGTGTCAAATGCTGCTGATAGAGGACTATTGATTGGACTCAAGAAAGTGGAAGTCCTTGGCCACCCTGATAAGAGACATTTTGGAGGAGTGGTTAGGGTGACAGCCTAATTGGACCAGGTATGCAAAAGAATAGAAGGAGAGAAATTGGAGACAGCAAGGGACAGCTCTTCAAGGAGTTTATCTGTGAAAGGAAGGAGAGATATAGGGCATCAGATGGAGCATGAAGTGAGGTCAAGACAGCATTTTCTTGAAGATGTAGGTAAATGACAGCCTTTTGTATGCTCTAGAATAGTCTGGTGGAGAGGGAAACATTGCTGACGGAGGAGAAACAGGAGAGTAAGGCTGGAGAAAAGTGTCTGAATGAGAGAGGGAAGTATCTAGTGCACTCATGGAGAGTAGGTATAATCCAGGAGAATGGACAGTTCACCCGGGGAAACAGGGAAATGGAGAACAAAGTCACAAAAAGAGTAGGTGGGCAGGTGCAGAGGGGAGCTTGTGGAATTTCCCTCGCCATTGCCTCTTTTTTCCCATTGGAGTGGAAAGCAAGGTTGTCAGTAAAGGGTGAGGATAGAGGAGGAGGGTTGGAAAGTTTGAGAGGGGGAGGAAATACGAAATAGTGGTCTAGCAAGTGGAAGAGTAGGTGGACTCTAGAGCATGTTAGGGGAAGAGTTAGGGCTTCACTTGAAGTTCATGAATAATGAATGCCACCAGCTATCATGATGGTGTGTCCTCATTCTATTCAGAGCACTCAGTGACTCCACTGTCTTCAGAAAACTATGAAATGTCCTTAATATGATTGACAAGGGCCTTTAAGATCCTGCTGGAGCAATCTCCTCTCTGTCAATACTCTCCAACTTATACCCTGTTTTCCAGTCATTTACCCAAGTGTTGCTGCTTTGGAACTTGCAATCCTGTCTCCTTAGATAACCTCCTTCATTAACTATTTCTCCTTTAATATTTAGTTCCTCCATTTTGCCTCCTTTAAGAGACTTTTCTAGAAATGTCTCAATGGATTATTTATCATTAATAATTATTCCATCTTCACATTTATTAAATAGCATCTTTTGAGGTAGATATCATCATCATCATTCTTACTTTGTAGACAAGGGAAAGGAAGGAAAGATACATTAAGTAACTTGCTGGGTTCCTACCAGTAGTGAAGGTCAAGGCTAGGAATTGAATGCAGACATTAGATTCAGAGTTCATACATTTGTCCAACACGTCACGCTGTTAGTTTTAGGTCAGATAAAGATGCTGTCATTGCCACAAAGGGAGACTGAGCCAGCTGAATAATTCAGAGCTAATTCAGTTGACTATTATGTTATGAGGCCAAATACAACACCAGGGAATTTGGGATTCTTCTTTTGTATATGTTTGTGTGCAATCTATATATTTTTTTCTAGAATATAGTGTGGCTATCTCTGGAGGTAATTGCACTTATGAGATTTAATGTCCTTTTATGTCACTTGATTTAAAAGAAAAAATTTTACTGTTAACATTCTATTGCGAGGTCATCGAAGAAATGCATATACTGCCTATATGTTTTAATTAATATATAAGCATTCAAATTTGACTTCTGAATACCTTCCCATGAAAATCCTTGGGGATGGATGTTCAAAATCCTTCTGGCAGCAGCTGCCTAATTTTCTAAGCTTATGTAGAAAGAAGAGTTTTGAGGGAAAATCATAATCTCTTATATTTAAAATAAAAGCTGCACACAGAAGAGCCAGCATACTTGACATGAGTACTTTCAAGATTTACTTCTTGGAAATGAATACATGTTTCTTAAAAAATTTACCCAATGGCATGCCTAACAATAGTGAAATATAAACTAACATATTATCTAATAACATTCATCGCTGTCTACCCAGATCCTGTGTTTTCAGAACAGTATAAACTCTGTGTAGTAATAATTTGTTGTTCACAGCTGTGTCCTATTAATATGCTTACCTACAGAACTGCCATGCTGCCCCACAAGCTGAGGGACTGCCAGTGAATATATGATTCTAAAGTCATCACCAACCCTAGGACATGAAACCAAAGGAATCACATGGATGGCTTTTGATTTAATTTAAGCCACTGGAAAGAGAAGGAATAGGAGGGTTACATGAGGCCCAATGCTATCTGATTTTTAGATTTTGTTATTGTTTACCTTTTATTGGGCACAACACAACATAAATTATTTCAGTTAATATTCATATCAATATTCAATTTCGGAGATTTTGTTTGTTAATATTTATTAAAAAAACAAATAGATCCCAACACTCTGCTCTGAAATGAAGTGAATCTGAACCTCAATAACAAATAATCTCTGCCTTTGTAAAGATCGCCATCTAGAAGGAGGCCTCTAGAGAGAAAATAAATGAGATTTGTCAATGTCATGCGAAAAGAAGAAGTGTAAAAAATAGAAAGAAGGGAGAAACCCAACAAAATAACAGGCTCCACTGATGTAACGCTGGGTAAAAGTCAGCCAGGTTCTCAGAAGGTGGCCCAGCTGCACATCGTGGAGAAATCCTGAGACCTCCAAGTCTGCTAGGTTAGATCCAACAGGGCTTTCTGCTCTTCTGGATGTTGAATATTAGGGTTTATAGTAGAATGAGTTAGCAACCCATCTGGATATGTGTCCAAAATAGGTCTTAGAGAGAATGAAAGTCAGTTCCTCAGTAGAGTTCTGCAGAATGCTATTGCTTGACTTTCAAGATTACAGGTATCTCAAGGTTTTGTAAAAACTGTGATAAATACCTTTTAAAGACCAAATCATTTTATGAAGTGTGCCCTGATGTTTGAGTGTGTGTTATGTCCTGTCAATTGAATCTCTTCATGTTATTAGAGGAAGAAAAATTTATCCCACATTTGAGAAATTTCTTGAAACACAACTTTTAAAAGTGATTTATTCAGGAAATCAGCAAACATGCTGAGTCAGTTGTTACAGGTGATGAGACAATTCTACAAATAACTTTTAAAAGAATAAACGTGAAAGTCTGTTAAGAGAGATACACAAAGCAGAGGCTTTCCGGAAGATTGCAGAATGTTAAATCATAGGAACTAATTAAGGCCTTAGGGATGAGGTATGTTTTGAAAGAAGGATCAAAAGTGATGGCTAAGATTTCAAACGGTAGAAATGAGGACAGAAGTTCTTGTTATTTCGACAGTATAAACAATGGCATATAGACAGTCCAGGCCAAGGCAGGATACAGGTAGGAAAGTTTAAAAAGGCTGGAAATTTAGGTTAGGGTCACATGAAAGACGGCTCTGAAAGCCAGGTCAATGGTTTTAGTGTTGATTCAGTTGGCTGCTTTTACAGGGCTGAGCTATTGGAGCAGCCCTGTTGGAAGACTAACCTGGCAAATGTCATAATTGGAAAAAAGATGGAGACAGGTACTCTGGTGAGAAGACATTTAGGTGGGAAAATTAAGGATCTGAATTATTTGGGGGACAGTGAGATGAAAAGAAGGGAACGGAGGTGAAGACGTGGCAGAGGCCTTGGAACTTTCCTAGCTGTGGGAAAAGATACAAAGTTTTGAAGTTGATAGAGAAATCTAAGTCAAATAACAGATATGACAACATGATAATGTAGCACCTAGCAATGGCCGTGGCTGGAAAACAGAGGTACAGCATAGACCTAGAAGATTCAATTCAGTGATAGCTCCTGGCCAGGAATAAATATGTTGATGAAGTGAAGAGTTGGTATACAAGTGTTCAAATAATTCCTTAGTCATCTTCTTTTAATTTCAGGGAAACAGATTCAACATTTTTTAATACAAATGAGTAAAATAAGAAGAATCAAAGCACAATATGTGGATTAGATCAGTGATTCTCAAGTTCTCTTCTCAAAAGAACCACCTAGGGAGCTGGTATAAATTCCAGACACTCAAGAACAACCCCTAAAGATTCTAACACATACGTTCTGGGTAAGTTCCAGGAATCAATAATATTCTCACCTATGCCAGATAATTATGAATTAGGTGATCAGAAAAAAAAGGAAACCATGATAAACAATGGATTAGGCATGAAAACTAGTACCTGGCACACACATGTAACTTCAGATAATTACCATGAATATTGAGTATTTGATGTGGCCACCAATCTTCTTTCCAAGGGAAGCAAAGAGTTTCCCATCATGAGCCACCATGAGTAGCCAGAGGGTTAGTCTCTGACGCATCTTAATCTTTTTTTCTCTTTTTAAATCATGTTTAAGCCATCCTCTACTTGTTTATGAACTTTGGGAGCTTTCATTCCCTTGACTGCTATCTTTATAAGATTGTTGGCTGTAGGAACTACTTGCACTCCATTTACATATAGTCCAATCCATCTTAAAATAGAGAATATATAAAACTTTGTGACTCTGCTGTTGCTGTCACTGACAATAATGAGACCATGGGGAAGTAACTTCATAGAGTTTATGTTGTGTCATCTTTAAAATGAAGAGGTTTGGCTAGATCATTTTTATGATCCCTTCTCTGATTTTATGGTCTTGTGAGTTATATTCTGGAAGCAAATACATTTCAGGGTTAGAGGAGTCTAAGTGGGATTTTGCCAGTCCATCCTTCCAAATGTTGAACCTGCCCTGCCTTCCCTGTCCCTGTTTAGTGTAGGGACCTCAGTTTCCCCAGATAGCTGATTCCTACAGAGGGAAGAAAAATATCCTCTGTGGCAGGACTCACTTGGATGAAGCTGGAACATATCTGCCTGTGTTCATTCTCACACTTCAGAGATTCACCAGCCTGAGGTATTCTTCTCTCATTTTTAGGGTTTTATGATCTCAGCAAACTTTTCTCCATAGTTTCAGATGAAAAATAATAACTTCTGGGCAAAGCACTAGGAAGACTGACTCTGAGGGAGCTATAGACTCCTTTTCTGAGGGAGAGATGTTGAAGTTTTTCAGTGGTGGACCACATGAACAGAAAACAGTGATGAGTGGGTCACAGCAATGTTTTATGAACAAAAAGAATGAGTTAAGGGAGTTCATGATGGGGTCTGAATATTAAATGGATTGAAGCATGTGTGCTTTTTTACTTTTTTAGTTAAAAAAGCATATTTCTTTTTTACTTTTGTAGTTATCATATATAATGGCCCAATTGTACTCATTTCTTGTCATAAGGCAATACGCCTTCAGAAAATATAGATTATTAAAAGGAAGAAAATTCACCTGAATCTTTCAAAACAGGAATGACTACTTATATATATATATATATATATATATATATATATATTTTAGTCATTTCTCTCTATCTCTCTCTGTCCATCTCTGTATCTGTCTCTAAGTGTGTGTGTGTGTGTGTGTGTGTATGTGTGTGCGTGTGTGTGTGTGTATGTGAGAAAGAGAGAGAGAGGGAGTGGGGGGGAGAGAGAGAGAGAGAGAGAGTTTTTTTTGAATGGGTCAATACCATAGATTTCTCTCCCCAGGTTTTTTCTCTTTAGACTTATTCTTAATGGTAGTCTTGAAGTCCATCTTATGAATATATCCCAATTTATTCATCCTATTCTCTTGATTTTAGTGGCGTTAATGTTAAGTGGAACATATCATGTAATGACTAATCTCCGTCTTCAATTTCAGCTGCATGATCAAACCTGCCAGCAAAGGCCCTCAGCACCACATCAGGGCAGTGATCAGTCCTAACCAACCTCACCCAGTTGGACAAGACAATCTACTTCCTTACTAGATTCTGTCGGTGGACACCAGTGGACACACAGGCCCCATGTGGGATGCCCAGGATCTTGTATGACTTCCCCCTCGGGATTGAATGAGCCGTATCAGCTGAGTTTAATACCAAAAGCTTTAAGCTTTACTAGAACTGCCAATCTCCCAACAGAAATGGCTTTTTTTGACATTATTCCATCCCAGGACATGTGGGCTATAACAGTTTTTTGGACTCCTAACAGTAAAGAGTTTTTTATCCAAACCAAGTGGCTCAAATTAAACCTTCCCTTTTTCTTTTTGTGAGGCTTACTAGCACATACTTAAACTTTGGGAAGAGACCTGTACATGAACAGCTCCAGTCGTAGCAGGGGGAAGGATGAGTCCTCATTCCAATAAACTATTGGTAGTCTCCTCCACATGCACATTTGTGCCTCTTGCCTTGTCCAACCGAGCCAGAGATTCTAGATCATTACTGCCTTGCATGCTGTGAGCATCTCGTGACCAGTGCGGGCTCTAGCCCTTACAGAGACTCTCTTCACACTTAACCTTTCTAAAGTCATGCTTATAAACCTTTCCATTACAGCCCGGTTAGACTTGCTGACATCTCCCTGTGGAGTATGTACCTGGCTGCAAACCACTTGCAATAACTTTTAGCTAAAGTATAATCATACATGGGCCAGCTGCAAGCACCATACCAGGGAGAAAGAGATGAAGGCCAAGCAGAGCCATCTTGACGGTTGATTGGCCCAAGCACAAGCTCTGCCCTTCATCACCTATATCCACACAGCTGCCACACCCTGTGAATTCTCCCTCTCAGACATCTCAAACTCCTTCTTGTCTACTCGTATCTACAACTACAACCCTAGCCCAGGTTACTATTTATCCTAGTCCGTTTCGTCCGTTATAACAAAGTACCATAGGCTGGATGGTGTATAAACAACAGAAATTTATTTTTTATTATTCCGGAGGCTGGAAGTCTGAGCTCAGGGTGTGCTATGGCCAGGTTTTGTGAGAGCTTTCTTCTTGACTGCAGACTACCAACTTCTCACTGTATCGCCACATGGCAGAAGGAGAGCTAGAGAGCTCGCCGGGTCTCTTTTATAAGGTCACTAATGCCATTCAAGAGGACTCCATCTCATGGCCTATTCACCTTTCAAAGGCTCCACTTCTTATGCCACCACATTTTAACTCATAAATTTTGGGAGCATGCAAATATCTAGTTTACTGTACTACCTTATCTTGTCTATAATATTTCCACAGCTTTCTCTATTGATCTCTCTCAATATTCTTCTGTTACCACCCCATTCATTTACTGCACAATAACTAGGAAGCAGTTGTTTTAAAATATAAGTCTGTTGAGAAGTCGAGAAGGGAGGATCGCTTGAGATCAGGAGTTCGAGACCAGCCTGGGGGGCAGGCTGGGTGTAATGGTATGAACCAGTAGTCCCAAATACCTGGGAAGCTGAGGCGGGAAGATGGTTGGAGCCCAGGAGTTTGAGGCTGCAGTGAAGCATGATTGCACTAGTGTACTCTGGCTTGGGTGACAGAGTGAGAACCCAACTATTTTTTTAAAAAAATGTAAGTCTGATTATATCCTTCCCAATAGAGTTAAAACTGTGAACATGATCCAGCAGCTCCTCTCTAATCTGGCCTTGGCCAAATCTCTAGCTTCAGATTGTGCCCCAATCCCAGATATAAACGAGGCTCCTTCTCCCAACTTGGGTTTTTTTATTTAAATGTCACATACTCAGTGAGGCTGCCTTTGGCCATCTCACCCAAAGTTGCAGCACCTGTCCCTCCCAACGCAGCCCTAGCTTCCTGGTCGTCTTTTTTGCTTTATATTTTCCTTGACTTGTGCTGCCTTCTAACATACCTTACGTTTCACTTCTTTATCTTGTTCATTTTCTTTCTTCCCCACCTGAATGTATGCTCCATGGAAGTCAGGGTTGGTTTGTGGGTTTTTAAAAATTCTGTCTGTTTTGGTTATTGTTTGATTCTGAGTACCTAGAAGAGCTCCTGGCAAATAGGAAATACTAAAAAATATTTGTCAAATGAATATTTGTTGAATAAACTTCCTATTTTATAATCTAGACACTGATAATACATATTGATAAGAAGTATTTCTATGGCACTCCTACAGGGTATCTATAGGAGATGGGTGTGGTACAGAAAGTTTCGTAAGTAACAGTGCAGGAGAAGGAAGGCAGGAGTGAGTGTTTTCTTCAATTTTCCTCCTTACGTCTCCTAAGTTAAATCAAATGATTAAAATTTTTGTATCATGCTATACTTCCTTTTTGCAATGTTTATCAAAATTATGACTAAGTAATATTTTTATGTATTTTGTGATGATCTGTTTTCCTAATAGATTAAAAGCATCATGAGGTAGGGACCACATATTTGTTTAGTACAGAGCTAAAGAGTGAATAAATAAGGTGCGTCTTTTCAAGCAGCCATGAATAAAGAGGATGGGAAATTTCAGTCTGGAAAGTAGAAGACTCAGACATTATGTAGTGGGGCTCCTGGCATCCTGTTCTTGCCTTACCATCAAGGCAGAAAAATTTAGTGATTAAGGAAAGTGTGAAAATGGTCTCCTTCCCTAAGAAGCATTCAGTGCTTGTCTTTTAGAGAAGCCACAGAATTTCCTGCCTTTATGTTTTCCCCCAGCCTGCTAGATTTCCATGTGCTCGGTCTTACTTGAATTAAAAGGCAGGATTTTGCAAGATCAGTCCCCAGCCCTGGGTTCTTTTGCGTTTGAGAAGAAACTAAATGCTTACAAGCATTTTCACTTATCTTTTTACAAGCTCTTCAGACATTATTGAACAACATTAAGAATCCTGTTTAAGAACTAGTATCAGAAACTGCTCTGATCAAAGCAAAGCAGAGGACGCTTTGCATGCATATTAGTCATTTAGAAGATTTTCTGCTGGTCTTGGGATGGCGGAGGGAGTTTTTCTTTTCTAATTATTCAATTTTTGCTCTAGAAACATGGTCAAAGTGTTTTCATTCTACTGTGCTGAATGCCAGATGGTAGAAACTTATGAGGAAGAAAGTATTTGTGAATAATCACGCAGCCTTTTGATGGCCAGCTTTCATAGTAATCCACTCAATTTCTTGCCTTTTCCACCTACCACAACATGGTTGGGATCACGAGTAGGAGCAGTAGCTGCAAGTGAACTCAGCTTTGGAAATCTCCCTTCGTGGGAATTTACCAGTCCAGGACTGGCTCCAAAGCAAACTGCAGGACACATCTCAGGTGGTTAAAAATGCAAAACAGAGAAGAATGGTGCCCGTGCAATTTTATCAGCAAGGATTTGCCACCAACTCCTTGAGCACTTTTAGCTAGCGGGGATTCTGCTGACATTTTTCTTTTCACTGTTTTCACGAGTTTCGAATATTGAAACAGATTTTGCTGGGGATAATAGAAAGCAGACTTGGGAAACACTTTTTAAAAGAAAGTCTAGATCCGATCTAGCTTTTGATGTGGGTCTAACAACAGGAATATAATGAAACAAGCAAGGGGGATTATACAAGTTGCTTTTGCTGACAGCATCCCAAAACATTTTCACTTCAAACCATTTTCCTTGAATATAATACTTGCCTTTAAAAAGTATAGCATCTGCCAAATATTTCCCAATAAAAAGTTGGCCTATTATTTACATTACTGTTGCATTTTGATTTTCTGGTCATTGGAAGAATGTTCCATGGACATCTATCATGTAGTCATCTTTGTTATTACAACCACATATTGAAACAAAATGAACAAGAGTCACTGGAACTGTTAGAATAGCCAGACCGCAATGAAAAAGCATGTTCAAGTTGCTCAAACCAAAGAAATGTCTAGATTTGGAAAGAAACACCGGGATGTGGCAGGTCTGACTCTAAGCACTCCCTGTCTACCAACCAATTTAAACGGATCTGCAACCCTGTGAAGTGTGGGCGTTATTATCAATCCCATTTTAAAGAAGAGAGAACTGAGGCCCAGTGATCAAGTAACTTGTCCTGGGTTATATTGCTACCTAGTAATAACAGCAACAAGTAAAACAGTAGTAGCTGGATGTGACACCAGGAAGCCTCAACTGGAATTCATACATTCAACCACTGCTCTGACTGCCTACCTTGCCGGTGTATGACCAACAACGTACACCAGGAAAACCTCTGCTTGATCACATGGCTAACAATATACATCAGAAAACCCATTTTTTTCCAAGAAAAATTCTAAAAGATGGTGTTATTTCCTTTCTTTATAGCATTCCTCATATTTCTTATCTTGGAAACTCAAGGACACGAAGAATCCTTTGTGTGAGTTGGGTGAGCATTTTAAACCTAAATTCTTTCACTTGCTCATTTGTGAAATAATGTTAACGCAATGATAATGGCTGTGATTCCAGGCGTTCACTGCACAAGTCATTGAGTGTGTGCCTGTGTCGTTGGGAGTGTGGACTGCGTGAAGGAGGGAGATGGGCATGGGCTTGGGTAGGAGGATGAAGAAGAATACAGTTTTCAAAGAAAGAAAAAAAATGAAACTGAGTAACTTATTAAAATGACAGTGAAAGCATATTGACGTCCCTGGTGAGCAGAAGAACCTTCATGACTAACGTCAAGCTTCAACACTTATAAGTTTTATGCCATATATTTACTAGTGGGAATTGTGCATGACACCCTTGACCATTAGTAAGCGGTTTAGGTGCATAAATGTTTTTTTCACCTCATCAGAGCTACACGTGGAAGTAATTAAATTTTTCTGGCACAAGGAAATCCTGTTTGAAATCGTCACCTAATGCTTTCCCTAAGTGGATCGGCAGAGGCGAATCTGCTTTCTATAGAAAACAAAGGTGTCTTGGAGACTACAGATACTCACGTTGTCTGGAGATATTTAGAAATTCTTTTCATGTGAATCATAGGATTAATAAATAACAAGAATCCCAATTAAAACAATAACAGTGTTATTTGGTAGGGTACCTAATGGGCTCCAGGCATTGTGCTACACACTTTATATAAATCTATATAATCATCCCAAAAAGCACACAAACAATGATATAACTATTAGCCACAATCAGCAAATAAGAAAAATGGAGACTTAGAGTGGAAATGGAAGAAAAAGGACTCAAACGCTGGCCTATATGGCTTTCTCTACATACCATGCAAAGAAATTCACTCCAGGAACACAAGTTGCTAATGTAAGAAAACAAACCATGATCTTTTTTTTTTTTTCTTTTGTAATACTGAGATTTTCATTCTCTGGTCATCTCCATTATTTTGCCTCCCTTTCCATTATTAATTTAAGAGGATTTCTGACCCCTGACCAAAGTCTGCAGCAATTAGACCTTGGACCTATTAGACCTAAACCTGAGAGTTTAGAAAAATACAGCCTCTTGGCCCCACCCAGAACCACTCAATCAGAATCTGCATCTTCACCAGATCTCCAGATGATGCACAAGCACATTATAATTGTTGTGCTTCGTAGCTCCCCTTGAGATTAACCTGCCTTCACAATCTAGCCATGCCTGATCCTCTAATATCTACGTTTTCCCAACATCAACTCATCCCCGAAGTGGTGCCAGTCTCTGCTCCTGCCCTAGACTGCTTTTGCGCAAGCAGCTTTCCTCATGCCGTTCCATCCTGCCTGACGTTCCCTACTCCCTTTTGCCTCCTCACCAAATCCTGCTTTTCAAGGGCTGTTTTATGATTTGAAAGGAATCCCAAATTCTTCTGATACATGTTGCTTTACCACCCATGGTGTCCTTTGTTTGATATGGTGTTATTTCCTTGCAGTCTTCCTTGTGAGAACTTTGCATTACAAATATAATTGCCAACTCATCTACGAATTAAAAGACAGCTATGGCCCAAAACACCCAGAGGTACATTTTAAAAACCACTGGTTGAGTTGATCTCTATTGGTCCTTCTGTCTCGTATCATCTACGATTTTACATTTAAAAACCAGCCACCCTGTAACTGTATTGATCACTATCCTGTAAGGCCCTGGGCCTAGTATGTCGTAGAATAAAATAGAATTAGATTTGTGTCTTTATGCAGCTGATAATTTAATTAAGAAAATATAACTTAGTACATTTGATTTTTGTGTTTCTAAAATCTGTACCACTGTTTTAGATGAATCTTAATTGAGGTCAGCAAGTGAGTCGAAGCAGATCCTGAAAAAATCAGAGCACTTAGACAAGTAGTTGAAAGGTGATACCTAGAAGAATGTAGGAACAATTAAATTATATTAACTATTTTGCATCATTTTAAGTAATTTAATAGACTTAAAACAGTTCAACTTACTTTTTACCAGTTGCTTGCTTATGAATGAGAGTAGTCAGGTTCAAGTTTGAGAAAAAGTAGGGATGAAGCATCAAGTATTTTGATCATCTTTGTTAAACTATTTCATAATTTTTTAATGAAAAATATAAAAATAGCAATTGAACACATGCAAATAGGAAAGGATTAACATGCACACATATAACTTACCACTGTTTATATTTATTTAAGATTAATTTTGAATTCCCAATAAATTTCACTAGCCTGTTAACTAGAAAAAGTAAAAACTCAAGTTTTGCCCTTGAGTGGACAATTTTATATCAAGTGGGTCCTACCATTTTCCATACCAGTCCAGAAATTCTAAAATCATAGTTTAGATGTCATATTTAGTTGGAATGTATCTGGCAGTAATATAATATTCAATTACTTATGACTTAAATAATATGGGATTTGTTTCACATAGCAAGATGTCTGGAGTTTCCAGAGTTGGTAAATTCAGAAGCTTAGAAATGTGAGGATTCAAGGGGTGCTTCTCCACAGTTCTCTTGTCCTTGGTTGGCTACAGAGGTCTCAAAACTATGCTCTCACAATGTCCAAAGGCAGGAATAGTCCTGTAACTGTACTGAGTCACTGTTAAGAGTGCAGAAAATGTTGCTGGAAGTCTGTTCAGCAGAGCACATTCATTGTGAGACCACACGACTGTGCTCAAAATAATCACTAGCAAGAGGGAGGGAATTTATGTATTTGGGAACATAATAAATACCAACTCTTCATACTACCTTACTCCCACCCCCACTTAGCCTTGGAGGGAGATGCCTGGATTATAGAACTGTCCAACATCAAAACAGCATTGAGGTTTGACTAGAAAAAAAAAATTCAGTATATTGAGTAGACAAGCAACATAGCCTGCTCCAGATATCACTGGGTAAATGCAACTTTATAGTTGGATGGCAACAAATATTTACACAAAAATCTCACAATAGCTCTTACTAAAGAGCATGTTGATGATCTATGTGAATGAACTGAGGGGCACATGGATTAAATTTCCCCTGAAATATACATGGGTTTAGATTGTGGAGGGATATTCTTGGGAAAACATGTTCTGAGTTTTACCAAACTCAAACATTTGAGAAAACAAAAAAGTCTCAGGCAGTTGACAACCAAAAACATAGTGAAAGTCACCCACCCAGAATCCAATCCTAAGTGTGGTTTGTTGAAAGCTTTGAAACCCTTGTGCTATGGCCTCTGATGTGTCAGTGACTCTGGCCACCTACAGCTTGTTGTGATTGAACCAACCTGCAGCATAAGCTCAGAAACAGAAAGGCCCAGTTGCAAGAAGAATAAGTGGGCTCCAGTTAATTCATTAATTAACCCATGCATCCATTCATCCATATAACAAAGGTTTCGCACTCTCCTAATACATAGCAAGCACTGTATCGTGTGTTGGAGATTCAAAGTGGTAAGTCAGAGCACTAGCTTGAAAAACAGTCAATTATAAGTGATAACTAATTGCTATGGTAAAGCATGCCAATGTGTAATGGAAGCTGAGAAGGACGGACTCCTGTGCCTGCCTTGTGGTTTCAAGTGTACTCTTTCTATTCCAGTGTGTTTAAAACTGTAATGGAAATACATGAGACTGGATAAAACCCCAAATGCAGATTTCCAAGACATTTTCCCATTTAATATATGAATTTATATATGTACATATATGTGAAAGGAAATTCAATCCATATGTTTCTGAATCATTCATACTTAAATCATCATAATTTGTTTTCTAAGAGCTGTCAAGGTCCAAGAGCCTTTGAGGCTTCTTTTTTTTCTTTTTCTTTTTTTTTTCTTTTTTTGTCAACAAGAAATTAATTGAACCAAGAGATAATGACCCCTGATAGAAAAGAAGTTAGTGAAGGCCCAATACTATGAATCCATGAAATTCAAATGGCCTATGAGCTTGGCAGACTGCAACAAACTCGAACTTGTTGACACTGGTGCAATCACATGCCTCTTTTCCAGGTTATGGCACTTCATCAGAATTCCTGCTGGGAGGTATTTGGATTATATGTGCCCAATTACATCTTCTTTGTGTGCTCATATGATGCAACAGTCCAAAGGCTAAAGGAACCGAAACGTTAGTTCAATTCTGAACCATTGATCAGGCCTATTTTGAAAATTGGAAAACTGGTCTTTCCCAGCTTGTAAATGCTGCCCCAAATGCCCCCAAACAACTGTTACAAAGTTTTCTTTGGGATTTAACTAAGATTCCTGGGGATTTAAGATACTGGCTGCCAGATTGTTAAAATGCATTAATGTTTATAGTGATTATGATTACGAGAACTAATAATAAATACTTGCATATACCTGGAACATAGCCCAAATCCTACTGTTTCACAAGAAAGACTCAGTGTAAAGGCACAGCTCTTCGGAAAGCTGCACACAGGAAAATATGAGACCAGTCTAGACCCACAGGACTGCGGCTACATGCCAGAAGCAGGCTAATCAAATTTTCCCCAGACCTCTTCCAATGCTTTAGAAAATTAAAGAAAGAAAACCAGCTATCTTAATCATATCTTTTCATTGCTGCCAATTTGGTTAGGCTGACTCTATAAAAATATTGCATTTCTGATTGTACCAGGCACAGTTCAAGTAAAAGAAATAGTTGCAGACAAGAAGTGGCTCATAAATGCCACTGTCAGTGAATGACATGATTAATTTCTCTGTGCCTCTATAATCTTAAAGGCTGAATTGCAGCTATCTCATCACCCTTTATTCTGTCCCAGGGTGGTTAGCTCAAGTGCTCGAAGCCTTTGCTGGCTAATGAAGCCAAGGTCTGAGGCCTGATATATTGTAGGCCAGTTAGATCTCTCTTCAACTGCTTGGTCACAACCCAGGATGGAGTCACTGGTCCCAAGGAGCCAAGTTTTTTCTAATAATTAGAAGAAATTCCAGGTATATTTGCTCTAATCACCAGCCAGTAGCACTACTGTGATGTGCAGGGTACGGAATGATCATCACTTTAATTCCAGAGTTTCTCTGTCTCTCTTGAACTTAAAAATCCCGTAACACTCCTCTACCCAAGCAACAGCAGAAGTTGCTGATTGCTTTTATCACCCTACCAAAAAAAGGTTTTCATGCCTTTTGATGGTAATCGTAATACTCAGGCATCATTCAGGGGATCAGTTTTCCTTCCACTGTCATAGAAAAGGTTTTCATTGTAAAATGTATCTCACTGGAGAAGATAATCAGAAGAGTGAAAATTACAGGAAAACATATTTCAGAATCAATAGAGGATAAAGAACAAATTTATCCTAAAGAAATATTTGCTGTCCTTTTTTTTTTTAAAAGAGTAACAACTGAGAAGCTGATGAACTCTTAAGGCTATTCGAGTCTCAGGGGTATTCTGTGTCCCTTTTATAGTACAAAGAGCCAGTCTGTACCTTAGGAATAATACCAGGGACTATATAAGGCAACTGTTTACAAACTGTGCTGGATTGTTGAATCCAAAATGTTTCCCTCCTGCCTCAGGATTGTGTGTCTACATGAAGTTTAAAAGGCTTTCAAAAAGATAAGGTAGACCAGCAAGTGCTTGACAGCCAATGAGGTAGCCACTTGCTTGGTCAACCTGATATGGACTGATTTACTGATAGCCAATCCACAGCATGAAAAGTGATGAAAGAAACTCAAGCAGAGGTAAAGTGTTGGTGCAGTCACCAGAAAGACAATTGGTTGAAGCCAAAAGTTGAGACACAAAGGACATGGGATATAAAACAGACAAACAAAAAACCTACTTTACAATTTTACACTCTACTTGCCACTTCTAAACAATTTTTTAAAGTGACCAACCCTTCACTGGACTTGAAGTTATGGAATCCCAGTTAGAGACAGGGTACCTGGGACAAGTCTCTAAACTTCTCTGATGTTCACTTGTCTGTGTTTAATAGTTTACAGTATATTTGTTTACATAGACAAGTGAATATCAGTTTTAAACTATTTTAACTAAATTAGTTTAAACTATTTATTTATACACAATTCATACACAAATAAATGGAAAAACATCCAGGCTCATGAATCAGAAGAATCGATATCATTAAAATGACCACACTTCCCAAAGCAATGTACAGGTTCAAAGCTATTCCTATCCAACTACCAATGACATTCTTCACAGAACTAGAAAAAAAAACTATTATAAAATTCATATGAAACAAACAAAACCCCAAGCACTTAGCAAAGGCAATTCTAAGCAAAAAGAACAAAACTGGAAATATCACATTATCCAACTTCAAACTATACAACAGGGCTACAGTAACCAAAACAGCATGGTACTGGTACAAAACAGGCACATAGACCAATGGAAAAGAGTAGAGAGCACAAAGATAAGGACACACACCTATGACCATCTGATCTTCAACAAAACTGACTAAAACAAGCAATAGGGAAAATACTCCCTATTCAATAAATGGTACTGGGATAACGGGCTAGCCATATGCAGAAGATTGAAGTTGGAACCCTTCCTCACACCATAGACAAAAAATTAACTCAAGATGGGTTAAAAACTTAAATGTAAAACGTAAAACTATAAAAATGCTGGAAGACAACCTAAGCAATATCATCCTCGATATAGTAATGGGCAAAAATTTCATGACAAAGACATCAAAAGCAATTGTGACAAAAGCAAAAATTGACAAGTGGTATCCAGTTAAACTTAAGAGCTTCTGCACAGCAAAATTAACCATCAACAGAGTAAACAGAAAACCCACAGAATAGGAGAAGATATTTTCAAACTGTGCATCTGACCAAAGTCTAATATCCAGCATTCATAAGAAACTTAAACAAATTTATAAGAGAATAACAAACAACCCCATTAGAAAGTGAGCAAAAGACATGAACACTTTTCAAAAGAAGACATACAAGTGGCCAATAAGCATATGAAAAAAGCTCAACATCACTGATCATTAGAGGAATAAATCAAAACTGCAATGAGATACCATCTCCTACCAATCAGAATGGCCATTATTAAAAACTCAAAAAGTAACAGATGCTGGCAAGGTTGAAGAGAAAATGGAACCCTTATACAGTATTGATGGGAGAATAAATTAGTTTAACCATTGTGGAAAGCAGTGTAGTGATTCCTCAAAGAACTAAAAGCAGAACCCAGCAATCTCATTAGTTGGTATATACCCAGAGGACTATAAATCACTCTACCATACAGACACATGCATGTGAATGTTTATTGCTGCTCTATTTATAACAGCGAAGATGTTAAAAATCAACCTAAATGTCCATCAGTGACAGGTGGGATAAAGGAAATGTGGTACCTACACACCTTGGAATATTATGCAGCCATGAAAAAGAATGAGATCACATCTTTTGCAAGAACATGGAAGGAGCTGGAAGCTTTTAACTTTAGCAAACTAATGCAGAAACAGAAAACTAAACACTGTATGTTCTCACTTAAGTGGGAGCTACATGATGAGAACACATGAACACAAAGAAGGAAACAGACACTGGGGTCTACTTGAGAGTGGAGGTTTGGAAGACGGAGTGGAGCAGAAAGGGTAATTATTGGGTACTAGACTTAATACCCGAGTTATGGAATAATCTGTACAACAAACCCTCATGACATGAGTTTGTTACCTGTGTAACAACATAACATGTGCCCCAAACCTAGAATAAAAGTTAAAAAAAAACAAAAACTAAAAAGCTTCTACATGGCAAAGAAAACAATCAGCAGAATAAAGAGACAATGGGAGAAAATATTTGCAAAACATACATCTGATAAAGGGTTAATATCCACACTATATAAAGAATTTACACAAGACAATGGTGAGAAAAACAAATAACCCAATTCAAAAAATGGGCAAATGACCTGAACTAAATTTCCCAAAAGAAGGCACATAACTGGCCAACAGGTGTATGAAAAAAATGCTAATATTACCAATCAGCAGGAAAAGGCCAATTAAAACCACAATGACTTTTCACCTTACGCATGTTGGAATGCTTATTATTGACTGGTCACGGTAGCCCACCCCTGTAATCCTAGCATTTTGGGAGGCCAAGGCAGGTGGATTACCTAAGACCAGCCCAGCCAACCTGGTAAAATCCCGTCTCTACTAAAAATAAAAAAAAAAAATTAGCTGGGCATGATGGTAGGCCCCTGTAGTTTCAGCTATTCAGGAGGCTGAGTGGAGAGAATATCTTGAGCCTGGGAGTTGGAGGTTGCAGTGAGCCGAGATCACACCATTACACTCCAGCCTGGGCAACAGAATGAGACTCTGTCTCAAAAAAAAAAAAAAAAAAAAAAAAGAGGCTGGGCGTGGTGGCTCATGCCTGTAATCTCAGCACTTTGTGAGGCTGAGGCGGATGGATCACGAAGTCAGGAGATCAAGACCAGCCTGGCCAAGATGGTGAAACCTCATCTCTACTAAAAATAAAATTTAAAAATTAGCCAGGTGTGGTTGTGGGTGCCTGTAATCCCAGCTACTCGGGAGTCTGAGGCAGGAGAATCGCTTGAACCATGGAGTTGGAGGTTGCAGTGAGCCAAGATCATGCCACTACACTCCAGCCTGGTGAGAGAGTGAGACTGTCTCAAAAAAATAAAAAATAAAAAATAAAAATAAATAAAAAATAAACTACTTTTCAACAAATGAAAACATATTTATTACACAAAAATTTATGCACAATATCTTCATTTTGTAAGATCTAAAAATCTGTTATTAAAAGAAAAAGCCAAGAAGAAAAAGAAATCCAGGCCGGGCGCGGTGGCTCAAGCCTGTAATCCCAGCACTTTGGGAGGCCAAGGCGGGTGGATCACGAGGTCAAGAGATCGAGACCATCCTGGTCAACATGGTGAAACCCCGTGTCTACTAAAAATACAAAAAATTAGCTGAGCATGGTGGTGCGTGCCTGTAATCTCAGCTACTCAGGAGGCTGAGGCAGGAGAATTGCCTGAACCCATGAGG